>NC_056749.1:435591756-435902092 GCF_019279795.1 Protopterus annectens
CAACCTAGTTGGGAGGCATCCATTGTCACTGTGGCCTTGGGTGCAGGAAGAATAAAAGGACAGCCCAGAGAAACGTATTGTGTGTGCATCAACCAGGACATGTGTTGTTTGCAAATATTTTTTAATTCAAATAGGTGCAGTCAAAGGGTGACTCCTACTGACCATTGTATCACAAGTGCCCACTGTAGGATCTTCATGAAAAATCTAGTTAATGCTACCAGAACTATAGAGACCACCATTGATATGAGAAGCTTAGGCGGGGAAGGAAGAGACAGAATGTGTAATGCTTGCTTCTGTAAACTAATTAACCTTGTCTGTTGGTAGGAGGTAGGATCAGGTTCCCCTCTGTTTCTTGATCCACCATACCACTGACATGTCTGTCTGAATTACCTTGTTTGTGTAAGCTTACAAGCTGTGTCACCATAGTCACATGAGCACCAATGAATTCCAGGGCTTGAGTAGGGGAGAGGTGAGACTTGGCATAGTTCACTGTGATGCCCAGTTGAAGACAAAGATGGAGCAAGTAATCCCTGGCCTGAATAAGTATAAGCTTGGTGGAAGTAGAAAGCAGCCACTCAGTCTAGGTAAGAAAACAGATAGAATCCATGCAGTCTCAACTGGGCTGCAAGAACTGCCATGCACTTTCTGAACACCCTGGGAGCTGTGGTAAGACCAAAGAGCAGGGCTCTGAAATGATAGTGACTGGCTTCTGGCCAAAAGTGTAGATATCTCCTGGAGTGCCTGTGTGTGTATCTTAATATGATAGTATGCATCTTGGAAATCTATGAAATATAGCCAATCATTTTTCCACAACAGTGGGAGAATGTTCCAAACTGTGGCCATCCATAACTTTGAGGGTTTTACAAACTGATTCAGATTGCTCAGATCCAAAATTGGTCTTGGGTCCCATGTCTTCTTTGGCACAAAAAAGAATCTTGAATAAGTTCCATACCCTTGTTGTTCTGGCAGGACCACTTAGATGACCATTTTCTCAATAGCTTTTCTATTTCTATGGCTGCTGCTTTCCTATGAATGGATGGAATGTGAGGAATTATTTTGACTTGTTGAGGAGACAGAATGAAAAATGACATATAACCTCTGGATATTATCCCATGCACCCACGTTTCTTTGATAATGGCTATCCAGGCTTTTGGAAGCAGAGATAAGTGCCCCATGATTGCCTCCAGAGTGCAGCAGCTGGGCAACCCTTCAGGGGTGCTGAAAGGGCTTCATGGAAAAAGGGACCTCTGAAGCCCTGATGTTGCAGGTGATATGTTCCATTAGAGTTCTCTCCTCTGCCTCAGGGGAATCTCTCTCCATAGGAGTCCTGGGAAGACCCTTGCATCTTTTGGAACCACATTTTTAAGCCTCCTGTCTGGTTCTGGGAGAAAGGCTTTTTGAAGGGTAGAAAAATATATTCCTATGGCAGATAATGTCTTCCCCACCCCACTTACTCCTAAATAAAATCTCCTTCAGCTTAGGAAAAACCAAGGTGGATCCATCAAATGGTGTATTGATGAATGACATCTATAGGGGCTCCACAAAGTCACATAAACACATCCAGGCATGCCTTCTTACAGCAATCTGAACCTGACACTGTCAAAGCTCCCTCTGACAAATGAGAAATTAATCTCATCAAGGCATTCAATGAGGACTGGAGAGTGGACATTTGTGAAGAAACCATCTTCTTGTCCTCTGAAGACATGGACCTTGAGAGGTTATTGGAAAACTTCTTCATGAATTCCCTCTGAAATTTCATCACATGTGCTGAATAGTTCATTGACCTGAGGGCAAAGGTTGCTGAAGCATAGACATGTTTCCCAAATCCGTCCAGTGCCCTGGACTCTCTGTTTGGGGAATGGACAGAAGAATTCTGTTCAATGAGTTTTTGGTGGCCACTGCTACCACCACAATATCCACTGGGGGGACCCTTGCTCCAAGGGGCTCTAGCCTTTGGAGCAACAAAGTACTTATCTGACCTCTGGAGGATAGGCTATGTGACATCAGGATCCTTCCAAGCCTGGTGGGAGGTGAAGTCCACCATTGAATCCAGCATGGAGGCTACCTAAGACAAGGGGTGATCTGGGGGACCCTCCCCTTCATCAAAGCCAGTGTCTTCAAGTTAAAGACTCCTATGGGGAGTCCAAATGCCTCCTTTTACACATACATTTCTGAGGAGGCTTTCCGGAGGAAGAGTTCTGGGGAGGACTCATAAGTGCTTGCAGGGTCCACAATAAGGACTGTCTCCAGGCCTGACTGGACAGAATGAAAAGGCCCAGGATACACAGTAGACAGTTGAGGAAGGGCTAGACCTGAGGGGGGGGGGCTCAAGGATGTCTGGTTCATGGAGCTGGAAAATG
The DNA here is from genome assembly GCF_019279795.1 of Protopterus annectens. Taxonomy (NCBI): domain Eukaryota; kingdom Metazoa; phylum Chordata; order Ceratodontiformes; family Protopteridae; genus Protopterus; species Protopterus annectens. The sequence goes on from NC_056749.1 coordinate 435,594,117, forward strand.
CTCTCTACTCTACCTTAATGGCAAAAGCCATGAGGTAACCAAGTCCTAGCCTGACAGGATCTGAAGCCACCTGCACAGAACAGAACTCAATCTCCACAGAATCCTACCTCTACACAGAGGTCAGAGCCAAGCTGTCCAGCACCAAAGCTCAGAGAGAAAGGGAAGACTCCAAAAACATTGGAGTAAAAACAAACCCCCCAGATCCAGTGCTGAAGTTACTGCTCCAGGATCCTTCCAGCTCTGAGAGTCAGTCATCTGGCTCAGAGATGATACTGTAAAGGAAGGAGTTAAGCTCAGCCCAGCTAACCCTAAGAAAAATAGCTTGAAATTAAATTATTTGGTTTAGGCCATAAAGATTTCACCTCACAGGTCTGAATGCAGCCAGAGACACAATGTCTGTGCTGGGACCCTGCTCTTACTGTTCTTAGTGGTAAAAACACCTCCCCAAACAGTTCCTTCCACACAGCAACTGATATCAGTATTAAAACAGCTGTCAGCAAAATAAATCCACCGGATGGTAAAAAGAACAAATTTAATGTTGTACAAAAATCCTGGTTTAGCGCTTTCACTCGCTACCACAGCGAGCTTCCTCAGAAGCTCGCTGTGGTAGCGAGTGAAAGCGCTAAACCAGGATTTTTGTACAACATTAAATTTGTTCTTTTTACCATCCGGTGGATTTATTTTGCTGACAGCTGTTTTAATACTGATATCAGTTGCTGTGTGGAAGGAACTGTTTGGGGAGGTGTTTTTTGCTTCTGTGGTTTCAGTTTGACCCAAACGGATCAACGTTCTTTTTACTGTTCTTAGTGGTGAATTAATTGTGACCCTGGGGTGCCAGAGAATACCTGGTTATTTGCTGCAGGAAGGATGAAAGGTTTGGAATTGTTTTACAGTCCCCAGATGATAAAATAAGCTTTAACAAATCCTAGGTGTGCAGTATGGCACATATATTATGGGTAGTGTGGGAACCACAGAATCAGGTGACCAGATGTGATGTCATTCTATAGCCAGTACTAAACTTATATTTAGATACTAGTGAGGGGTGTGACAGCAGATGACACTCAGCACTCTCTTATTGGAACTAACACAAGACACTCACCCACTTCATCTTGCCTTGCTTTTATAAGTAACTTAGCTAGAGAATACTAATTATTCAGTCATTTAGGAAAGTATAGTGAGATTGGCTAAAAGTATTGTTTTTTGTTATTTGTATGAATCTTTCCAGCTGTGTTATTTTTATATTTCCTGTGAACTAAAACTCTGGTGTTTATTGTAAATAGATATTCAGTATTTTCATGTTTCTATTTTGTTATTATTAAATATATCTAAACATGTCATTGTGGCTGGTCTTCTGGAAAATAGTTTAACCTTTGAGAGTAATTGCATTTATTTTGTGACACTGTAGCTTCATGCTCCTTAAAGTCTTGCTGATTGGTTAATGCGACCATTTGTATAAGTATTAATTTTACTAAGAGTAATTTGATACCTGGGAAAGAGCCTTAAAGTAGCTGGTTGGCGGCAGTGAATTTATCTTATAGTCCGGGCAGAGGTGACATAGCAGGTAAATCTGTGCCAGCCTTTCCCTTGTGTGTGTGTGTGTGTGTGTGTGTGTGTGTGTGTGTGTGTGTGTGTGTGTGTGTGTGTGTGTGTGTGTGTGTGTGTGTGTGTGTGTGTGTGTGTGTGTGTGTGTGTGAAAATCAAATCTCAAAGACTGTATGTGTTAGCTACTTGGAACAGAGACACACAGCACTGATTTCTGCAGTGAGAAAGGTGGAGTCTTACTTGGGGCCTGAAGAGAAAAACTGAGCCACAGGACTGCAGTGTGCCCTCTGTGTGATGTGCTCTTAAGGGAAATTGTGCTTGGTGTAGAGAGCTGCATCTGAAAATACTGTGTGTATCCATTTTTGATCTAAGTGAACATTCCCCACCAATGTCAGTGGTGAGAATTCAGGCTCCTTGATTACTGACCCAGGGGAGGGACATCAATTATTGGTGAGCAGTGGTGTGGATATTAATTTAACTTTGGTAGCCCATAAGCAATTGTCACTAAAGGTGTCTGTACTATCAGCAGCCACAAGGTAAACATAAAAAATTTCATTTTTCACAACAGTTTTATTTATTTATGTTAGTTTAGTTTAGTCAGGGAAAGCAGGCAAGGATGTCCGCAAAGAATTATGACAAGCTGACAAAGAACCAGTTGACTAAGGTGTGCAAATCCAAAGGACTGGCTCATGCCAACCTGACTAAAGAGGAAATTATTTCAGCCTTAATCGCAGCTGCAGCACAGACCAGTGACCAGGAGGACAACCAGCCTGGAAATGGGGATGTGCATCCCTTAAAGACAGGACAGTTCACCTTTTTCCTCAGAGGATTTAAAACCCCATCTGGAGTTAGAGAGACTTGTACTGGAGGCAAAATGTTAGAATCAGCAGAGACACTGCCACATTTGGAGGTCGAAGAAAATGAGAAGCTATTTCAACTTGAGAGGGACATGCTGTCTCTTCGACAGGAACATGGAGGTAATGAGGGAGGGAATAACCGAATCTCAGAAGCAACAAAGGTCAATACATTTTTTCCACAGTATAAAGAAGGTGATAATGCTGATAGTTTTATTCATATACTTGAAAGAGTATGTACACAATACGATGCTGACCAAGGGCTCTGGGTATTTTCCTGACTCCCTTCCTCCATGGTAAAGCTGTAACCACTTTTTCTAAATTGACTGATACTGACTATTTAAATTATGACAAGGTTAATCTATGTTTACTGGAGTGTTAAGTTAACACCTGAATTTTACAGGAAAAAGTTTCATGAGCACAGATGTAAGGCAGATGAACATGTATGTGATTACATTGCTGAGCTAAGCACTTATTTTCATAGGTGGGAGAATGGGTGTCAGGTCACCATTTTTGATAGGCTGGCAGAACTTTTGGTGACGGAACAAACCCTTAGGACCTTGCCTGCAGACATGAGAATCTGGTTGGCAGGCCGAGAGTGTAACTCTGCAGATGAGCTGGGGAGAAAAGGGGATCTCAACTTGGCAAGCAGGGAACCACTGCATAAGAAGGGGATATCCAGTGCTGCATATGGATATAAGGGAACTCATGGTGGGCATCTTAAACCACCCTAACAGAGTCTACCAGTAACATGGGGAAGCCACTAGCTCAGGTCCACAGCCAGGATCAAGGTTTAGATGTTTTAAATGTAACCAGAGGGGTCATGTAGCATACAGTTGTCCACTGAAGCAAGGTGGCAAACAAAGGTGGGGGAGTCAGCAAGTGGGAATAACAGTATGCCAGTGGTAAGTTGGAAATAACAGGGGTACTAAACTATCACCGGAGTTTGTATTCTATCTTGGTGGATGGAAAACAGGCTACTGCCAAGAGAGACACAGCTTCTAACATAACCATTGTGAAGCCTGCAGTGGTTAAAGAGGAGCAGTACTTGCTTAAACAGTCCACTCCAGTCAGAGCTTTAGGAAGGACCTCATTCCAAATACCTTTGGCCAGGGTTCACCCTGACTCGGAGGGTGGAAAAGGAAGCAAGCAAGTAAATGTGTTTGAGGATATCCTTGCAGATGTCTTAGTAGGGAATAATTTTGATAATGCAGCACCTTGTGTGCAAGCAGTTGCACACAGTCAGGCTTGGAGACAGGCATATGAGTCTGGTAGCCTGGGGGGGGGGCAGACAGAACCCACACCTGAAGCTGGGGCTGGTAAAGTGGCTATTTCAGGGAGGGAGCTACCCTATAGCAGTGAGCCTGAAGGTGAGCCACAGCTGCTGATAGGTACTGATGTTCCCTTGTACAGGGTGACTGCAAGGGCATAGGTGAGTGGTAGTACCCAGGCTGACAGTGAGACACCGCTGTCAGAAGATACCAGACTTCCTGTGGAAGGGGAGCTGGGAAGGGTCACAAAGATAGAGTTGGGACAGGCTCAGCTCTTGGACTGTACATTACAAGGCTTGAGGGAGTTAGCTAAGGAGGCACCTGATTCTCAAAAGGGGAGTCTGTATACTGGAATAAAGGGTTACTTTATATAGAGTGGACCACTGAGGGAGTGCTAGAGGGTGAGGTAATACAGCAGTTGGTAGTGCCTACTGCCTACCATCTGGCACTTCTAGCCATAGGCCATGACATTCCTTTTGCAGGTCATGTGGGCATAAAGCATACCAAAAGATGTATTAGGCAGAACTTTTATTGGCCTGGGATTGCAAAGGATGTTACAGGGTACTGCAGTACCTGTGAGCAGTGTCAGAAAGTAGGCAAGGCAGGAGACAAGGTCAAAGCTCCTTTGATGCCTTTGCCAGTGACTGAGGTGCCATTTCAGAGGGTAGCTATGGATACTGTAAAGCCTCTGAATACCCAAAGTTCCACAGGGAAGAAATATATCCTAGTGGCAGTAGATTATGCTGCTAGATACCCTGAGACAGTGGCTCTGCCCTCCATCAAGGCAGAGAAGGTGGCAAATGCTTTGTTAGATATTTACAGCAAGGTAGGTCTCCTGATAGAAATACTCACTGAAAGAGTTACCACTTTCATGCCAGAGGTGCTGGCTTGTCTGAGGGAGCACTGTGGGATGAAACACCTATAGACCACCCCTACCATCCCCAGACTAATGGTCTTGTGGAGAGGTTAATCTCTACACAAAGACTAGGCTAGGGGCATTTGCAGACCAGTTTAAGAGAGAGTGAGACAAATATTTACCCCACCTACTGCTTGAATACAGAGAGTTAGCCAGGAATCCACAGTTTTTTCACCCTTCGAGTTGCTGCATTGGAATAGGGGGCTTTTGAATTTGACTCATGGTGAGTGGGACAGTGAGGAGTCTGTTGTGGAATATGTCCTAAACCTCAAGCAAGGCTTAGGGAGCTCATGAACTTGGCCCAGGAGAACCTGGTAGCAGCCCAACAGCAGAAAAAGGTCTGTTATAACCAGAATATTCAAGTCTAAGAGTATGCTGTGGGACAGCAGGTTAAGGTGCTCATCCCTGTCAAACAATAAGCTGCAGGTAGCTTGGGAAGGACCCTTCAAAGTGGTAAGGAAGGTCAGTGATGTTAACTACATGGTAGAACTGCTAGGCTAGATGCATGATGATGAAACCTTACCATGATAGGGAGGCGCTTGTGTTAAGTATTTGCAGTGGGTGGCAGGAGGTGTCTGAGGGGGATCTGGTGACTGATTTCCTCAAAGAGGTTTGAAATGACACCTCAGTGGAAGGGATAGTAATGTCTGAGGGGCTAACCCCTACCCAGGTTTGAGAAATCCGAACAGTGTTACAGAAGTTTTGGAAAATGTTCACTGGGAAACCTGAGTGCACCAATTTGGTGCAGCACCATGTGGATACAAGACCCTAAAGACCTATCAAGCAGCCCCTTACAGGGTTCTTGAACAAGTCAGACAGAATTTGAGGGAAGAGATACAGGAAATGTTGGAACTTGGAGTAATCCGGGATTCCAGCAGTCCCTAGGCCTTCCCAGTGGTGCTGGTACCAAAGAAGGATGGCAGTACCAGGTTCTGTGTGGACTACAGAAACTAAACAGTCACACAGAGTCAAATACTTACCCAAGGCTAGGACAGATGAAGCCTTAGAACACCTGGGTGGCACTAAGTATCTGACCACTATTGATCTGACTGAGGGCTACTGGCAGGTGCCTTTGACTCCCAGCGCTAGACAGAGGTCAGTCTGTGTGACTCCTTTTGGATTATATGAGTTCAGAAAGATGCTCTTTGGGATGAAAAATGTCCCAGCGACCTTCCAGAGGTGGTAGATCATATCCTAGCAGGAGATAATGCCCTTGCTTACCTGGAAGATATTGCCATCTACAGTCATTCCTAGCAAGAACACCTTCAGCATGACAGGGAGGTCTTGAGCAGACTGCAAAGGGGAGGCTTGACCATTAAGGCCAGTAAGTGTCAAGTGGGTATGGCAGAGGTCTCCTACCTGAGACACAGAGTGTGGAGTGGTAATATCAGGCCAGAACCTGCCAATGTTGAAGCTACTCAGGTATGGCCTGCCCCTGTTACCAAAAAGAAAAACAGATGAGGGCATTCTTGGGGACAGCAGAGTACTATAGAAAGTTTATTCACAATTATAGTACAATAGCTGCTCCCCTCACAGACCTGACAAGGAAAAACAGGCCAGATAAGATAGTCTGGACCCCAACCTGTGAGCAGGCATTCCAAAAGCTTAAATGGGGCTTTAGGAGGACCCCATGTGCTAGGCAATCCAGATTACAGCAAAGAATTTGTCATGCAGGTGGATGCTTCAAACCATGGGATGAGGGCTGTACTCAACCAGGCTTCCTCAGAGGGAGAAAAGCACCTTGTGTATATCTCAGCCATAGACTTCAACCCAGGGAGGAATGTAGAAAAAGAATTTCTGGCCATAATATGGCCACTGCACAAACTTCAGCCCTGTGTGTATGGAAGAAAATTCATTGTGGTTACAGACGACAATCCCTTAACATGGCTACACCGAGCCAGTAAAATGCCAAGTTATTAAGGTGGATCCTAAGATTTCAGGCATATGACATGACAGTGTAGCACCATAGTGGCGTCAGCAATGCCAGTGCAGATGGGCTCTCAAGACAGGGTATGGGTTAATGTATTCCCAGACAGGCTTGTTTCTCTCAAGCAATGTTTCTCCAGGGTCACTTGAAAAAACTAGCTTGAGTCTTAAAAAGAAAGAGAGATGTGATAATGTGGGGTAGTGCCAGCTATGCCAGAGAGAGTAGGGTAGTACATGTGTAACACATGCCAGCATAACTAGCTGCAGTTTTGTAAAGAGTTTTGTCATTTGAATATCAAACTGATTTGCACAGATGCTTGTGTTAAAACAATGTTTTTGTAAAGTTGCTGTGTTAAAAAAATGTATTAACAGTGGGTCCTGCTAGAAAGAAAAGAAATATACATTGATATCAGACTGTACTGTTGTAACTGAAGAAATGTATATATTTTAACAGATGATACTGGAAGGGAAGGGGTTAAGCTCAGCCCAGCTAATCCTAAGAAAAAATAGCTTGAAATTAAATGACTTGGTTTCGTCCATTAGGATTTTTATCTCACAGGTCTGAATGCAGTCAGGGCTGGGATCCTGCTCCTGTTGTCTTTAGTGGTGAACTAATTACTACCATGGGGTGCCAGAGAATGGCTGGTTACTCGATGCAGGAATGATAAAAGGGTTGGAGTTGTTTTACAGTCCCAAGATGCTAAAAAAATCACAAAGCATTCAGTGGCAGGCAAAACAAGGAAACAAAAAAAGTCAACTTAGATTTATTACATTAAGCACTTTTGTCTAAAGACTACACAAAAATAAAATGTAAACATTCCTCAAACCTTAAGTACAATCTCATTAATTGAATAATTAATTTCAATGACAATCATTAATTAACTTTTGAACAATCGCAAACTATAAAATTTAATTCAAAAATACACTTTTAAAACCAATTATATCTACAAATAACATTCAATACACATTGTTTTGTTTAAACCAGGGTATTTATATGCCTGCCTTTTAACTTGCCAAAATGTTTATTTTCTTAACAATTGATTTTTAAAGCAGCCCCCTCTAATGTCTTCATTTAGTTGTTCAAGAACTGCAAAACAAAATTTCTTAAATGAAATACACAGTAGTGTTTATACAAAGCATTATTTGTACCACTGTTTATAAGCATTCTAAGTAAAGGATTATCTTTCATTCTTACTAGAAGAGCAAATGTAAGTTATACGTTAATTGATTTAAAGTTGTTGTGTAGAAAGTTAAACTTAGCATTTATTTTTAATGAATCTACTACTCAGGATGTCTCTCCTTTTAAGAAAAGTAGTAAGTTTAATCCTGCTTTACCTACCACTATCTCAGTTTTTTGTGTGTGTGAAAGAGACATTTTACAAATGGCTAAAAATAAGACCTGTTCTCCTTATTACAATTTAACTGAAAAAGAAAGAAAAGCTTTGTTAGAACTAACAGAAATGACTTATGAAAGCTGACAAGAAAATAGGCTTTATTATTATGTATCAAAAAGATTATATCCAAGAGATTGAAAAAAATGCTTGCTATTATTGAGGAATATGAAAAAGTAACTATGGTGCAAGTTAAACAGAGATATAAGTATATATTAAATTTAAATGTGTTATTAGATTTACTAGCTAATGGTGTAATTTCTCCTGAATGCTTTCAATTTTTACATGTTGAACATTCTAAATTGGCTGTTTAGTTTGGAATACTGAAATTGCATAGTGCTACAGAGGCTGTTGCCATTTAGGCCCATTGTTTCAATGACAGGCAGCATAACAAAACGTATTTCTATTTTTTTGGATTATGTTTTAAATCAATTAGCACAGAAACTGAACAGTCACATTAGAGATTCATGGCATTTTGTGGATAGTATAAAGAATTTCACTTTTGAAAATGACATCATTAAGTTTACTTTAAATGCAAAATCTTTATATATGAGTATACCTGTTAAGGAAGGGATGGATTTTTTGAAAATGTATTTAGCTAAATATAGCAATTTTAGTAGTGATACTATCAGCACATTGTATGCGCTGATGAAAGTAATGCTTGAAAACATTTTTTTTATGTTCAATGGGCAAACATATCGACAGAAGAAAGGTGTGGCTATGGGTGCTCCAAGAGCCCCATCTTTTGTAAATAACATAATGGGTTGGTGAGAGACTGAGATTTTACAGAAAATCACATTCTGTGCCTCATATGTTAAAATGTATAAGCATTTTGTTGACAATTTTTATTACTGATCGGTCTGAAGATAAAATTCATCAGTTTATTAAGGATGTTAATCGAAGTTGTTGGTTCATGTCCTTTAAATTAGGATGTTTAGAGACAAGTGTACATTTTCTTGATATGACTGTTATATGGGACAGTACAAGTAAGATATTTAAAAGTTACATTTTTAGAAAGGAATGTTTTTCAAGTAATTATTTGTATTTTAATAGTGCTCATCTGTATTATATGCAGAAAAATATACCTGGGAGAAAATAAGAGCCTCTTGGATGACAACTGATCAGGATAGGTTTTTAAAGCCCTTCAAGAAATTATTGATTTATTTCACGATCAGGGATACCCAGTTGAACTTTTTTGGATGACAGCAGATGAAATAACAGAAAAAAGGATGAGTCATTTTCCACCTATTTTGTCAGCAGGATTAACCTTAAAAAGTGATTTTGTTAGTAGTTTTTGTTTGAATATGACTATGGATGATAGTGCTATTAGGGACAACATAGGCCAAAACTGAAGAATTTGAAAGGCAACAGAGTTAAGCAAGGTTGCTGGTGATCAACCTAAATTTATTTGTAGAAGAGGTAAGTCTATTAAACAATAATTAGAAAGTGATGATACTACGAAAAAAACCAAATACAAACAAGAGTTTAGAAATGTATAGATGTGTTTTTTTGTACTATATGTAGTTTTAGTTGGGAAGGTCCTTCTGTTATGTTAACACATGTGGATAGGAGCATAAAAATAGATGGATGTTACAATTATAATACCCTTGGATTAGTTTATATTGCTATTTGTTCCACTTGTCAATATTTTTATATAGGAATGACAACTAGAACATTAAGTGTCATAATCAAAGAGTACTTATACGCTATAAGAATCATACCTCTCAACCTGGAAACATCAAAAATCTGGACAAAGGCCCATGAAAAATAGGTGTAAATCTGTACACTGATTAACATAAAATTTACATACATAATTATGTAACCCCACCCACTCCAATGGAATTGTGGGATACCAACTTTCAAATGCAAACTGAAAAACAGACAACCAAAATATAACCTTAGATCCTGTAGTAAATGGTAACATTTTTTTTAATGTGTAGCAATGATGTTCACAAGGAAGGGAGAAGATGAGGGACTTTAGGATTTTGTTTTTGGTAACTTGCAGTAAATGGGTTTTGTTGTAAAAGTAGGGCATTTAATGGTAGGCAATATTATAATCTTACCAAAAGAGTATTATAGTTTGCTAGGACATCCAAAAGTCATTCTCCATGGCCTATTGATCAATGGTGTAGCTAGAGTTTGTGCCACCTGGCCCAGGGCTGTCTGAGTTTGCCACCCTACCTCCTCACAAAATCATGGTCAAATGGGGCCCCTCTGCAGCCATTCCAATGTCCCATTACTTAGCTATTTTGCCCCATTTACCATAAACACTGTAATGTGCATACTGTTTTACTTCTACAATGATTATCTGGATTTCATTTAAAACTTTTATTTTAGCACAAACACTAATAGACATCTGCCAAACAAAGCAATACAGTCTCACAATGAAAATAGACGTAGCATTAAAACTTCTCTGCCCTTGAAACTCACATTGATTGAAACCCACATTCAAAGAAAATGCATCTGTCCAGTGGTGGATAAAGATTATCTCTGGACTGTTTTCAAATCATAGGCCCCTTGCACACAAAACATATATGTGTTCTTTGATACACCTTCCTGATTGTATTAAATTATATTCCTTGTGTAATACAGCACACTTGTTAGAGAGCATTTTAAATTTATTGTTTTGAACATTTTTCCAGTAAGCAGTGAAACAAAATGCATGAACCAATAATGACAAAACTGCCCAGTTCAGAACATTTCTATCTTAAAAGTCTACTCAAACTTCTACAATCCACCAGTATCAGTAAACATGCACAATCTCTGCAGACGTAAAAATCATCTAAATATTTCCACATTAAAGAGATCTGTATCAGTGAAGAGGTTGCTGCTAGCAAACAACTTTATTTCATTGTTTCATCTACAAATAAAGTCCTTGCTGCTCTTGAGAAATAAATTGCCTATGTTACATTACAAAATGATAAGCTAGTAATATGGAATGGATGGCAAACTGATAACAGGTTAATAGTTACTAGTTATCTCGGCCAAAGAGAACATTCTCAGGACTGCAGCATCTACCCCTTTAAAAGTACAACACAGTACAGTATCAGCAATCCATCTACATACTGTGGGAGTAGAACCCATAGCCCTCTGCATCAAAAGCAAGTATTCTACCTGTTGTACTACTAACACAAACAGACTTGGCATAAGCAGCACTAAACTTCTATCCCCCTGAAGAACTATGCAGCACAAGAAATCTGGGGACAAAGGCCCAAAACCAGGGACACATTTTAAACATTGCTTGTATAATCTTAGAAAAGTTGCATGATAAAATATTTGTGTTCCTATACTTTTCCTGAAAGATAGGAATACTGAAATTTAAATAGATATAATTATTTAGTGGATTCAGTTTTCACTGATTTGCCTGAAAACCACAAATTTTAAGAGGAACAGACCAAAAGTATGAGCCAAACATTCCAGACATTCTGTAAAACTTTGGACAGTTGAGAACTATGGACTTAACTCCTTGAACTAAGTGGTGGTATGGGTAGAGAATTTAGGCTCTTGCTCCTTGTACCTAAGGTACAGAGCTTGTGTCTGAGTAACTCTAACCACCAGTCATACCTAACTTGGGCATTTTATACACACACACACACACACACACACACACACACACACACACACACACACACACACATATGAAACAGCTTGCAGCAAAGCAGTTTAATGGTAGACAGTAATTGAGCACCAGGCACATAGAAAAAATGTAAGAGATCTCCTTGCAGCAAAATGTTTCTCTCTACACTTTCAGAAAGTAATAGAATGTAACTGCTACCTAAAAGAATGCAGTTCCAGCAAAAAGTTTCTTCAGAAAGCAATCAAGCACATAGGAAACAGCTTACTCCTTGCAGCAAAACAGCTTAACTGCAGGCAGTAATTGAGGACATAGGAGAAAAAAAAAGCTTACTCTTTGCAGCTTAATACACGACTGCCATTTCTGTCAGATGACTGCCATTTCTCTCTACAGTTACAGAAAGTGATCGAGCACGTAGCTCCTTGCACTTGCATCAAAACAGCTTCATAGATATGTGGCGAGTAAACAGTGCTACCTGCAGACTACACATAAAATACAAGCAACATAAAGATTGGTAAATAGAAGTTTATGCCCCCACAGTCTTTTTTTGCCTTACCTGGAGTGGAGGAGTTGGGGAAGAAGATAAACTGCCTGTAAAAACATGCGGGCCAGTCTGCAACTCTGCATCAAGTTAACACAAGTAATGGCACGGGCATTCTGACAAGCTGATTCACGTCATCATGCACGCCCTGCACATGATGATGTCATTCATCCAAAATAACTTAAAAAAAAACAGGAAATTCAGAAATTAAAGGGGCCACTTGGGAATTTGTGACACTCTGATATTTTGTCCTCAAAACCAGTATTTACTGAAGAATTTTGTATGGTTGGGATGGGGCTTGATACAGTGGGGTTAGGAAATTAACTTTTTCCCACTGTAGTGTGATCTTGGAGTTGGTATATTTAATTTACAGGAGGTGTGGGGGTGGAGCCCCTCACATGGGGGGGGGGTTCAGGGGGGCTTGCCCCCCTGCAGAAACATAGCAAAAAGTGTGTTTAGTAGTTTGGTGTCATTATATGTGGAGGGGATGTTATTTTCTTGTGATTTGTAGTGTTAGATGTTATGAAATTCGATGTTATGGTTAGATGTTTTGGGTTTTAGATGTTCTGGTCTCAATGTTATGAAATTAGATGTTATGGGTTTTAGATGTTTTAGATGTTTCAAAGTAGACCCATATATATATATATATATATATATATATATATATATATATATATATATATATAAAATGTATTGTGCATACATATTTTTACGTTTTTATTATGTAAATAATGTATTGTAATTTTTGAGGTATATATCTTTAAATCTTTAAATTTATTGACAGCTCTTAATTGATAGTACTTTATATAAAAGGCAGGTGGTATTTTGTGCTTTAATTCTGCCTTAGATTTATGAGACAAAAGCACACTGACTTGCTTTGTACTTCAAATATTGGCTGACATTTCAACATATATTTGTCAACATTTCTTTTTGGCATCTTGGTTGGTGTGCTATGCACATATGTGGTAATCTTTCTAAGGCAGTGGTTACTTTTCATTTTAGTAAGTGCATGTTGCCCACTGTTACACTTTGTATTAATCCCTACCTTTTCCTCAACTACATTCAGATAAGGGATGTCGAATTATTTCTACCCTAATACTGTTTTACCAGTATACAGTTATTTTTTTTTTTTCAAATATAATTTTTATTCATTTTTTTAGAATTTAAGACAAAATAGACACATAACAAAACTGTCATAATACTATGTTTACAGAGAGAGAAAAAACTTGCTATCTAAACAGATTATAGACGTGTTGTTGTTGTCTTTTGGCAAAAATAATCATCCATACCGAGGCAATAGCAAGTAGTTACCAATAAAACATATAAAAGTAGAATGGATTAAGTGCTATCCCAAACACACAGGATTGCTCTATAAAAAAGACATATCATAGGGACAGATATTGATACAGATACCCCCTTAAAATAACAACTCAATTAAATGATAAGGTACAATTTACTTTGTTAATTACAAGGGTGAGTGATGATTCAAGAAACAGATTTATGACTGACATGAGAAAGGTAAGGGGGTATGTTCTTAGAAAGACATTATTTACAATATATACAACTATTTACAACTTGGATGCCTTTCCATGTGGAATAAAGGGACATCAACAAACATGATTTACATTAATGTTTCATCAGTATTTATTGGGAAATCAGACTAGACTTTATGCACACAATGGACTCCACAAGTTGTGATGATAGAGAATGGCCATTGTATGATAATTAACTAGACTGAATTAAGTCAAATAGACTGCACCAATACTTCTGGAATTAGTCTTTTTTTCTTTTTACTGCTAGAACAGTATGAAGTTTTTCTTAAAGAATTGAGTAACTCCCTTTCTGGCTTAATTATACAGATATTCTTAATGGTCCTCTGATCATTACTGTTTATTAGCTTGGAATGAGCACTGCTTGTTTATTCTCCATGTATACTAGCTCCAACAGAACCATGATGGACTTCATAACTGTCATGGTTGCGTTCCACTCATTATTTAATATAACACCATTATTGGATTGCTCACTTTGGCAGTTAACCTCAATCTTTAATTTTTATTCCATGTGTCTTTCCCTTGGATGAACTATTTATCAGTGAATATATTTAACCTTTGTTGAGACAGTTTCTTTGACCCTTCTCTGAAATTCTTAGACTCTCAAATGTTGCGGTGTTGGAATTTGCAGAAACTGAAATTTGGAATCACTTCCTAATAGCCTTTGAGAATTATAATAAAGTGATTATTTTCCTTTGGTCTATAACCCATCTCACTCATTAGGTGACTCCATGTACTCACTATAAATACATTTTCACATACCACTATCTGACAAATGCCATTAACTAATGAAATCATTCAGTACCTAATTCCTAGGGGAGTTATCTTCTATAAAATTGTCCAGGAGCATATGGTTTTTATTTTAGGAATTGTATATCTGCCTGCAGAATGCAGCACCCCAGCCACACAGCACATCTCTGAACAGTATACCATATGTACAACTACATGAGATTTATTGTATGAATAATTTAACCATATACAAACTCTTATTATTCTGTTTATTTTATTGCTGCTTCTCAGTTTGGTACACTTGTTATTTCTGATGTTTTGAAAAAGGGGGGCTGTTAGATCAGACTACCTACACAATTAAGAAACTACTGAATACATAAATAAAGCAATACTAGCAGCTGAACAGAAGCTCTAGCATGTGACACAGACCCAGGCTCTATTACAGTGTATAAGAACAGCATGGTATGTGACTCTAGTGCTTAGATTATACCCAAAGGTTGCTCACTTTTGGCAGTATTTTGCTAAACTTCCTTTTTTGCCATGACAAACAGAGCAATCCAAAATGAAATTAGGAGCAGAGGAAAAAAAGTGGAAGTGGTACCACAATCACAATGCATTTTGAGCTTAATAAGAGTGGGTAACCAGGGTAGCTGCAGCAATGATGTCTTGTTTTCATAGAAATTTCAGCTAAGTCCAAAATGATGCCACAGTTATATAAAACAGGAATTGGAGACTGATTACATACTGATTGTTTCACAGCAAAGGTATTCAAAGCCTTACTATCTCTGGTTTATCTGATTATTTTGTGACAACACTAGAGTGTTTAAGCAACCCTCACTGATTATAGTCTTACAATCAGAAATATAGGTATATGGATATTATAAAAAGCTGCAATGAAAAGGGAAAATGTACTTGTCCTTTTAGAAGAGGAAGTGCAGGAGAAGTGAATTAAGTTATCCTAATGCCATATTGGATTAAGAAAAATGTAAGCAATTCTTTAAAAGATATAAGTAGAAGAAGTTGCACTGTACTTACCTTCTTAATAAATCTGGAATTTTTAAAAGAAATGTGTGAAGTTGTTTATAAAAATTGTACATTTGCTACTGTGGGAACATACTGCAGTTTGAAACTGCTGAGCACTGCTACAGGGCATGAAGCCAAATGCTCCCAAAAGATGCTACAGTAGTTGTTGTTTGTCTTTCAGCTTTTCCCGGTTAGGGGTCGCCACAGTGGAAATCCGGTCCGCTAATAATTGGCAGTTGTTTTTTATGGTGTTGAGTTGCCAGCCCAACGCCCAACCTTCAACGAAGGCACGCCCATTCAATGCATGTCTTTCGAACGCCCACTCGACCGCGGGGAGGACATGCAGACTCCACAGAGAAGGCACTTCCAACCCAAGCCGAGAACTGAACGGGAGAACCAAGATGCTACAGTAGTGCAAAGGATATTATCTTACAGTGGAATCACAAAAGCCTCTTCCAAACTTTAAAACACGAGCCACAGTGAATCATGCCTGGGACTTATATAACAACAGAGAGTAAGAGACGGTTAGTTGAGACAGTTGTTGGATTTGCCAGCTGGAGCATGGACAGCAGGACAGAGCTGCTTATACGGGATTTGCAGATTCCATTCTAATCTTGAAAGCCAATGACAGATAAGGGACTGGATAATTTCAGCAAAAAAACAGTAAGGATCTAGAGCTGCTGATTGAGTTTTCTGTACATCATCTGCCTGTTTAGAAATTTTATTTAAAAAATTCTTATGCAAGATTATTCCTGCTTGTATAATTGCTTTATCAAGTGAATGACTACTTTATTTCAAGTAAAGAATTTTACTGTTTAGTTTTAAGTGCCTATGGCTAGGAAATTATTTATTCATATTCTTAAGTATTTGTGCAGTGAATGCCAATCATTACCCCCCCAGCAGCCAATTAACCCCATTCTTTCATGCAATACCAAGAGTAATGATCAAGCAACAATCCTTGTCTCAGTATTTTGCTTTAAGACTTACTCCCTGAGAAAGCCTAATAGAAATCCATGAGTGGGACATGCAATGGGCGTCAGTGCTGAACTGCCCCTCACTTCGGCAAGGAGATAACATCAGCAGGACATCCCACCCATACAGAGGCACCACATGGTTGGCTGTTTGTCCAGTCCCAAGAGGAAACGCAGACCTCATCTTTGTGCCCCTGAGCACAAGCATACCCTGCCCTCTGCCTAACAGAGGTAACCAGGCTCTGCCTCTTCATTCCTCTCTCTCTTCCCACCTGACTCCACTAGTGTCAGATTTGCTAATCAAACCTGGTTGACTGTGTTGAGTGAAAGCTTCATCACTCTGTGGCATGGATATGGGTGTTTGTGCATTGAATCTGCTGCAGTGACCATTGTTTGGTGTCCATCTTCTGAAAAGTAGCTGCTCAGAGTTAAATGGTGGTTACTGCCATTCAAATATTAAAAGGTTGGCTTATTTTAAGGCCAAATAATACCTTGTATTCTTGATTTTACCAGTATAGTCAGGCTGGTGGCAACCTTACGAAAAATGAGGGGAGGTGTTTGCACTGAAGAGTTATGACTTAGTCCCCTTCTAGAAAATGTTAACAACTAATTTCTATCTGAACAATTTCATTTGGAGCATAGTAGACGTCATTGCTATATACCGTGAACAGGTTCATATTTCTTTCTGAATGCAAACTTTATTCATCTTAGATATTTGCTGCTGCTGTTGCTGCTGCTTTTTAAATATGATGGTTTATTTTTATTTTTATTGACTTATTAACTTGGTAGAAAAGGTAGTTATGTACTTACCATAATGCTGGATCCTTTAATTCCTGTCCATCAGATATGACTTTTGGATCCTTGAGCCACTTATAAGATCCAACCTGGCAAAACTAGTGCTCCAGCCCCAAGCCCCTTAAGTATTCTTTTCCATCATCCCCTACTAAGACTATCTCAGATTGAATATGGAGCCAAAGGAAAGAGAAGCCTTGGGCAGAGATGACTGAAAATGGAGGCATCCTTCAGGTCTCACAAAATAACAATTTGGAAGGGGGGATGGTAGGAGGAATGTTGTATTGAACAGACAGGAAAGAAAGGATCTAGCTAAGTACATAACTACTGTATCCTATTCATTTCAAACATCCAGTCTGACTTTTGGGTTACAATCCCAAGCTACAACACTTAGGTGGCATCATGACAGGAGTCCCTTCAGGACACTGGCTCCAAAGGAACCCCTAGCTCTGGATATAGCATCTGACTTGCAGTGCTTAACAAAAGTATGCAAAGTAGTCCACGTGGCAGTACACAAATCTCATCAGCCAAGAAATTTCTGTAGATGTGACAAAAGACCTATTGGAATGAGCCATTTGCTTTCAAGGTAATGGGTGATGATAGATTGACTGCACATAAGAAATGCAATCTGAAATCCATCTCGAAAAAATGACTTTGGACACATGGGAACCCAGTTTAACTGCAAAGGAGACAAAAAGTTGTGGGTCTTTTTCAAAGGATCTTGTTCTGTGAAAGTAGAACTACAGTTGTCTATTAATGTACAAACTTTGCAGGATATATTCAACCCTGTTTGCATAATTTAGAAAAATGACTTGCAAGTGAATCAGATGGCTCATATTTGCTTCCAAAGCCACTATGGTGAACAAAGGAAGGGCTGATATAGTCACTCTATTCTTGTGGAAAACTAAACAGGATACTGACGAAGACAGAGTCTGTAGTTCTGAAAAACATCTCAGTGAAGTGATAGCTACCAGAAACAAAGTTTTCCATAAAAGAGACTTCAACTGTGCTGTTGATGCCCGTTCAAAAAGGTGGTTTTGTCAAGGCCTCTAATAATGCTGAAATCCCATGGGAGAACTGGTTCTCTAGTTGGAGGCCAGAGAAAGAAAGCTGCTTTGAAGAATCCTTTGCAAAGTTTGTGAGAAGCCAGTGAATTAACTTCCTGACCAACATGAAAGTTAGAGAGAGCTGCTAACTGAACCCTTATAGTGGATAAGTTGGAGCATGAATAGAACATGGCAGTCAAGAAAATGTAGACTACCTGGTTTGGGGGAGGAAATGGGGACAATGTCTTGAGCGGATGTCCAGATGACAAAGCATTTCCACTTTTCACTATACAACTTGCAAGTGGAATGCTTCTGAGAGACAGACAAGATCCTAATCACATCAAAAGGAAGGGATGTTTTATCAGCCATCAGTGGAACTGGAGAAACAAAGAGATTAGGCTGAGCCTGTGAAGCAGCAGGTGAGGATTCCCTGATGGGTCAGAGATGAAATCTTGTCTGTTATCTAAGATCTGGGGGGGGGGGGGACTGATATGAGGTCTGATACAGGGAAACTAGATTTGCCTATGGCAAAAGGGAGCAATGAGGATCACAGAGTCTACATTTGTTTGCTTTCTGCAAAAAACTAGGAATCAGGGTTACAAGCTTGTTTGCATATAGTAGCCGGCGAGGCCAGTACTCAACCAGTGCCTCGCTTGGGAACTGACCCTCTGGATAGATCATGGCAAAAAAATGTTGCAATTAGTGTTATATAGGGAAGCAAATAGATTGCATGAAGGCTGGCCCCGGTGGCTGAAAATATACTGCACTTAGCCAGTCTTCAAGGCAACTGAGAGACCCAGGAGTGTGCATTGCAACTATAAAGCTATTGCCCACTGCCACACTGTCATCATTTCCTAGCATAGGGGATATGACCTGGTTTCTCCTTGCTTGTTGATATACCAAATAACTGTCATATATCCACTTGAATAGAAATCACTCCAAGAGAAGGTAGTCCTGAAGTTCCTTCAGTGCTAGGATGACCCACATCTCCAAGAGACTGATGTGAAGGTTGGCCTCCTCTTGATTCTGTAATCCCTGGACCATCCCCCTTGTAATATACGTCCTCCACCCAAGGAGGAGGCATTCATGGTCACCACTGCTGCTGGTTCATAGAACAAACTGTCTCCTGGATTGCACATAAGAGGAATCCAACCACTATTAGAACTGTTGCTTACAAAGATGGGTTATGATGGTTGGGGTTGACAGAGGTTGGTAAAGCTGACATCAGTGGACCTTTAGAAGCCACTGTAGAATTCTCATATGCAAGTGAGCAAATTGTGTCATTAGAACTGATGAGCCCATTAGTCTTAGGACTTTGTGGGCCAGTAAGTGAGGTGGAAAATAGAGGAGTTTGAATGGCTTTTGTTATCACTTCACTTCTGTCTGAAAGAAGAGATAATACTAATGTAGTGATGTCCAGATGTTATCCAAAGAATTGAAACACTTATGGAGGTTAAAGAATCAGTTTCTGATGGTTTATGGAAATTCCCAAGGACAAACAGAGCTGAAACAGGTAGTCCTTGGATTTTGACAAATACCTACATTGTTGGGCCACTATAAGCCAGTCATGTAGAGAGCTAAACACACTGATTCCTTGGAGCTGTAGGAGAGCTACTAAGAGTGCCATGCACTTGATAAACATGTAGAGGGCTGTGCTAACACCAAATGGCAGGGTTCTGAACTGAAAGTGACCAACTCCTAAGCAGAAGCCAGAAATTTCCAAGAAGCTTTGGTTATTTCAATGTGGAGCTAGGCAACTTTGAGATCTACAGAGTGCATCCAGCTCAGAGACAAGGCAAAACTGACTGCACCATGACATTTTGAATTGGGTCTTCTTAATCTAATTGTTCGTGACTGAGATCCAAAATGGGACTGAGGTCCTTGTTTTTCTTTGTAACCAAAAAGACCTTGAAATAGAGTCCTGACCCTGTCTTGTCTGATGGGATCTCTTGGATGGCTCATTTTTGAATCAGAAATAAAATCTCTCCTTTTGCCACATCTGACAGATGCAGCAGAAAATCTGAAAGTGGTAGCTTTAATTTTAGGGGTGCATGCATAAAAGAAATTATATAGCCACTGGAAATTATCCTTCTTTCCCACTCTCCTGTGTGATGGCCATCCATGCAGGAGAGAAGAGGAAACATTTACCCAGTACTGCCTTCTAGACAGCTGAGTAGCCTTTCAGGGATAGTATGTTTGCCTTTCAGAAAAGGGCCTGAACTATTGCCTGGTTCTGCAGACATCTTTGGCCTCTGGGCTTGCATCCATTAAATGGGCCACCCATGCCTCAGCCACCTCTGCCAGAAGTTGAGTCAAATGGCTGATGCTTGGATTTTCAAAACCAGTGTGACATTGAACCTGTTTGGTTCCTACTGTGTTTCAAACGTCACTCAGGTGGCAGAAAGCATCTTGCAATCTTGCTCACACCACTGAATCCGCTCTTTCATGGATGGAACAAACAAGGATGACCCAGCATAAGGGGCATTTACAAAGGATGCCTTAAACTTGTCTGCCAAGCTGCATAGGCATAGCCAGGCCTGATGTCACAATGTAATGCCTGCTCTTGCAGCCGCAGCGACTCCATCAGCAACATAGTGCATGAGCTGCAATAACAGGTTGGTTATATTAATAATCATGCAAAGGAAAGTATCATTCTGTTTCCTAGGGTCTGATGTTTGGGGTTTTCTCAGACTGGCAGGTTCTTCTTGCATCAAATTCCTCTGAAAATGATTCATGTGGTTTAAGTAGTTCAGGGCTGTAAGTGCATAAGTGCCTGAATCATATGCCCATTTGCCTAATTTGTCCATAGCTACCCTAGTTTCCTTATTGGATAAAAAATGTCTGAATCCTCAATCACTTTTTTTTTTGTTTTTTATGGCCAGTGCCACAATAATGGAATTGACTGGGGGACTCTTGGCCAATGCTCTCTCTCCTTGGGAACTCTGAGAATTTTGCCCAGCTTCCAAAGAACTGACTTAAGTATCAGGCTCCTGTCATGATATTCTATTAGTTTCTCTACTAGAGGAACCACCTAAGAAGTAGACGGTGCTAAACTGTAAGCCTCAAAGAGAACCTCCAGATGCTGAGATGGAGGATCTCTGGGCCAAGAGCTCCTCTGCTACATAAGCTCATGGATCTCAACAAGTTTGCATCTTCTGGAGGTGTCTAAGGAAACTATCTTGATCCTTATAGTCAGTATCAGAGGTGACCGACTCCGATGGGGATTCAATGTACTTCCTTTTACACATCCTCTTTCTTGGAAAACTGGTGGGTGTCACCCGACTCCTCAGAGGACTCCTCCTCCTCCTGCTGTTGAACAGTAGCTCTGAGACCTGGTCATTGGCACTGAACTATGGATTCACACTACTGCTAAGAAGTGAAAGATTGGGAGTCACAGAGGGGAATGGACCCCATGGAGGTCTGTGTGAATACTTTCAAAGGAAAACAATTGATCCTCCCTATAACCTGAAAAGCCATGCCACCCTCTGCCAGATCCAAACAGACCCACTCTGTTGCCAGCTCTATCCCGCCTCGAGGAGATGCAGGCAGCTCTGAAGATGGAATTCCCAAAAAAGAGAGAGTGGATGGTTTTGACGATGGGATCAGCACAGAAGAGTTTATGTCTGAAGCATCCTACACTGACAAATGGGCCATGCAGGACAACTCCGATGGTGCCAAAGAAACAGCTTGAGATGATAGCTTTGAGAGAGCCCCAGCTTTGAAAACATAGGAGATGAGTGTGTTGGATTGGGTCTCTTGATTGCCACATCAAGTAATGTTCAGAATTGTAGGAACAGCCACTGAGTCCAGGAGAGTCCAAATCCACTAGCACTGGAATCTAAACCAGGGAAGGAGCTAGTAAGGGGATGCTGGGCCAGTCCTATCCACGTATGAAACCAAATGGGATGGAAGAACTCCCATCTTGCTCTGCTTCTTGAGAAAGGCCCTCATCATACCATCCAAATCCACTTCACTGTGCTCTTGTAAGACCTAAAGAATTAGAGTGATGAGGTAGAGGGTGGTTGAGACTGGAAACATAAACAACGCTATTTTAGAAGAAATCCTGCTTAAAAGTCTTTTGGGTGACTTGTCTGATATCAGTATTGGCTCCAACCCGTGGAACAGAAGGAGGTGAATGCAACAGACGTGATGCTGAAGCCAGCTCTACTCTGGAGACCTTTGTAGCAGAAGAAGGCTCCTGATTCCTTGGGTCATCTCTTTCTTGAATCCAAGTTCTTGAACCTATGAGAATGGTACTCAATGCTCCTACCCTTTTCTGAAGATCCCATTTCCAGTTGTTTTATCTCTGTTACATATATTCACTACTTCTAGTAAAGTTGGTTTAGCCATCGATTTCCATTTTCTAGTAAATGCTTTTTTGGCAGCCAAAATAATTAGATTCAGCAAGGCAATTTCATTTCTGTATCATAGCTCAAAAAATTATTTCTTTAGTTACACCGATTTGTTCACACAGCATCTCTCATCCAGTATTTCTGATACAGCAGTCTGAAGACTAGTTTTTAAAGTCTGCAACTCATTACACTACCAGAAAATATGTTCCCAATTACCTCTTTCTTCCCCATCACACCTCAAACATTTGCTATCTACCTGAGAAAAAATTCTTTGGAGTCTACTTGGGGTAACCTTGTCTGACTGATTCTTATAGTTATTCTGCAATATTTTATGCTCTAACAATTATCCACTTTTTTAACAGCAGCTTCTATTCTAGAGTCTACTAAAAACTCTACCAGTGCTGATCTTTCACTTAGGATCCCCCTATTTCTTTCTCTTTGCCTATACTCTTTCAATGTATGATAGGGAAGGCAATCTCTAGCCTGCAGTTCAAATAAAGTATTGGCCTCTTCCAATTCTATTACTTTTCGCGCTCTAATTATTTTCTCCCAGTACCTTGGTTCCTTTCTCCAATAAATTCCAGCCCCCCCATTGCCAATTGTTTGTATCATTGTATTGCAGTCATTCCTATGGACAGAATTTCCTTTCTCCATTCCTGTGTTAACTTAGTTCTTAGAATACTTGCTGCTACTTTATGAATATAATATTAAATATAGTTATTGTTATTTTCTTTAAGGATCTGTATCCAAAATCCCAGTCTCTCCTTGTTTCTTGAGCTTCCTCCCGGTTTAGTCATCATCCCTTTCCACTTTGAATGAAACCTTTCTGCTTGTGCTATGTATAGGAGTCTTAAACATGTAGATCTGAAATACCTCTTCAAATCAAGTAATCACAAACCACTTTGTTCTACTGGAAGAATCATCATATCCCACTTGACTTTAGCCATCTTCCTGTCCCAGATAAAATCTTTCAGATCTTTAATAATTGCTATTCACAGCTTCCC
Organism: Protopterus annectens; assembly: GCF_019279795.1. Classification (NCBI taxonomy): domain Eukaryota; kingdom Metazoa; phylum Chordata; order Ceratodontiformes; family Protopteridae; genus Protopterus; species Protopterus annectens. The sequence continues at coordinate 435,617,599 of NC_056749.1, forward strand.
CTCTGGTTGATAAAAAATATGCCTGACCTGTGTATAAAACTAAAGAGACGAAAAACATTTTAACTGCTTGCGTCTTGCTATACATAGCCATAAAACAGAGCTTCCAATTTCTCAGTTTCTTTTGCTTAATCTCTTCCCACATATCCTTAGCTGCCCCAAACAGACTCCTTTGTATTCCATACTCCTAAGTACTTCATTTTATCATGTCCCCATAAATACGGATATTGCTGAACCAATTTGTGTGTGGCTATGTAGTTTACATCTACTGTCTTTGTTTAAGTTTCATTAATTTTTTTATCCTGAAAAGACTTGAAACTGTCTCAAATTGTTCCACAACACTGAGATGTCTTTTTCTGGTTTTATCACATATAAAATAATATCCTCTGCAAATAAAGTCAGCTTTTCTTGACTACCATATCAATTATATCCTTGAATTTCTGAGTCCCTTATTTTCTTTGACAATGGTTTTAAATATAATGCAAATAAAGGTGAAAGAGGATACCCCTGCCTGGTTCCTCTGTTCAAAAAGAAATTATGAGAGAGGAACCCACCCGCTTTAATTTTCGCCTCTGATCCCTCATATAACCTCTTAATCAACCTTTTAATTTTATCAGGGATCCAAATGCTTCCACTGACCTGCTCATAAAATCCCAGCTTATTCTGTTGAATGCTTTCTCTGTATCAAGACCCAGCAATAACATTGATGTTTTCTTACATTCTGCATCTCTCTGGATCATTGTTGTTCTGTTAATGTTGTCATCAAATGTTTGCCTCCAGTCCACAAAACCACATTGATCAATATCTATGAAATTTGGCATCACATTTACCATTTGTTTCACCATTATAGACAAACATTTTATAATAATGGTTTAGAATTGAAATGGGCTTATATGAAGCTGAATCTGATGGGTCTCCACCCTCTTTAGGTATTACAGCCATCACCGCTTTCTTCCAAGATGTTGGTGCTTCTCCTCCTCTGAAAAACTGTTAAAAAAACCTTGCAGATCTTTATCAGTTTTTGCCCTCCTAGCTTCCAAACTTCCACAGGAATACCATCTATTCTTGGAGACTTTCCTGTAGATTGGTTATACATCACCATTTTTATCTCACCTCCTCTATACTAACTGTTAGTAATTGAGCCTCATCTACCTCTAACATTGGCATATTTAATTCCTCCATGAACATTTCATTTCATACTTTTTCTTGATTTCCATATTTCTCTGATTTATACAGGTGTTTATAAAATTTCCAAAATACTTCTAGTACCTCTACAGGATCTCTTGTTATAGGCTCCCTATAAGGGATTACTAAGGTAATCCCATATTTTCTGCATGGCATTCTGCAATTGCTCCTCTTCTTGTTCTGTGAGATTCCCCCATTTTGCAATACTTTAACTTTTGGCAGTCCCTCTAAATATATCTTGTTGCTTCTTAAACATCTTTCTCTTTCATTTCCACCCTATTTTTAAAATCCACTTTAATTTTATCCCACTCCCTATTCATGTTTACAGAAGAAATTTCTATCTTCTCTAATAACTCCCACCACCCATTCCTTAAATTCCTCTCTTTTCAACAGATAGGTAGGAAAGCGTCAGTGTCTCTTTTTTTATTTCACTACCCTGCATTTTTATTTTAGTCATTATTGGCACATGATCTGAAATAGTTACTGGGTGCATATCAAAACTTTCAACTAAATGCACATGTTCATGTGAAATATAACGTCTGTCTAGCCTAGCCCAGTTTTTCTATCTTGGTGAATAATCCTGCTACTGAATTCATATCTTCCATGCCAAATAGTTTCATAATTTTCTACAAAGAGCTGCCCTCGGTTATATTTTCCCTTCTGGACCCCATAGATACATCTTCACCATAACTTCCAACTGTCCAGACATTCGCAGATTGTCCAGATTTTTACCTCATATTTTCAGTCTGTTTCTACAGACATTAGTAGTTTTCTGGACTTCTGAAGCAAATCAGTAAATATTGAATTTACTAAATAATAACAGGCATTTGAGTTTCAGACTTTGTATTCTTCATAAAATGCATGGTAACATAAGCCCTTTTATTCTAGCAACTTTCTAAGTTTCTAAGAGGCATATATAAAATTTGTCCCTATTTTTGGGGCTTTGTCCCCCAGTTAGTTTTGTCTTTGTCCAGATTATTTTGTGCTAAGAGGTTGACAGCTATGATCCTCACTGCTGCAAATCAAATTGCAGTCCCCACCTATAAGTAATATTCCCTGCCAAATGCCGATTATTTCTCTCAGAATTTTAAGCTCCATTATAGCAGTTTTAAGTGGAATATAAATATGTGCCAATGTAATCCTCCTCCCTTGCCAGTAGCCCCTTAGTACTACAGATCTACCATGATTATCTTTTTTATCCTCTTCTATCACTATTGGAGCACCTCTTGCAATTAATATAAGGACCCCCTTTTCCTTTGTCTCAGATATTCTGCTGAATAACCACCTGGAAAACCGTTCTTTATCAAATTCACATGCTCAGTTCTTCCCAAATGCACCTCCTGTAGCATAACTATTTGCCTCCAAATTTTTAATTTAGTTTACTACTCTATTTTTTTGTATACGTCTGTGAGATCATTTACATTTAAAGATAATATAAAAAGTGTTGTCATTATGATGAGACGTTATTATTTCCACCCGTTATGTACAACAACGTTTTTAAATGTCTAATTACAGCTTTTGTGTTACATGTATACACTAATGTTTGGCAGGTTGATCTTTTATACAGGTGTTTCTTGTCATATCTGTCTGAACCTATATCACATCTTAAAATACTTTTTGTTTTAGTGAAAGTCCTCAAACAATCAAAAACACGCACACACCCCAAGAACACCCTAAAACCTGTTAACTTAATGTTAACACACAAAACTATGTACATCTTCAAATATTGAGGTGTAACCCTCCTAATAGGAACAATTGTACCACACTGACAACCACACTGAAAGACTTGAATTAACCTATAAGTAAGGTTATTCATGCTTAGATGCATGGTACAGCCTGTGCTTCAACTAAGTGTTGTCTGTTTTTGTCTTATCTTTATTTCTCTCCCAGATTGGAAAAACACTTGAATGCTTTCAGAAAACATGATGTCCTAGCCCTTGAAAGAAAGTCGATGAAAGAAAGAAGTATTCTGTTTTTATTGTTCCTTATCAGATTGTCTTCATTGAAACATTAGAACCAGATGCACAGTTGCCTCTACAAAAACTTAATTTACTAAAGGAAACCTTTTTTTTTAATTCAAAGTAAACTTTGTCATTTAGAAATAAATACGTGTAGCCTAAATGAAGTTTCATGCATCAGCTCAATTCTTGAGATTACAAAGGAAAGTTAAACAACACATACAAGTAGAGGAATAAACATAACTAACAAATACTACTCCCCAATACATGCAAGAAAAAACATAAGACAGTTATCAACAGTCATATATGAAAAGAATAACCTCCCTGGAGTTAAATTAACTACCCTACTTAAAGTAATACAAAACACACTACAGACTGAGCAATGCCTAAGTTATTTGTCTAATATTGCACTTGAGTGGGTTAAATAATACTGACTATGCAAATAATAAATATTGCACTTACTTGGAATATACGTAAGTATACATTGCACAAATAAATTAAAATTGACTTACGTGTCCAGACTCCTGTGACTAGTACCCAAGTTCAGAAATCTAATCACTCATCATCAGCATCATCTTTCAGCTGTTCCCATTAGGGGTCACCACAGTGGATCATCTGTTTCCATTTCTTCCTGTCCTCTGCATGCTCTGTCACACCAACCACCTGCATGTCCTCTCACACCACATCCATAAACCTTATCTTAGGCCTTCCTCTTTTCCGGTTACCTGGTATCATCTGCCTTAGCATCCTTTTCCCAATATGCACAGCATCCAAACTCAGCACATGTCCAAACCAATGTAAATCTTGCCTCTCTGGCTTTGTCTCCAAACCTTCTAACCTGGGCTGACCCTCTAATATACTTATTCCTAATCCTGTCCACCCTCGTCACACTCAGTGCAAATCTTAACATCTTTAACTCTGCCACATCCAGCTCTAACTCCTGTCTTTTTGTCAGTACCACTGTCTCCAACCCATATAACATAGCTGGTCTCACTACCCTCTTGCAGACCTTCCCTTTCACTCTTACTGGTACTTGTCTGTCACAAATCACTCCTGACATGCTTCTCCACCCATTCCATCCTGCCTGTACTCTCTTCTTCACCTCTCTTCCACACTCACCATTGCTCTGAACTACTGATCCCAAGTATTTGAAAAAAAAGTACTTAAACTCATCCACCTTCGCCATCTCTACTCCTCACCATTCCTCTATCCTCCCTCTCATTCACACACATATATTCCATCTTAGTCCTGCTGACCCTCATTCCTCTCCTCTCCAGGGTCTCATCCACCTGTTCCCTACTCTCACTACAGATCACAATGTCATCTGCAAACATCATAGTCCACGGGGACTCCTGTCTGATCTTGTCTATCAACCTGTCCATCACCATTGCAAATAAGAAAGGACTCAGAGCTAACCCTTGATGTAATCCCACCTCCATCTTAAATGCATCCGTCACTCCCACCGCAGACCTCACCACTGTCACACTACCCTAGTACATATCCTGTACCACTCTTACATACCTCTCTGACACTCCTGACTTCCTCATGCAATACCACAACTCCTCTCTAGGCACCCTGTCATATGCTTTCTCCAAGTCTACAAAAATACAATGCAACTCCTTCTGACCTTCTCTGTACTTCTCCAACACACTCAGAGCAAACATCGCATCTGTAGTACTCTTTCCTGGCATGAAACCATACTGCTGATCACTAATCATCATGTCCCTTCTTAACCTAGCTTCCAGTACTTTTTCCCATAACGTCATGCTGTGACTGATCAATTTAATCCCTCTGTAGTTACTACAGCTTTGCACATCACCCTTATTCTTAAAAATCTGCACCAAAATCCCTTTTTTCCATTCCTCAGGCATCCTCTCACTTTCCAAAATTTCATTAAACAATTTAGTTAAAAACTCCACTGCCATTTCACCTAAACACCTCCATGCTTCCACAGGTATGTCATCTGGACCAACAGCCTTTCCATTCTCCATCCTCTTCATAGCTATCCTTACTTCCTCCTTGCTACTCCATTGCACTTCATGATTCACTAACCTCACATCATCCGACCTTCTCTCCCTCTCATTCTCTTCATTCATCAACCCCTCAAAGTACTCTTTCCGTCTGCTCAACACACTCCCCTCGCTTGTAGGTATGTTTCCCTCATTATCCTTTATCACCTTTACCTGCAGGACATCTTTCCTAGCTCAGTCCCTCTGTCTAGCCAATTGGTACAGGTCCTTTCTCCCTCCTTAGTGTCCAACCTTTCATACAACTCTTAATATGCCTTATCCTTAGCCTTCGCCACCTCTCTCTTTGCCATGCACCTCATCTCCTTATACTTCTGTCTACTTTCTTTATTTCTCTGACAATCCCACTTCTTCTTTGCCAACTTCTTTCTCTGTATACTCTCATGTACTTCCTCATTTCACCACCATGTCTCCTTGTCATCCTTCCTCTGTCCAGTTGTCATAGCAAGCACCTTTCTAGCCATCTCCCTTACTATCTCTGCTGTAGTTACCCAGCTATTTGGTAACTCTTCACTGCCACCCAGTGCCTGTCTTAACTCTTCCCTGAACTCCACCTCACAATTACCCATTTTTAATTTCCACCATTTGATCCTTGGTGCTGCCCTCACACTCCTCCTCCTCTTCTTGATCACTGTCATCTTACAAACCACCATCCTATGCTGTCTAACTACACATTCCCCAGTCACCACTTTACAGTCTCCAATCTCCTTCAAACTGGCCCTCCTACATAAGATATAATCCACCTGTGTGCATCTTCCTCCACTCTTGTATGTCACCCTATGCTCCTTCCTCTTTTTAAAATATGTATTCCCCACAGCCTTGTCCATCCTTTTCACAAAATCCACTACCATCTGACCTTCTGCATTCCTTTGTTTAACACAATACCTACCCATCACTTCCTCAACCTCTCTGTTCCCTTCATGCCCATTGAAATCTGCTCCAATCACCACTCTCTCATCCTTGGGTACAGTCATCACGACTTCATCCAACTCATTCCAAAATTTTTCTTTCTCGTCCATCGCACACCCAACTTGTGGAGCATATGCACTAACAACATTTATCATTACACCATCAATTTCCAGCTTCATAAACATCACTCTATCCGACACTCTTTTCACCTCCAAAACACTCAACATAATGTTCCTTCAGAATAACTACTATGCCATTTCTCCTCCCATCCACAACATGATAAAACAATTTGAACCCACCTCCGATACACCTAGCCTTACTCCCCTTCCATCTTGCACACACAATATACCAACCTTCCTTCTGTCCATCATATTGGCTAGCTCTCTCCCTATACCAGTCATACTGCCAACATTCAAAGTTCTGACCCTTACTACCACAGTCCTGGCATTTCTCCTCTTTTCCTGCCTTTGGCCATTCCTTCCACCTCCTCTCCTCCTCAGGCCAACAGTATCCCAATTTCCACCAGCACCCTGTTGGCTAACAGTACTGGTGGCGGACGTTGTTAACCTGGGCCTCGACCGATCCGGTATGCAAATCTTTTCTGGTGTCCACATGAATAATTTGGCCACGTTTTATGCCAGATGCCCTTCCTGATGCAACCCTCCCCATTTATCCGGGCTTGGGACCGGCACAAAGAAATGCACTGGCTTGTGCCTCCCCAATGGCTGGGTTAATCACTGTAGGGTAGAAGCTGTTACTGAATCTTGTAGTTCTGCAGTGGATGCTGTGATATCTCCTGCCTGATGCCAGATGCTTAAACAGTCCATGCACAGGATGTGTGTTGTCCTGTATTATTTTGGTGGCCTTTTGAATGCTTCTTGTAGATTAAAGATATTGTATCGCTGGAAGACTAACTCCGGTTACCTTCTCTGCAACCCTCATCCCTCTTTGTAGCACCTTCCTTTCTCTAACTGTGCAGCTTCCAAACCACACTGTGAAGTTGCAGGTGAGGATGCTCTCTATTGCACCTCTATAGTAGAAGATGGAGAGAATATGAGGAGGAAGCTTAGCTTTTTTCAGCCTTCTTAAAAACTGGTGGCATTGGTGCACTTTCTTGACCAGTTGGCTGGTGTTTCCCGACCACAAGAAGTCCTTCAATATGTGTACGCCCAGGAATGTTGTACGCTTAACCCTCTCCATACTCTCACCATTGATTCTGAGTGCTGGGTAGTTTGCTCTCCTTTTACTGAAGTTGATAAGCTCTTTGGTCTTGCTTACATTTAGGTCAAGGTTGTTCCCTTCATACCAAATGATCAGAGATGCCACCTCCTCTCTGTATGCCCTTTCATCCACCTTTGTGATGAGCCCCATGATTGTAGTGTCATCAGCAAACCTGATGATATGGTTGGACATGTGCTTAGTATAGCAGTCGTGGGTCAGCATGATAAATAACAGTGGGCTGAGAAAACATCCTTGTGGATTCCCGGTGTTAACCGTGATGCACTTTGATGTGTTCTCACCCGAACACACTATCTGTGGTCTCTCAATCAGGAAGTCCAGGATCCATTTAGAGAGATGTTTACCGATTCCTAAATGTGCTAGTTTTTCCTATCAGCTGCATTGGTACCACCATACTAAATGCAGAGCTGAAGTCTATGAACAGCATCCTCACACAGTTGTCTTTGTCCTCTAAATGCTAAAGGGAGATGTGTAGTGCTACTTATATGGCATTATAGGTGGATCAGTTTCTGATGTATGTAAACTGTAGAGGGTAAAAATCAGGAGGTAGGCATGATGAGATGCTTTTTGATCAGCTGCTCAAAATGTTTCATAACAATGGATGTCAGAGCAACTGGTCTGTAGTCATTAGGGCTGGAGGGAGTAGTTTTCTTAGGTAGTGGGATGATGTTAGTTTCCTTGTAGTATGATGGTACTTTTGCCATTGAAAGAGAGGTGTTAAATATTTCCTTGACCACTGTGCATAGTTGATTAGCACAGCCTTTTAACACCTTGCTCAGTATGTTGTCTGGGCAAGCAGCTTTCCTGGGGTTCACTCTCCTTACCTCTCTTCTTACCTCCTCTATGCTGAGGCTGAGTACTGCATCCTTCTCATCAGTGGGAAGCTTTCGTGTCAACCTGTTGTTTCTTTCCTCCATTCTACCACAGAAGATGTTCAAACTCACCAGGAATTTGATGCTATCCTCACAGTGTGCTGACCTGATTTTATAGTCCGTGATCTCCTATATGCCTTGCCATAGTCTCCTTGCATCCTTCATGTCTTCAAAGTGGCTCTGTACCTTTCTGACATACTCACTCTTAGCCTCCTTTATACCAATCCACAGATTACCGCTTGTTACACTTTAGGCTGATTTGTCCTTAGCCCCTATAAGCTGTGCTTCTCTCCTTTAGAAGCTCATATACCTTAGGGGTCAGGCATGACTTCTTGTTAGCTCTAATAGTGATACTCTTTGTATTTGTTACCCCATCAGTGCAGTTTGAAATGTATGCCATCACCAACTCAGTGTATTCATCAATGTTCAAATGCTGATTCACTGTGGCTGCCTCCTTGAACATAACCCAGTTGGTTCTTTAAAACAGTCTTGGAGGCCTCCACAGCCTCCTCGGGCCATAACCTGATTTGTTTCTTTGTGGATTTCTAACCAGTGCAAGTTTGTAAGATGGCAATAGCAAGATGGCATAATTGTCAGAGTTTCCCATTTGTGGAAGTCGCACTGTCTTATAAGCTTTCTTTAAGTTTATGAACACCTTGTCCAGGAAATTATCAGCCCCTGTAGGAATGTCCACATACTGATGGTAGAGTGGGAGTACTTGTTTCAGATCTGCGTTATTAAAGTCACCAGCTTCCATATGTACAAAGTCAGGATATTTGCTTTGCAGCTCACCCATGTGATTGCATAATTTATTTACAGCCTCAGTGGTATTAGAACTAGTTGAGATATACACCACTGTTACACTGAACCCATTCAGCTCCCTGGGCAAATAAAATGGTCTACATGTATTGGACAGGAATTCTAAATTCTCAAAGCAGTGTGATAGTATGATTTCACAGTTGCCGCATCATCGTTTGTTAGCATAGATACAGACTCCAGCTCCTTTGGCCTTTCCACACAGTGTATGTTTTCTGTCTGCATGAAACTGTAAAATTCTCTAAGCTTACTGCACTATCATTTATCTTGTCATGCAGCCACATCTCAGTAATAAAAAGTAAACAAGTATGTCTCACCTTGTTCTTGTTGTGGAGTTCCAGTCTCATGTAGTCCATCTTGCTATCCAGTGATTGCACATTAGCTAGCATTATCGTTGGTAAAACAGGCCTGTAGGGGGTTGCTTTTAACTTTACATCAATACTTGTTCTGCAACCTTGTTTCCTTGTTCTCTGACATCTCTTTCTCCTTTTCCTAGTCCAACATATGCCAGAAACCTGTTCTACCATTTTCAGGCACTTTAGAGTGGGAAGAGTTAAAATACACAATTGTTGTAGCTCTGTCCAACTAGTAGGCCCCAGATAATCTGCAAACTTCAAGGCATCCAACCAGCAACATGTAGATGTCAACTGTTTAATTTCTAGTAACTTCTGTCCACTGGAAGTGCAGAAACTGATTTTTTCAAGATTTTCTGTGCAAATGAAGACAAAATACGCATATCTCTAGAATGAGCCAACACAGCCACAGGAAACAAGGCACCGCTTTTTTTTTTTTTTTTTTCGCAAGCAGTGCTCTTTTTTATTTTCTTCCCCTTAAAACTTGTTACTAGATCAATCCAAAGGCTTTTAACCAGTAATTCCCCTATTAAAGAATAAGAAAAAGCACATCAATTGTTCTTGTATCATGCTCTTTTAACCAGACATTTCTTCTTTTTTTTACATTACAGTGCATACATTTCTTAAAAAAGTAAACAAGAAGATAGAAGAAGGAAAACAATAGGGGCACCTGTTTACTTTGGTATGTGTATTACACTTAAGAAATAACTGATAAAACTTGGCTTTATAGCATGCAGACTATGTCATACATTATAAAAATACTATTAAGAACAAAATTTTGTTTTACTTACAGTTAACTCTTTCCTTCCACTTCCCCTCTCCTAAATGTTCTTCCAAGCATTAATGACATGAAGTAGGGCATATGCTTTGGAGTCCCCTACAAGTTTAACAAATTCAAAAAAGTCCAATATTTCCAGGTTTTCTTGCTCTAAGCCAAACAAACTAAAAATCAGCTCCTGTGGGAGTTGTTCAAGCTGTACTATAACTCCAGTCCTGCATCCAAAATAAAAAATAACAATGCTGTCATGCTAAGTAAATGAGAGAAAATAATAAAGACTCTAGGAATCTGCATTTTATTTGGTGACGTGGTCCTTTGTTAGAAGGGCGATAATGATGAATAGTGGTTTAGAAAATGTTTGCATTATTTATACAGTCTTTCCATAGCAGAAAAAGAAGAAAAAAACTTTCTAAATAATAGCTATAAAAATATATATTTTCCATTGGTTAGGGGTTGAGATACTCCTTTCTCATAGGGAAGGCTGTGCCCTCATTACCATTGGGTTAGCTGCAAGGTTGGGTGGCCAATACTGGCTTGAGTATGGGGCTTCTTTGATAGGTTTTATTGGGAATCTATGTGGCCAACAGAATTTCTTGTCTGTTTAGCTTGATGGGACTTGCCTAGTTATTTCTGTGCTTTAACGTGTCTTAAAATGAGTTTTTAAAAGATAAAATGAACAAACCTGTTTTAATCCTGAGTGGAGTGTCGCTTGTGGCCGGTTAAGGGATAGGTACTGTAAGGGAATTAAATAGGCTTAATTGGTGCAGGTTGCTATTTAGTTAGTGAAACCTTTGTGTACCTTATGTGTGGGGTGCAGTGATCATGGGTTACGTTTGGGAAGAAACACGATAATTTAGCAATAAAATAAAGTGGTAATGGAGAGACAGCGTGGAAGATGGCTGGTTAGTCATGATAACAGAGTAGTATTAATGATGCTATGTCCAGACATAGGAGAAGAGTACCTTGAACTCTGTCAACTGATAAAAACAATACAAAAATTAAAACAAGATCAGGTTTACAGATGGAAAATGGGGGACATGTGGGTGAATTGTGAGTCAGTTTTAAAAGGAAACAGAATGCTTTTTTGGCAGTGATCCTTCAGCTAAATAAAGAAATGAAGCAGACCAAAACAAAAATACATATAAAAGTAAAATAAAATAATCTAAACTAAAAATATAACAAAGTAAAAGTAAGGATGGAGGTGTGTGTGGGTGAAACCATTTTAAAATGAAAAGGAATGTTCTTCAGTTCGGGGATGGTTCGTACAACCATCTGCTGTAAAAACTACCAGTAAGTGGTAGAAGTAAAGCTTGCTGCCTAATTACTGCTGGTTTGCTAATTGAATGGGCCAGGATTTGAAAATGAACTGGAATGCCTTGAGCTACAGTGGGGCTCAGATTAAGTGGAGCTGAAACTGATTGGGCGAGTTTGGGAAGTCATTGTGTAACATACGATGAGCTGTGAATCTCTTCCTATTGGTTGTGGTTGGTGCTACGAGTTATTACAGGGCTAATTAAAACCATGCATGGAAGTGGTGATTCTTCTTCTTTTGGCTTTTCCCAGTTAGGGGTCGCCACAGCGGATCACCTGTCCGCTCATGATTGGCAGTGGTGTTTTTACAGTGTCGAGTTGCCAGCCCGGCGTCTAACCTTCCACAGACGGCACACACTCACACCTAGGGTGTCCAATCCACCTACAGCATGTCTTTGGGATGTGGGAGGAAACCAGAGCACCCGGAGGAAACCCACACGACCACAGGGAGGACATGCAGACTCCACACAGAAGGCACCCCAGCTGAGAATTGAACCAGAGAACCTCTTGCTGTGAGGCATGCATGGAAGTGATGATACGAGCCCGATATTTAAACATAACAGTTGTGGTTGGTTGGTAGGAGTTAGTGGAAGCTATGTTTCTAAAATGGCTTGAAAGTGAGAAGCTCAAGGCTTTCATGTGTGCTTCCTCAGATTTTCATAACACTCCAAATAGGAAGGGAGTGTGACAGTAGTGGTTAGCCATTCACTATTCCATATTCTATGCCTATAAGTTAAAAATCACAGACACTTTGGATATTAGTATCCCTAAATAAATAAACTGCCAGAAATAATACCCTGTACCACAAAAATATATTCTCCACTATACACTAATAGAATATTCTTCAAAACTATTACATGATCCGACCAAGATATTAGAGTGTTACAGCAAACTTTTAATTGTCAGACCATTAAAATACAATACAGTAAACTGATCAGCCTGTGATTCAAAGAAAAGTGTGAAAGAGAGGAGAAAGAGGAAAAGTAGTAACTAGCATCTCGGTCTATTAGTCCAAGTACCGACAATAGGGGGACAGTTAATAGTATCAGTGGTGGTGTAGTCTCCTCAGGTTAAGAATGCTCATGATGGACATCTGTGTGTTTAGCCCAGATGGTCTGCATACTTCCAGTCTAATCTGCCACTCGAGTTCATGTTTTTCTAATTGATCATTACGTGGACTCCAAGTCAGCTTTATGGACTCAGTCAAGTATGTGAAACTTGAAGGAGTCATGTACGGGTCTTGTTCTATTGTGCTTGGATAACGTGTTGTTCAGGTTTTTGTATCAGATATCTGTAAGGTATCAAGCAATTCTAGTCTTAAGCTTATTTATCATTCTTCCAACATAGAATGACAGACACTTTGTGCACTGGGGTCTGTAAACCACTGCCTTGATGTTACAGTTGTAGTGCTCCTTGCTGTGATATACCTGGGCAGAGATGGGGCATTGGAACTCTGAGATATTGATCATGTAAGGGCAAAAACTGCAATGAGGAGGTCCACATGGGTAGGACCATTTTGGGAGACTAGGTGTGGCATAGATGCCTTTGCCCATGCTTTTGACAAAGTCCCTGATATTCTTGTTCCTCTGGATGTTGAACTTGGGTCTACTGGTTTTCTTGTTCTGTCATATTTCACAAATATAATTAATGCTTTGCAATCCCACATTTATTTGTCCATTTCCAAGTTGCTGCTTTCTTCCTGTTGATCTCCATCTCCCAAACCCCATCTCTGCTTCACTTCCAACAAATGCCCAGTTCTTCTAGTCAACTCTTTCTTTTTGCTGTCTCTCAAGCATTTTCATTTGAAATGGTGGAAAAGGTTTCACTAGTACATTCTATGCATGGGCTTTATTACCAGAAGAACAAGAAGCAGAATCTCCTTCTGTTTCACAGCTCACTTATTGTTGGACAAACTTTTGCATTTCCTCCTTAGCATGTTCTGAATCAAAAATAATTTAAACCTCCAGGAAAGAATATTCTGAAAATAGCTGCATACAGCATTTTGAATCTCATGCCTGCTTCTTGACATTCCCTGATTAGTGTAATAAATTTACTCCTCTTCTGCCCAGTGTACAGTGAGTATTCATTTTCCACAAACACTCTACTGTCTCCCACTTTTAATAATTTGTCCTTCTGCCACAGTTTTGTCATAATCAACTCTTTCTGCTGGTAGGATTGCATCTTTACTATTAAAGGTCTAAATTGCTTTCTCATGGCCAGGTTTGTTGCATACACATGATGTGCCCTTTCAATTAACAATTCCTACTGTGGAATACCAGTCCAGTTGCTTATTTATGCTTTCATAAAATGAATACAGTTTGCTCCCTCCAGCTTCTCTGGTACTGCAGAAAATAGCAGGTTTTCCCTATGTGCTCTGTCCTCTAATTCTATTATTTTTTAAGCATATCTTTTTAAATATCTTTTAAAGCTTCTTCCATTTTTTCAGCCTTTTTTTATTTGAGTTGATATACTTCTTCAATGTTTTGTTTATTTTCATCAGCTCTGAGTACATTTGACATTTTTTCCTGTAGGTTACTGGAAGTCATGTATTGCACCAAAGTTGGAGCTTGCACTGCTTTTCGCTGAACAGCTGCAGAATTCTTCCCAGTCAGTGTTTTCCCCTCACCTTTTGTGATTGCCTTTCTTTCAGCTTTTCTGAATTTATTTTTTGCTGGCATCCAGGCAGTGTATTTACTAGCCAGTTACTGAAATTTATCCCAAAAGACAAGTTGACTGTCTCTCCCTTCTGAGTTTCTGTTTTCACATCGAGACAGCTGAAATTAAGCTGTTACTCAGTGTGCAACCATCTTGGAATTGATGTCCACACTTCTGATATTTTTTTTCTAAATTCTTGTATCTCTCCTTTTCTTTATCCATCTTAAATGCAGAAAGTCAAACAACAACAACAGGATAGCAACCAGTACAACAGCCTAAAACTAAACTGCTAACAAGTACCATGCCAAGAAGGGAAAATAATTTATATGGGAGGAGAAAAAAGGCTAAAAATGAAAGACAGAGTTTAGATAGATAGATGGTATCAGTAGTGAACTACAATATTAATTCTATAAGTAATACCAAACAATTATAAAGAAATTTTTGAGGAGGAGCACTTAACTGTAGCTTAGGCAAAATCCATGTCTGTTCATGATTGCAGCAAATAAGATCCGAGGTTATCTAACTCAATAGGGCATGACAAGAAAATAACTAAGGGACTCTGTTTTGCTGGGGCACTAGTTTTTTTGGACAGGAGCCGACAAGTGGCTTGAGGACCTAAAAGTCTGGTGAGATGGATACAATGAATGGGATCCACTTGGCAACAGGCTTGTTTTAGTCTCATTTTTGGTTAAATTACTTTCTCAGCATCACTGAGTCAGCAAACGAAGGTGGAATGAATCATACTCTGGACTACAGGGTAAAGCTCATTAACAGCTCATAGCTTTAATCCTCTGCACTAAATCGCCATACCAATCTCTTCTAGAGTTGTCAATTAACTTGAATTTAAACATAACATTGTTGAAAACAAACAACAGTGGCTAGATAACAGTAAGTTATAGTTTAACCAATAGGCCAGTGCCCCTACAATGGCAAAGTACAGGATTGTGGTGGAAAAGCAATGGAGAAGCTTTAATGACTACAGCAAAATCAAGTAATCTGGATTATACAATGAAATTCAATAAATATGAAAAGGCTCACATGGCTTAAAAAAACGTTGAAAAAGGTGATAAAAAGAAAATAAGGATACAGAATTCAGAAATAGGGTATAGAATAGAAATGTATGGATCAAGGGAAATGGCAACATGTGATCATCGTTACAAAAATGAGACATAACAGGCAAAAATAATAGATGTGCATATGTTTTAGGTATACAAGTACAAAGGAAATAAAGTCCAGGAAAATCTTGAAAGCTATGGTTACGACACTAGACATCAGGAAACATTTCACAAAAGAAGCCAACAATGGGGAACATTCTGCTCTCCAGAATGCCAAGTCAGTCCTTTTATATGATGGGCAGATATTGAAGTGGGCATATTATTAGACAACAAAATAACACAAACTTTAACTACCGAAATGGACCGATGGAGCCATCTAGTGTTGCCACAAATAAAAATATCTGTTTTATCTGTCTTCATAGTCTATTTCTTAGTATTATATTGCCCAGTGCTTCACCAGTACATATCTAATGACAATATAATGTTCTATTTGCTCAAGGATACCTAACTAAAAGCCAGGCCATCCCTCTCCCTATCCTCACCCTCCAAAGCACTCAAATGATATATCAGACTAAGTGCATTTCTTCTTTTGTACATTTTAGATCTGTAAGGACAGTCAATCAACAGCAGTTATTAAATTTGGGAATCCTCTTTTTTTTTTAATTCACACATGTGCATGCTGAAATAAAACTGGTTAAGGAGGTATACAGTAGGATTTTTTTCATTTTTTGCCAATGAGTTTAAGACAAGCAACTTGGTATCTGACCATGATTATACTATAAGGACACTGTGAAGCAAACTAGAAGGATTACTACAGTATTCAGGGGAGACCTGATGGTCATTTGCTCACAGTCAAAATATTAATGTGCTATGTCCAGAATTCAAAAACTAGAGGCAGCAGCTAAAATCTAAAAAAATAACTTTTCTCGGTATCTTATTAATATATTATCTGTGGGTGACAGTGAATATTAAGAGAAACAATTTGGAGTAATACAAAGGAATAACCGTTATAAGCACTACATTATTAAAGCAGAACTCCATAAAATGTGAAGCAAGAGTTCCATTTCATACTATACTCAGACAACACAATGAACAGTCTGCAAAAAAAGGAAGATAAGCTTTATGCAAAGGATTCAGTGGAATTCATTAAAGATAATTTAAGGAACAAAAACTGAAATGAAGGGTCTTCAGAATTAAAAATACAAGATATATAGATATATATCCCAGAAATGTATAAATATCTAAAACGAGCGTTCACATAGCCAAGATGTAAATAATGCAAAGTTTCCCAATCTGAATCTTTTAGATGTAAAGTTACAGGGTGAAGTAAGAGAGCTGTACATCTTAGTACACCATAGAATCAGTATTCTCCATAAGCACCTGAAAAAAATTTGTTCAGTTTCCATATTTAAAAAAGGGCACATAAAGAATGAAAACCTATCTTAGAAAGAGATGCCAAACCCCTGAATGTGAACTGGTACAGAATAATATATTATTCAGCAGGCAATAGCTGGACTAGAGGCAGCTACTGAGTAGACCCAGATGTCTTCTTGTGTGAGGAGGCCAGAATCATTACATCAAATTGTTATGGACTTGAAATATCTCAAAGTATTTATCTGGACTCAAAAACAGTAAGGAAATAATTGTACCTCAAAAATACTGGGAACAGAGACGATCTGGTTGAGAATGGTCAAGTATGAAGGTGGATCAAGATTCCAGATAAGAGAAAAGCTTAGAGATCTTCCCATCAGACTTGGCCAGTTGAACTAAGAATAGTTGCAAAACAAAGAGAAAGTACTATGCACTTCAAATGCTGGACCAGCATCATGCCATTATGAGGAATGGAAGCATTTCTGAAAAAAATGTTTATTGGAAATGTGAGCGCAAACATCAATCAGATCCAGAAAAAAGCTACCTTCTTCACTGAACAAACCTGAACTGCTTTTTTATTACAATTCCCCTTGATCATCTTGCCCAAAGCTCTAACTTTCTATCAATAAATGCAGAAAGTATAATCAACTGTCTTATTCTCCAAGTCTTCCCTTAATCAGCAGCACATTTACAGCCTAATGGCCTTTTAGATGTTTGATGATGATTGTGCTATGGTCAACCTTATGTGTGCTCAATCAAAGTCCTTTTAGAAATTTAAAAAGGGACTAGCACTATTTGTGGACTGTAGAAGTTTATTCCAAAGACAAACAAGAAACTTGGTGATACATTAATGGCTATTTTAATTTTAAGTACTTTGTATGTGTGCAGATCCTCCCATTAGTACTCTCTGGACAGACAACCTCTAAGAGGAAGGATCTTTCATGGTACTCAATAAAAGGTGTACATCTTCCCTTCAGAGGTGGCATGAAACTGAGAAAAGACAAAGAGCCTGAGTAATCCAGGTTACCAAGTCCATCTACCTTCTTAGTGGAGATTTTCTGAAACCTCTCCAGCTGAACTTGGTCTTTTGCCAAGAAAAGGTGCATTACACTCTATGACTAGTTGAATGAATGAGGAGTAACGTAGAGCAATGATTTTCCTGGAGTAGCTAGTAACCCTCCTATCATTTAAGTCACTCTGAAAGCTGTTCTTATGACTAAGGCAACGTACTAGTTAAAAGCAAAGTCCTTATCCATAACTTTGCCTAGATCTTTAATAACCGAATCTGTCAAAGTGTTTTGTTCCAATACAGCAAGTGGCAGAAACCAAATACTGTCCAAAAGTTGCCAAGCTATGCTTGCTAGCAGTGAAGGTGAAACCATTACCTGTACTCCATGTTTAGATTGTGTTCACCCCTTCTTGGAGAACTGCTGTGTACAAGAATGACATGATCCAATTCGTAATTATTTGCAAATTTAAGGTGCCAAGGGCTATTGCTGTCAACATATGCATCTGAAAAGAAGTTGCCAAAGAGACGCTGACCAAGAGCTGACTCATGACACCCTACTTGAAATTTTAATCACCGTGAAAAACTGACTTCCCACCCTTAGTCAGGTCAGTGGTCTACATATGTAGTAACGCCAAGCTAAATTTATATGCATATATTTTTATTATGTCATATTTTATGTTTCTTACATATACTGAAACATTTGGCAACCCTTAAAGAGATAAGTAGTGAATCATTTGTGATTAGAAGAATACAAAGATAATAATAAACTTACAGCTTGATCAGACACAGATGAGCTGCATTCAAAACATGAATTAAATTTCCAATCATGCAAAGCATGCACCAGTATGTATAATCAATCAAATATGCATTCCACCTACCAAAGTAGTTAGTCACAATGAATGTGGTCTTTGTTGTAGATATATGGTTGAAAATGTTAATCTATGTAATAACATTTATCTGAAGACACAAATGGAAAAAGATCTATGGACTAGCAAGTCTGTCTAAATGGTATGAGTAATCCCTAAGTAGCAGCACCTCTCCCACCCCTGCCCACTTATTGCTTTGAATGATGCATCACTGTACACTTCTGATGAACTGAACTGTACTACTGCCTCAGGAACTCCATTTTAGACCTTCATAATCCTATTATGTACTTTTACCTCAATATCTATCCTGTACTACCACACTTTCCTGCTGCCTCCCACAATTTCCCTCTAGTCTTTAAGCTTCACTCTGGCCACTTCTGAAAAATAATGCAGTATATCCATATTGCACCTCCTCACTCTAGTCTGTTCTGGCATGTGCATGGACACCTGCAAGTTTCTCTTCCTAGAGTAAGAGTAAAAGAGTAAAGGGCTGGGTTTCTCAGGAAAAATAGAAGGTATACCATTTAACAAAGAAATAGAAATTTAGGGAATAAGGTTTGGTAATGTGCATCAGAGAGGGACACAATGGAAAGGCATAATACATAAGATAAGGAGTATTGGTATATTCTGGAGAACATTTAAACTTATAAAAAAAGTATGTCTAATTTACTCATTAATATTAGGTAAGATAGCACATCTAGCAAAGTGTATTTATGATACCACTGGAATGTGAAAAATAATTATTGACTGCGTTATTTACATTTATATGGGGATCTAGGTTAAACCCTATTAAAAGAGGAATTCTTTATGTTACTGAAAAGGAAGGAGCTTTGGGTTTAATAAATCCAACTATATACAGCATTATTGAATTCATATGAAATATTAATAGGAATAAAGGAAAAAGGAAAAGTATTGATGAAAATAATGAAAGCAAAATATAAAGCAATTTGGGAAAAGCTTAAATGTTTAAGAAGTAAAGGAATTACTTGTGCAAAAACAAAAATATATCAAGAGAAAATATAGAAAATTGATTTAAGTAACACAGAAAAGAATAGGAAAGACTGGTATGAAAATATGAAAACATTTTATGATGTTTACCATTGGAGGCATTTGGGAGAAAAAAAATAAAGATGTAAAAGCAAGAATGAAAAGATATGAAAAATATGTGGAATGCATAGATTTTCAGAAATTTTCTAGAAATATGCTTTCAGAGTAAAATATAGAGTCTGTATATATATATATATATATATATATATATATATATATATATAGAGGGGAAATGGAGACCACTTAATATGTATTTTTGAAATGTAAGACAGCAAATCAATTGTTGGAAGAAATGTGTGACAAAGAATATGTTAAAGGATTGAAAAGTGTTAAATGCATAACTATAGACATGATAGAATGTGGTCAATATGAAAACATGAAACAGAATGATCTGGATAGATTAGATGAAAAACTGTTTTGTATAATATGGATTATCTGGAATGAAAGAATGAATGAGATGAAATTTAATGGGAAATGGATACTGCCAGAAATTTTGAAGACAATAAGATTTTGGTGGGGGGAATAAGTTGTTTGTAAAATTGGTATACAGAATGTATATATTGTGAATTTTAATAAAGTGCCCCTACTCTTTTTAATAGGTGCTGTGGGATCTTTTACATCCACCTGAGCTACCACTAACTCAGGCAGATCAGATGGGGCTTTGCTTTAACGTCTCATTCAATTGATGATACACTCAGGAGTGCAGTGCTGCCCTTATGCTGCACCACAGTGTCAGTCAGCAATCTGTCTAGCTGGTGTGGGAATAGACCCCACAGACTTCTGCACCAAAGGTGTGTGCGCTACCTGTTGTGCCACTGACACTGCATAACCTGACATGCAACTACTGACCATGACCCTCTTCTTGCATAGCCTGTTGGGTAGTGCTTTGAATTGTGGGGATGGTTACCTTATGAGCTTTTAAATTGAGTCAGTGTGACTCCTAAATTTTTGCTTCATGGTGAGTACTGCTAGCAATGTGTTTGCGATTTTGCTTAGGGTACTCATTTCATTGGTTTCATTTAGGTGCCCCATTTCAGTCTTGCTACACATACTGTTGGGAAGTGCAAATCCATTGTTCTATGCATTTACTAATCTATAAATTGGTTCATAATGACAGATATAGTTGTATGTCCAAGTGTTGTGCTTGCAACTTTTATCGATTTCATGCATGAGGATCCAAATCTGGTCATCCAACAGTACCACAAGGTTTTACTCTGCCCTGGCAACTTTAACTGCTACACTTTTGGTGTTATCCATACAGCTATATGTAATTCCTGTCTAAAATAGTATACTGGGAAGACCCAATGTAAACTTAATAAGTGAATACAGTAACATAATTACTGCATCCAATCTAAGGACATGACAAATGCCTTTTTTAATCCTTCAATTGTTTGGGATAATTTTAAAAAGTTTTTTTTATTTTAGATAAAGTTCTGTTTGATGTCAGATGAAGGAATGGAAAAAAGACCTGCTATGCAAGGAACTACACTGGCACATTTTGTTGAATATTGATGTCGTACCCGGATTGAATGAGTATACTTCCATTGCACCAGTCGTCAGGAAACAAAGTAATAATCTGACCTAATGATTGACAGCTTTTCTCCCACCCCACCTCCTTTATAATTTTGGCTTAGTAGGGGGTTTTATTCTAACATTCATTTTTCTGTGAACAAAAATTTTTAATAAATTGGTGTCTTTGATCCTGTGGTGGTCCTATGACCTTTGATGGCTGTTGGTGATCATTTTGGTACACTTTCCACATCCACAGAGCACTTTTTGAGGTTGTTTACTGACTCAAGTTGTGCCTATGGGTTTAGAGCTGTTTTACTGGAGATGCTACTTGTTTAAAACAAACAATCTAAGTCTACACACAAAGAACATCATGCAACCTAGTGTGCACCAGAGTATCTTCATACAACTATTGGATATTTAAAGAAAGAAAACAAATTTTGGGAGTAGGTTGTATAGACAGAAACATATAGTTTTAAATGTTTGCAATAATACAGTGCAGTCAGACAATCTGTTAGGCAATAAACAGCATCACACTAAATCATTTTATTTGTAATACATAAAAAGACAGCACACTAACACTAACCAATAAATACACTTCAATTTAGCCTCTATAGCAATTAACACCACAACTAGCCTGGAAACATTCTTCTGCCAATAGAAGGAACCAGTAAAATTATTATAGTAAAAAAAAGAAGTTATGTACTTACCATAACGTTCCATGTGAGTTGTTCATCTCGCCTTCATTCTCACTGATGGATTCAGAGCCGATCCTCGGCTCTGACTCGGCCAGATGCTAAAGCTCAAGGTCTTCAAACAGCACATGGCCTACTCCCTATCCCAGGATGCAATAGTACTCCCTCAGATCTTGTTTGTCCAATCATAGTGATAAATAAAGAATATAGGCATTGAAATAAGAAAACCGCAGATAAGGACAAAGTATCACTAAGACTTGTTTAAACTTCCCAGCCCTCAAGACTTTAAAGGTAGGGGGTTGGTGGGTGGGACGTAAGAATGAAGGCGAGATGAACAACTCACATGAAATGTTATGGTAAGTACATAACTTCTTTATGTGAAGTTGTTCTATCACCTTCATTCTTACTGATGGGTCAGTATCCCAAGCACCATCTCCTTGTGTGGCTCATGGAAGTATATTCCTCAGAACCATAGAACCAAAGGAGGCCCTGTCCCTGGAGGACTTATCCAATTTGTAATGAGTGATAAAGGCATGAGGTGAGGACCATGTGGCTGCTGCACAAATGGTATCTATAGGCAGCCATGCCAGAAAGGCTGAAGATGTGGAGATTGCCCTGGTTGAGTGAGCCTTGACTTTATGATTTAATGTCATCTGCGTAGAGTTGTATGTGAAAGAAATACAATCTGACAACCATTTTGACAAAGTGGTTTTTACCACAGGAGTACCCTTCTTTGAATCTGAAAAGGAGACAAATAGTTGATCCGACTTTCTGAAGTCCTTAGTTCTGTCTAAATAGAATCGAAGTTGCCTATGGGCATCGAGGTTGTGCAACATGTGTTCCATTTTGTTTGTATATTTGGGAAAAAGCACAGGTAATTCTATAGTCTGGCTGAGATTTGTTCTCAGTGTTACTCTATCATTATGAAAAATCAAGTATGGGGCTTTGATGGACAAGGTATGTAGTTCCGAAATTCTTTGAGCAGAAGTAATAGCTACTAGGAAAATGGTCTTCCATGATAGGCATTTCAAATCACAGGATGATGCAGGTTTAAAGGGGGGTAAAATGATCTGTGAGAGCACAAAAATTGAGATTCCATGGAACAGATGGGGTTCTAATAGGTGGTCTCAAGTGAAAAGTACCCTTAAGAAATGCTTTAGAAAGTCTATGTGACATGATGGGAGTCTGTCAATCACCAATATGAAAATTAGAGATTGCTTCCAATTGAACTCTAAGAGTTGCTGCGGCTGCTCCTTCATGAAACAGTTTAGTCAGAAACTCTAGGATGGAAGAAATCGAAGCCATATATGATCAACATTATTATTTGACGCCCATATGAAAAATCTTTTCCACTTGCTAAGGTATAGCTTCCTAGTAGAAGATTTAGGAGAAGAAATTAGGATTTTCTGTGCAGCAGTGACAAATTGTGAAACCTGGCTATTCGTGGAACTGGAGTAGCCAAGCTGGCAATTTTAGGGTATGAATTGCAGGATGAAGAACCTCTTATGAATGTATCAGATGATCTGGAACTGGGTCCAGAATCCATGGTTCTTCCAGTAGATAAGGCTGCAGAAAGGGGAACCAAATTTGATGAGGCCAGTAAGGGGCTATTAAAATAATGGTCCTTCGCAGAGTGCTAGTTTTCTGTATGACTTTGGGGAAAAGCATAAAGAATTCCCGGGGGCCAACTGTGTACAAGTGCATCCCTTGGGAAATCTCCAGAGCTGGGGATCAGGGCAAAGTAGTTGCTGCATTTGGTGTTGGTGGGGGATGCAAAGAGGTTGCAGCAAGACTGGCCCCATCTGCAGAATATCCCTTCCACTACTTCTTTCAGGGACCACTCATGAGGAGACAGTATTGCTCTGCTCAAGTTGTCCGCTATCACACTGGACCTCCCCGGAATGTGCTATCAGAAAGCACAGGGTGGATATTGCCCACTGCCATACTCTCAAGGGCTCTTGACATAAAGGGTATGATCTGGTTCCTCCCTGTTTATGTACCAGACCACTGACATGTTGTCCATCTGTATTGCAATAGTCCCTAGAGGTAGAAAGTTTTGAAAGGACTGCAATGCTAGAAGTACCACTCTCATCTCTAGGACACTGATATGCAGATAAGCCTCGTGATTCTCCCATGTGCCTTGGGCTGTCCTTCCCAGAAAATGCCCCACCCCATCAGGGAGGCATCCATGGTCACAGTAGCAACCGGGGTTGGAAGAACAAAGGGACATCCTACTGTCACTTGAGGAGAGGTCAGCCACCAAAGAAGATCTCTCTTGCATGACTTTGTTATTATAATGTGGTGAGACATTGGATGTTCCTGATAAGACCATTGTGTGAAAACCAGCCACTGCAGTATCCGCATGTGTATTTGGCCTAATGGAATGGTAATGAGGTTGCAGCCATGGTCCCTAGTAATTTGAGCACTACTGAAACTGGGGCTCTCTGTTTGGGGATGAGATCCAGAACTTGTTGTCGAAGGCTCACCACTCTTTCCATTGGAAGTTTTATGGTCATGGAAACTGTGTTGAGATGTGCTCCTATAAAAATGGTACATCTGGATGGTTGTAAAGCAGATTTGTCCCAGTTTACAGTAATCCCCAATTGACTGAAAAAAGCTAAGGTTGTCTTCCCTTGTGTGTATGAGTTGACGCTTGGTGGTGGTGGTGAGGAGTCAGTCATCTAAATATGGAAACACCTGGAATCCTAACCGTCTCAGGTGATCCATAACTACTGCCATGCATTTGGTGAACACTCTGGGGGTTGTAGTGAGACCAAAGGGCAGAGCTCGAAACAAAGTGACTGGCTCCCAGCTGAAAGTGCAGATGATCCTTGGATGGTCTGGCTATCTTTATATGGTAGTACGCATCCTGGAGATCTATTGAGCACATCCAATCGTCTTTTCCTAGAAAAGGAAGTATAGACTATAGCATGACCATCCAAAACTTTTTTTTTTGACAGATATATTCCATCTGCTGAGAACCAAAACTGGTCTCTAGTCCCATGTTTTCTTTGAAACTAAAAATAACCTTGAGTAAGTTCCAGATCCTCTTTGATGTGCTGGGACAGGTTGAATGACTTTTTTCTAGCAACATTGTAATCTCTACAGTTGCCTGTTCCCTGTGATTGGGTGGAATGTCTGGGATTTTTTTCACAGGGGGTGGAGGGGGTAGTAAAAGGAATGGTGTATCCTCTGGATATTATGCTTTGTACCCAATGATCTTTTGTGATTTTTAACCAGGTGCCTGGGTACAAAGATTAGCATCCCCCAACTGCCTACAGAGACAGACAGATGAGCCTCCTTTCAAGAGCCCTGGTAGGGCTTGCCAAAGAACTGATCCCGGTCACCCTGATTTTGTGAGCCCCCTCTGCCGTGCATGGACTGCGTCTCCCATTATTGCCCCCTCCTCTGCCTCTACAGGGGGTTTCACCACACGTGTCAAAGAAAGCTCCTTGGCCTTTGCAAAACCACATTTTCCCACTCTTCCGACCTTTAGGATAAGGTCTGGTGGGGGTGGAAAAACAGACTCCTACAGCAGACAGTCTTTCCATCTTGCTCACACCTGGTAAGCGTTTCCTTCACTTTTGGTCCAAAAAGTGATGAACCATCAAAGGGCGTGTTCACAAAGGATGACTTGTAGGGTTCCACACAGGAACATAAGTGCATCCAGGAGTGTCTCCTAAGAACAATCCCTGTACCTGCTGCCCTACTCATTCCATCAGTTGCAAATGAAATCAGACGCATGGGAGAGCTTATAGGGGAATTTAGGGTAGCAAGATGGGAGGTTACCTTTTCTGAGACCCCCGCAGCTACCGCACCCTGTAGAGTATCTCCTAACTCCTTAAGGACATCTCTGTGTAGTCTGGTAAAATGTGTGAGATAGTTCAGGGATCGAATAGTAAAGGCCACTGAACTAAACATGCACTTCCCATATCTGTCCATGATCCTAGAATCTCTATTAGGAGGATGAACAGATATGGTGGTCTCCAATAACTCCTTTTTGGTGGCCACCACCACCCATAGCATCAATGGGTACTCCTTTGGTAAGTAAAGCCTTGTCCTGAGGTGACATAAATTTATTAGGCCTCCAAGGGACTGGTTCTATGGTATCTGGGGACTCCCATGCCTTTCGAGAGAGAAGGTCCACCAACTAATCAAAGGGCGGAGTCACCCAAGAGGTGGAGGGTTGAGACTTGAAAGCCTTCAGGAGTACTGACTCATCATCAGCAGGGTTAAGGGGATTCCAGCCACCCCTCTGTTTTAGGATTTCTAAGATATCACCAAAAGGGATATCTTCAGAGGGGGACTGTGGGGACCCTTCTGACTCATCTAAGTCAGTATCTGATGTGATGGATTCATGTGGGGAATCCAGATGCTTCCCCTTGCAAATTCTCTTCCTGGGAACCTCCTTAGAGGGAGCTTCTGGGGAGGTCCCAGAAGAACAGGGCTTACCCGATGGGGGGACCTGAGACTCCAGGTCTCTACTCGTTTGAGGGATCAGTGAAGCAGAGACAGACACAGGAACTTTAGGGGACCACCAGCTTGGTAGGCTTAGAAGCCGAGGTGGGAGTCTTGCTAGATATAGATTTAGAAGTCAATGAGCCCTTTTTCGGCTCCGACAATGAGTTGGGAGATAAGGTTTTGGAAGACTTACTGGACTTATCCTTTTCTAAGGCTTCTTGAAAGGAAGATTTCAAGAGACCTCTTGCCATTAATTTACTCTTGCGTTCATGAAGAACGCGAGAGCTAAGAGTGACAGATGGCACAATTTTCCTGAAGGTGAAGCTCACCTAAACAATAAACATAGTTTGTGTGCCCATCTGTCACCGACATCGTCTGTCCACATTTCGGATATTTCTTGAAACCAGACTTAGCCTTTTCAGACATGTTAAATCACTCTTATGAACTGTAAAATACCCAAAGAAGAAAAGTAAAAATGAGTGTGTGTGTATGTATGTATGTGTGTGTATATATATATATATATATATATATATATATATATATATATATATATATATATATATATATATATATATATATCAACTAAAAAAACATATGCCAAGACCCTGGAAGAAAACACAATGAAGCTTATGGACAGGATGACTTAGTCAAGCCTTGTAGTTGTTGATTTAATTGGTATGGTATGATATTTGATTGTTATCATTAGTACAATTAGGTCAATAGTACTTTATATGAAAGAAATAAGGCATTTAGAATATGCCTTTAAAAGTTTTCATGACATAATTTTCAATTATGCCTCATTTACTATGCAACATGAGATTGGTGGTTTTAAATGTTAATTGATGTATATATATGCACTGATGTAGTTACCAGCCCACATCTGAGGAAGTTTTTGAAACAAAAACGTACTTGCATTTGGAGCGTTAGTGTGATTTCAGTGTTTTTTCCTGTGAAGCGAATGCTTGGATTAAACAATTTTAACAGCTGAAAAGCTTTGTTCCTTGGCATTTTTATCCTGTGGATTTCTGTGGACTACACTGTTAAATCAAAAACTACAAGGCTTGACTAAGTCGTCCTGTCTGTATGCTTCATTGTGTTTTCTTCCAGGGTCTTGGCATATGTTTCATATGGTTTTCTTAGTTACTTTTTTTACCTGTTGGCAGTTTTTGGTGATTTATATAGATATATATAGATATATATATATATATATATATATATATATATAAATAGCCCCAATAAAAGAGGGTCTATGACTAAACTAGAAGACACACCAAGCTATTCAATAACAATTATACAACCCTAATAAAACCACAGGGCTGAATAAAATACATTTCCAACTAACGGAAGAAATAGAAGTATTAATGCCTTAATAATAAAACGAGCTACTGATTAAAGCAGAAGGATAGGGAGCAAAGTTATTTTAATTCTCACTGAAATCTGGCTAAAACCCTCATCAAGAGATAATGAGATAATCCCTCCAGGTTACAACATACTAAGGCTTGACTGCACAACTAGGAAAGGAGTGTGGGGTAGTTGTCCTATATAAAAGTACACTGGAAATGAAATCCATCACCCCACATACAACCCGAGTAGATAATGCTGAAATCCTCATTACTAAGCTACAAATTAATAAGGACAAATGCATATACATAGTCTGTGTTTATATCCCCAGAGGTAATAACACAAGCTCCCTTGAATATTTTCTATGCTGGCTGGCAGATAACCACCCCCAAAAAAATATTGTTTTCGGTGACCTTAACATAGATTGGTACTCTTGCTCTACAGATCCAACTCTTCATGTAAACCTTCATGGATTTAAGCAGGTCATATCCTCCCTGACTAGAATCGGGAAACCCAACAATAAAAAAAGCACCCTAGATTGGATACTCATCAATAGTGATCACTATATGTATAAGGCTGGGACCCTGCCTAATGATATAAATGATCGCTTTCTTACCTATATAATCAGGCACAAAGCTGATGTCCCTAACCAACCCACTTACAAAACAATAAGGAACAGCAAAAAATTCAACCTTGCTAGTTTTAAAAATGAACTCAAAGCATGCAGTTGTTCAGTTCTAAAGCATCTTCCACTGGAAGAGACCGTAACCTACTTTAATACCAAATTCCTAGCCATCCTTGACATACATGCACCAGCTCGATTGATTAGAATGAAAACAAGAGTCGTCCCATGGCTATCTAAAGAAACCTGACAAAAATGTCACTTAGAAATAAAGCCTGGATAACATGGCATACCACAAAAGCCCCCGCTGACCAACTTAGATAAAGACAACTAAGGAATGATGCAAAAAAATCCATATCCATAGATAAAAAAAACGACTACTGTCATCTACAACAGAAGCACCAAAACCATCCAAAAAACTTTAAGGCAGGAGTAAACAAACTCCTACAACCAGGTCAGTCCTCCACTCCTCCCCCCTCAACCATGAACCAAAAACCTCCAGAATTAGTAGACAACGCCTTTAACAGCTTCTTATAGGTTCATAGGTTGGTATTAGGCTATCGGCCCTAGGGCCTATACAAGCCTAGCCATAACAATTCCTTGGATATTTCTTTCCACAATACTTACTTCTCTGGACCCCTGCCTAGCAGGGCAACTAACGTGATCCCCGGGGGGAATTTCCTATTTTCTATCCAATCATCAAGGTTCCTTTTGAAGAGGGCCAAGGAGGTGCTCTGCTTGACATGTATGGGCAGTCTATTCCAGAGTATGGGGAGTATCTGGGTCAGGAAACTATCCCTCCAGTATGTTTTGTTCATTGTGATGACAAGGTTTAGATCCCTGGAGCATGTGGCTCGGAGGGATTGGGATTTCTTTAAGTGGAGCATGTCCAACAGCTCAGAATTTGACATGACCTTGTATGTTAAGCAGAGATCGCCTCTGAGTAGACAATATGCCATAGAGTATAGCTGGAGTGTTTTTAGACGGTCAGTATAGGGCATCTGCTTTAGGCCTGTGATTCTTTTAGTGAGGTATTTCTACGTCCTTTCCAGGTCTTGCAGATGTCTTGTGAGGTACATACCAAACGGGGCCTTGTACTCTATAATGGGTCTAATGAGGGATGAGTACAGTGGGACAATGACCTCCTTTTTTCTGGATGAAAAGCCCTTAGTGATGAGGTGTGCCACATAGAAGGATTTCCTGACTGTTGTGGCAATGTGGTTATCAAAGTTGAGACCACTGTCCACCTGTGTCCCTAAGTCTCTCATCACACTTTCAGTGTTTAGTGTACTGCCACCTATGTGATAATTCATGGGTACATGGTTTTTCCCAAAGGGGATAACTATACATTTCTTGGCATTAAGCTTGAGCCCATGGCTCTGGCACCAAGCATCTGTTTCTGTAAGGCCCTTTTGTAGAATATCAACATCATTTGTGGATTCAATAATGGCTCCCAGTTTGCAGTCATCTGCGAACTTTGTTAGCCAGTGTCCCTTAGTGTTGGCCTGTACTTCAGAGAAGTAGATGCCAAACAAGAGCGGTCCCAGGACTGAACCCTGATGTACTCCACTTGTCACTTGTCTGTAGCTGGATTTGGAGTCGACTACTTTTACAGTCTGGGTTCTGTCAGTAAGCCAGTTGGCAATGCATAGAGTGATGTAGGGATTTATGCCCAGCTTAGAAAGTTTATCTATGATTCCACAGTGGGGGATGGTGTCGAAGGCCTTGGTGAGGTCCAGATAGGCTGTGTGGACCGCCTTACCCTCATCCACAGCCCTGGAGACTGATTCAAAGAAGATAACCAGGTTCAGGAGACAAGATTGGCCCTTCACGAACCCAAACTGGGCGGGGTCCAATGTTTGAAGGTTGCCAATGTCTTTGTTTATAAGTTCCATGCCCTTGCAGATCAGGCTCATCAGACTGATGGGACAGTAGTTCCCAGGATCCAAGGTGGATCCCACTTTGTGGAGTGGGATAACTGTAGCTGTGTGCCACTCAGTGGGCATGAAGCCTGAGGTGAGGCTATGATTAAACATGACACTTAGGTGAGGTGCCAGTTCATTTTGTAGTTCATGTAGTATACAGCCCGGGATGTCACCTGGTCCCATGGATGCTGTATTCTTAGCTTTGGAGAGTGTGGTTTCTACCTGTGTGGCTGTGATTACCAGAATTTGGCAATATTCTGGTACTGAGAAGGGCCCTTTAGGGGGTGAGAGGGGGTGAAGTTGGCACTAAATCGATCTGCCAGGATATTGACAATATCCTTGGAATCAGTATATTTAATGCCATTCTGTTGTAGCTCAGAGCATATCTGAGTATTGTCATTTAGATTCTTGACAAAACTATAGAATGCCTTGTGGTTGCCTTTGGAATCTTTGGCAATTTTATTTGCGTAACTAACTTTGGAGGATATTCTGAGGGATCTCAGCTTCTTACTGAGGCTGGTAAGGGAGTTTTTTGCATCCCGGGATCTTCCTCTTTTCTGCAACAGTTTCTTTCTTCTGTTGTATAGTTTGTTTATGGCAGGTGACCACCAGATTGGCTTCCTTTTTTTGGAGGAGAGTGTCTTGGTTCTATTTGGGATGGCATGATTCATGCAAAAGTGGACGTGCTTGTACAGTGCCTTAGTGTAGGATTCAGCAGTCGAACTTTCAGCTCCCATCTGCATTGGTGTCATGAAGTTTTCCACTTCTGACTTGAGTAGCATGAAGTTGGCTTTGAAGAAGTTTTTTTTACAGAGGTTTCCTTAATGGGGGTGTGGGTGGGATATGGATGTCAAGGGTGATATGCTTATGGTCAGACCTGACCAATGAGGGGTGACCACTGGTGTGGAACATCTATCTCCCATGTTGGCAATGACCAGGTCTAGGATACTGGAGCCCCTGGTGGGACAATGGATTAGTTGATCCAGGGCATTGGAATTTATGAATTCCAAGAACCGTTGGGAAAAGGTGTTGGCACCTGAATAGTTTTCCCAATTAATGCAGGGTAGCTGAAATCACCCAGTATTAGAGTGTTTGGTTGTATCTTAATATTTTCCAGTATGTTTAGAAAGGTGTAGTGAGAATCTTGGGGCATGGTGGGGGATCTGTAGCAAGGCATAATTTGGATTGCAGTCTTACCTAGTGTTATTTGCATCTGGAGAATTTCAGATGCATTGTGTTGGGCAACTAGCCTGGAGGTGTGAATATCCTTGGTGAATATGGACACTCCCCCTCCACCTTTAGTGTTTCGGTCTTGGTTTGGTGGCTGAAAAGTGTGGTAAGAGTTGTAGCCTGGTATTGCAGTAATGCTCTCTGGAGCCTTGAACCAGGTCTCAGTTACTGCATGGATATCGATGTTCTCCATTTTTAGGAGTGCCTCACGAGAGTACATTTTGAGGTTTAGACTTCTAGCATTGAGTAGCATTACCTTCAGATTTTGCATGATTGTATCTGTTATGGTGGTGGTTTTGTTCTTTGAACCTTGCCTAAAAAAAAAACCTTGCCTAAAGAAACCATCCAACAGCTAGCTAGCCAACTATCGCCTGGATGCCAAAACCCTACTAATGCCTTACCTTGCTCCCAAATCTCCTTTAACTTCCAATCAATTCCTACCTTGCTTATCACGACTCACTCAAGAAATTAAAACCAACCACCCTATCTGCAGAACTACTCCCTGTTGCGTACCTTCAAAAAGCCACAGAAGTCATAGCCTATCCAGTCACCATCCTGATTAATGAAACTATATCTGAGGATGCCATCCCCTCCGTTTAGTGTAATCCCTCTCCATAAAGGGGGCACCTCCACTGAACTATCTAACTATAGACCTATAGCTAAACACTCACCCCTAGCAAAAATAATGGAAAAATGTATCCACAAACAACTCATGAGCTACCTTATCAAGAATAATCTCCTAACACTCAGCATGGTTTTAGACCATTAAATAGCACTACCTCAACCCTCCTCTCCTTTACTAATGTCATTAACCAAATTCGGAACAATAATAAACTCTCCTCTGCCCTCTTTCTGGATCTTTCAAAGGCCTTTGACATGGTTAATCATCAACTCCTCATACTAACACTAAAAACCATCGCCCTTGACAACCAGTCACTCAAGTGGTTCCAATCATATCTGTATGGTAGACACCAAGCTGTCTTATGGAAGGACAAATTATCTACCCTACTACCTGCCATGCTGGGAGTTCCCCAGGGATCTATATTAGGAACTCTCCTATTTTCTATCTTTATTAATGACTTGCATAAGGTCATCCCAGATGCAATCTGTGTCCAATATGCAGATGATTCAACTTTAATATGCTCGGACACCACTCCCAGGGAACTTCAGATAGTTTCCCAAGCCACTTTTAACACAGTAGAAGACTGGCTCCTTAACAGATGACTCTTATTAAATCCAAACAAAATGAAACTATTACTTTTCTCCCCCACCAGTAGACACCCCTTACCAGCCTTTACTATAAGGTCTAACAATGGGACCATCATTTCTCCTGACACCTCTACCAAACTCTTAGGAGTAATAGTTGACAACCTCAAGTTCAATGCACACATTAGTCAAACTATCAATACTGTCAATAAAAAACTTGGATCACTCTATAGGATTAAGCCCTAACTCCACTAGCTAGAACTGTCATTGCCCGAACACAACTTCTCTCCACCCTCCTTTATGCATCCCTTTTATTTACAAACTTGAGTAAGACTAACCTTAACAAGCTATCTAGTTGCTATAATAATATTGCCAGATCTTCCACTGGCACAGCTTTCAGAACACATTACTGTCTCAACCTAAACTCTTTAGGGTGGCTTGAATTACCTAATCTACTTCTGGTCAATCAATTGATAGTAGCTCACAAGATTCTCCATCAGCCGGAAAATACTCCCGCACTCGTTAACCTAATCACTCCCTATAGTAACCTTAGGGTACTACGCTCATCTGACAAAATCTTAGTTCAAACTTTCAAAGCTACTAATTTAGCTGGAGAATCACCGTTTGCCAACTGTGTGGGAAAAACCTGGAACTCCCTTACTGCTGACCTTATTTCAGAACTCTCCCCAATGCAATTCAGGAAAAATCTAATACAGTACTTCAAACTACACTGGCTACGCCCATGCACCAATCCAGTAACTACACTGGCTGTGCCCACGCACCAATCCAGAAACTACACTGGCTGTGCCCACGCACCAATCCAGACTAATGCTAATACTACATGCTTGTGTGCTACAACAGGTTATCTTCCGCTACTTTGGCTACATCCCAAGTTTTTGTCTATAACCTAATAACAATGTATTCATTCTTAAACTGATGGAGTATGAATTTATGAATGTTTTATCATATACTGCTTTGAGCCTTACAAAAGATTTTCATCTAATATGTAACTTACATCTTATATATTGATCTTGACAAATGTTTTTACATTTATATGTAATAGTCTTTGTATGTATGTCTGGAGCTTTTCTCCCCGGGCCTCCACTGAAAATGGACACATATCCAGTCAGACTATCCCAGTCAACAAATGTAAAATAAATAAAAAATAAATTAACTAGTTTCAATATCTATAAATAGGCCTAGAAATAAACAGCCTCAAGAAAAAAGAGAAAAAACACTCTAATTATAACTATCAAATAGAGACAGTGTCTCAAGTACCCAAGTCTAATTTAATAACTAATAACTATGAAAAATTTTTATACATAGAAAATATCAAATGTTTTCCAATACTGGCCAGAGCTGTTCAACGAACACCCAATCTGTTGCAGTGGCAAACGAGATCTGAGGGAAGCACTATTGCACCATGGGATAGGGAGTAGGCCACAAGCTTTTTGAAGACCTCGAGTTTTAGCATCTGGCCAAGTCGGAGCCAAGTATCAGCTCCAAACCCATCAGTGATAATGAAGGCGAGATAAAACAACTTCACATCATTAATTAAGCAATGAGGTGCTCTGCACAGTTGGATCAATTCTTTGGAAGAATCTTGCATTCGTTAAGGGGGCTGTCCTGGTTCTGCTCAGCTTGTTTGCAACAATATTCTGCCCTGATGAAATACATGTAGCCTATATGAATAGGTTACTAGTTCACAGGCTACCATAACTGTCGATAAAGGGTGTATTTTCTGCTTCCTCTGTTTATGTACCGCATTCACTGTGGTGTACTCTGTGATTTCAGTAGTGGGCATAGAATCCAAACAATTATTTTGATTTGAGAACATTTATTAAGGACACACTTTCTTTAACATTTATGTGCATCAGTCTTGCTTGCTCCACAAAGTGAACTTTCACTACTTGTCTGAGGCATTTGAGATTACAGACTGAGTAGGGAATGGAAGGGAAAGGGAGGACACCTGTTTGAGAGAAAGCTGGTTCTCCCACCAGAGAAACTCCCTTTTTACAAATCTTTGTACAGGAGTCCTCATCTGAAATCTGGCCGAAGGAATGATGAGGATTGTAGAAGGCATGAAACACACCATCTTGAGATATCCCCTGGAAGATTTCAGAGACTGGTTGCAAAATATCAGAAATTGTTCTTGGAAAAATTCTTTTTTCCTGAGGAAGAAAAGAAATCATATGGAATGTATCCAGGAGACATCCCAGAAACACTATCCTGCAAAGACTTTTCAGTGTTCACTTGAAATCCCAGAATGGGAAAAGGATTCTTTACCCACGCCAGAGGTGTTTGACAACTTGTAAAAGAATATGCAAAAATAATACAGTCTAAACTTGGAAAAAATGTGAATGCCCTGCAATATGTAAAGGGCTATTAAAAGAGATGGGTATTCTGCAAACACCCTTGGAGCTTTAGACAAGCCAAAATGTAAAGCAGAAAATTAAAAACATAAACCAGACTCAGAAAAATGAAAAAAAAAAAAACACTTGAAATCTTTGAGAATTGAAATGCGATAACAAGCATCCTTGAAATCCAGAATTACTACAAAAATGAAGAGGTAGCATGAGGGGTGACACAGACTGTAGAAACAGCGTTTTGTGATTTTGATGTGAACATTTAGAAAAGAAAGCATTAGGATAGCTCTCCAAGTTCCTACTTTCTTTGGCACCAGAATGATTCTTGAATAGAACCTATTTCCTATTTGATCTGGGGAAGTAGGTCCCACATCTCCCGGATATAGCATTTGACCTAGGAAAGGAAGAAAGAAAAAGATTTGACTGATAGCTGGAGAGAAATCCCCTGAAAAGGAGGTGGAATTCCCAATGCCAGTTGTAACTTTTCTGAAGGATTCTTGGAACCCAAATATCTGAGGTTATCAGTTGCCACAGAGGGAAGCAAAAAAAAAAAGGTTTAGTGGGGGTTGGTATAATGGTAAAGGTGTTTACCTTACAGGCATTATTGAGGCTGTCATTCTGTTTTGTATAAAAGGATCCTGTATTGATCCCTGTTATGTTTTGCAATGAAGGGTTGAAAAATGTGAGTGATCTCAGCTTAGATTTATCTTTGTTTTTCCAATAGACCTTTTAGGGACCTCAACAGAGGATGGACCAAATAATTCCACTTTATCTAGAGAAGCTTTCAGGATCTCAGCTTTGACATTCTGTATGGTAAATTCTGGGAAAGTAGCCATGCAAACACCTTCTTATCACTGAGCTCACAGCAGCTGATCCAGTCACAGGATCCAAAAAAATGTTAGTGTCTGTTTACCTGAGACACAGACGATAAGAATTCAAATATGCCTTAGTATCTGAGGAAGGAAGATCAGCAATTAACTCTCTCATATTACCAAAAAAGCCAACAGAAACTACAGCATGTAAGCCTGGCAAGTCACTATACTGAAGGTTAATGCGGAAGAATAAACGTTCTTCCCAAATCTATCAGATGCTTTCATATCTCTGTTTAGTGGCTAGGATGTGCGTGTGTAAGGCATCTTTAATCTTTGGAAGCTGGCCAGTTGTCATATCCGTAATAGGATATAACCCATATAGCTTAGGCTACTGCAACAGTGATCTAATGATGAACATCATATGGATATGCTACGAAAGGTAGAGTCATCTTGGCCAAGAGGGATAGAAAAATGGAGGAAAGCATGCACAACTCAAAGTGTAGACAGATGCTGGACTTCACCTGCAGCAGAGATCCCATTTGTTACGACTGCATTAACACTGCTACTCAGCTGTAACAAACTGAAAGACATTCTATTTTCCAAACCAATACAAATAAAAGAATAATTTTAGATACTGAAGTGAGATGAGCAGTCTGAAAACTGGTGTTGTAGCCACAGCAGCTAGCATCCAAAGTCATCAGGTTACCAATGCTTTGACCACAATCCATGCAGCTTGATCTCTGCCTGAGGAAAAAGCTTGCCACAAGCTATTTACTTATGGACAAGTGAAATGGACAAGATCCAGGAACCTGCAAAGAAAACCAAAGTTGGTTACTTATTGTAAAGACAGATCAGAACATCAGTTTCATACTCATTTCCAAAGGAAGAAGACCAGCGGAATGTAGGCCATAAACAAAATCTTTCCAAGGCTATCTGACCCCTATCTGTTACTTAAATGCTGTACATGTCAGGACCCCTTCCCACATCTCTGAAACCTACATCAAGTGAATGCTCTATTATAAAGTACAGCTTTGTTTAGAAAATACCATAACTGTAGATGCTAGGATATCTACTGTTGCAGCAATCTTCACATTTGGGACTTCTACTGCAGAAGACTCAACTTCCACAGATTTTCACCTTTTCTCCTCTGGGCTGTTGTGAGTACTCTGCCAAGCAGGGACAACCACCAATGGCATCTTTGTTTTTTTTCCTTCTTTCCTGGGCAGTCTCCAGGAACATGTGGCTGATATTGAGCAGCTTCTCAAGTAGGGTTGCCTCATCTGACAGGCTAATAAGAATAATCATTAAAGCTGCCTCTCAAGTTCTGGGTCAACCTGGACAAGAATGCCTTCAAGTAGTAGCAGAGAGGGAGGAAGGGAGATAATACTGCAAAAAGAAATTACTTGAACATCTACAATAATCAAAAGCTCCTTGCACAACTGTACTATGTTCATAATATGGTTCACTACTGCACCAGACTTCACATTTTGAAAGATTCCCTAAGCTCATGAACCACTGGGGTGGCTGACCCTGAGGACATGTTGACGTAACCCTTGTAGGATGCCACTGTAAATGTTCCCTTGTCCCTAGCTTCAGGGTCCAGGTTGTAATGCTTATAGAAACTGAGGATTGAGAATCATGATAGCTACTTTTCTGAAACAGCCCAAGTGACAACATCCACCAAAGGAAGGCAAGTAGTGGCTGCTGTCACTCTAGAAGAATGGGCACTTACCTATATTGGTATCACTTTTCCACAAAAGAAGCAACAGAAATAAATGCAATGGGCCAATGATTCAGAGACAGACAACATGGAGATGGGACTTTCCTTCTAAACCTTAGCAAAGGATACAAATAACTGCTTTTTTTTGTTCTATTATGTTTTGTCCAGGCCAATAAAAATCACAACTGCCTATGCTTATCAGTAGAGTGTAGAAACCTCTTCTCTCTTGCTTCGAAGGGTAGATGAAAGTTAATAGCTTAATGCAAGAACACCTCTGTTACAACTTTAGGCATGAAAGAATGGTTGTCACAAAGAGACCCTGTTCTTGTGGAAGACTAAAAAAAAAAAAAAAAATTATGTACTCACCCTAACATTCCATATTTGTTGTCCTTGATCTCGTCTTCCTTCTTGCTGTTTGGGTTTGGAGCTGAACTTCGGCTTCAACTTGGCTGTATACTATAGCTCGAGAGCTTTTACTGGCTTGAGGCTAGCCCCTATCCCAGCATGCCTAGCGGTAGTTACTCAGATCTCGTTTGTGATAACCCAACACTAGACCATACAGACAAGAGATATACTCTACTTTGCATATCCGATGACACCTACATATAAAGGTGTGATCCCTGCACAATAGTAATAGTAGTAGTAGTAGTAGACTGATACTAACCATAAGGTATGGCATAAAGGAAACCCAACAAGTACAGCCAATAAAATAAGGGATTCCTCTCCATCCTCCAGGAAGGGGGAAGGAGAGAGAGACGCAAGAAGGAAGGCGAGATCAAGGACAACAAACATGGAACATTATGGTGAGTACATAACTTCTTTATGTTATGTTGTCCATATCTTGCCTTCATTCTTGCTGTTTGGGAGAGGGTCCCCAGCACTTGATTCTTGGGTGGCTCACTAGAAAAAACTCTTCAGGACCGTGGAACCAAAGGATGCCCTGTTCCGGGAGGCAACATCTACTTTGTAATGAGTGATAAAGGTATGAGGATTAGCCCATGTAGCTACTGCACAGATTGAATCCAAGGCAATCTGGCTTGTAAGGCAATAGAGG
This sequence comes from Protopterus annectens, assembly GCF_019279795.1. Classification (NCBI taxonomy): domain Eukaryota; kingdom Metazoa; phylum Chordata; order Ceratodontiformes; family Protopteridae; genus Protopterus; species Protopterus annectens. Next base: position 435,655,988 of record NC_056749.1, read on the forward strand.
TAGAAAAGGCCCTTGTTGAGCACCCTTTAATTTTCCCTGGAAGTGTTTGTTTACGCAACTCGTAGACATGTTTTATAGTGTCTGAAAGCCATTTTGATAAAGTCACCTTTGAGACTGCACAACCTTGTTTATTGTCTGTAAAGGATATGAACAACTGATCAGATTTTCTAAAGTCCTTGCTCCTGTGTAAATAGAAATGTAACTTAGTCTATGAACATCCAATTGATGAAGCTTATACTCTGCCTTGTTGCCATGATTGGGGAAGAACACAGGATGCTCTATGGATTGATTCAGATTGTAGTCAGAACATACCTTGGGTAAGAAAGAGGGGTTGGTTCTGAGAGAAACCTGATCTTTATGGAAAATCAAGTAAGGGGATGAATAGATTAAGACCTGTAATTCTGAGACCCTTCTAGCTGAGGTACTTGCAACCAAGAAAAGGGTCTTCCAAGTCAGAAATTTGAGTGGACAAGAAGCAGATGGTTCGAAGGGAGGAAGAATCAATACGTCTAAAAAAAGAAGTTATGTACTCACCATAAAGTTCAATCTGAGTAGTTGTACTTCATTTGTCTTCAACCTGTGGGAATATGGATCCGTATCGGATCTGAACCGGCAAAAATTACTAGCATCAGCTCAGAGCTCCAGACTCCTCACCTTACCCATAATACATCTCCACTGTCTTCCATCCCCAGATCGAGTTTGCAGAACTTATACTTAGAACCCGACCTGATAACATACTTGTGACCTATACTACAGCCCGTAGGCTGAACATGCGCCAAGGTTCGGGGGAAGGAGGGAGGGACGGTTGTAGACAAATGAAGTATGACTACTCAGATGGAATGTTATGATGAGAACATAACTTCTTTATCTGAAGTAGTTTACTTCATTTGGTCTTCAACCTGTGGGACAGAGTCCCCAGCTACTAAACTCCTGGGAGGCCCTCATGGAAGGTTATTCCGGAGCACCGTGGAGCCAAAGGATGCTCTCCTTCTAGATGTCAAATCCAATTTGTAATGGTAAATAAATGTACGAGATTAGGACCAAGTAGCTGCAGAACAAATGTCATCCAAAGACACCCTAGATCAGAAAGCTGCAGACGTAGCCATGGACCTAGTTGAATGAGCTTTAACCTGACCTGGAGGAGACATGCCTTTGTTCTTATAGACCTGCAGGATGCATGAAAAAATCCATCTAGCTATAGTGACCTTGGAAATAGGTTTGCCCAAAAGGGGTCTATAGAATGAAACAAACTGATCAAATTTACGAAAATTTTTTGTCCTGTGTAAATAGAATCGTAACTGTCTATGAACATCCAACATATGTAGTTTGTATTCCATCCTGTTGGTAAAATTGGGAAAGAACACAGGCAAATTTATAGTCCGATTGATAGTGACTGGTGACGCCACCTTAGGAAGAAAAGATGGGTTAGTTCAAAGGGAAACTCTGTCTTTATGAAAAATCATGTACAGGAATTTATGGACAAGGCCTGCAGTTCCAAAACCCTTTTAGCAGAGCTAATCGCCATCAGAAAAGCTGTTTTCCATGATAGAAATTTTTGATCTGCAGTAGCGGCAGGCACGAAAAGGGGGAGTGACCAAAGCTTGGAGAACCATAGAAAGGTCCCACGGGGGGACAGGGATCTTTTGACTGGGGGGCGTAGCAAAAAAGTGCCTTTAATAAAGGCTTTACACAGTCTAGAAGATGCCAAGGATGCAGAATTCTCACCCATATGAAAATGAGAAATGGCAGCCAATTGAACTTTGACCATAGAAGAACTAGCTCCATGCTGGAAAATATCAGCTAGAAAACCAAGAATGGTGGAAATACAAGCCGTAAAAGGATCTAAACTCCTCTGAGGCCCAGAAAGAAAAACATTTCCATTTGCTGCGATAAACCTTTCTGGTAGAAGACTTATGAGCAGCTATCAAAATAGACTTAACTGAGGAGGAAAGTCCAGGAGTCCTAGCAATCATGGGAACTGCAGTAGTCAAGCCGTGAGCTTCAGGCTGTCCAGACTCAGATGAAACACCCCCGATGGGTGTGAAATCAGATCCTGAATGGATTCTAGGATCCAAGGTGGAGCCAGAAGGTGAGACCAAAGGAAGGGAACTCATACCTGGTGAGGCCAGAATGGGGCAATGAGGATCACCTTGCTCCCCCAGTCGACAAGCTTTCTGCAGAAACCTCAGGATGAGAGGAACTGGCGGGTAAGCATACAGAAGACCGGGAGCAAGCATCCTGGAGATCTAATGAGCACATCCAGTCACTCTCTTGCAGGTACGGCATGATGGACTGTAGTGTGACCATCCAGAACTTTTCTTTGGCAACTGACGGGTTCAGGGTACAGAGGTCCAGGATGGGCCTTAAGTCCCCCATTTTCTTTGGCACCAAAAAGAACCTGGAATAGAAGCTCGATCCAGACTGATCTGAGGGGACGGTTTTGATGGCTCGTTTTCCCAGTGGCTTGGAAATTTCCAGTGCTGCTGCCTCCCTTTGCGTGGGTGGAACATCCAGGAGGAGTTTGGGAGGTATGGGGGAACCCATGAAGGGGATAGAATACCCTCTGGATATGATTGATATGGATATGAGGGTGGGAGGGTGGCCTAATGGTTAAGGTGCTTGCCTTACAAACACAAGGTGCAGGGTTTGAGTCTCACAAGGGATAATTGGCTAGGCTTAAAATGGCTCCCAAGGGCTGTTAGCCTAGAACTAATCTATGAATCTATATTTGAAGCACCCAGCGCACCATTGTTATGAACTCCCAAGCCGCTGGGTGCAGAGACAATTGTCTCCCAACTGCCTCCAGAGTAGAGCAGCCGGGCAACTCCTCAGAGTTGCTGCCCGGGTCTGTCTGAGAATGGATCTTGAGACCCAAAGTTTCACAGTCTCCCTCAGCCTCTGGGCCATCATCCATTCTGTCCCCCTCTGCCTCTAGGGAAAGAAGAGCCCTGAGTGTCCTGGGAATACTGAGACTTCCAGAACCACATCATCTTTTGCCCTCTCTGGTTAAAGGAAAAGGACTTTGACGGTTAGAGATGCAGATCCTGATGGCAGACAGTGTCTTCCCATCCTTCTCACTCTGGACTAGTGTCTCCTTGATGGTCTTACCAAAAAGAATTGAGCAGTCATAAGGGGCATTAGCAAAGGACACCTCAAAGGGTTCGGCGAATTGGCACAACCTGATCCAGGCGTTACGCCTTATGGACATGCCTGATCCAGTCACCCTAGCTGCTCCTTCCATAGCATGGCAGAGGAGTTGCATGGACATATTTGATACTGCTCTTAGAGTGGCCATTTTTGTGGAGAATGAAGCCTTGTCATCCTGTGACATGGACTTGGGTGGAGACTCCTCCAGTTCCTTCATTAGGTCGCATTGGAGTCTCGTGACATGGGCCAAGTAGTTCAGCACCCTTATTGAAAAGGTAGCTGAAGCATACACCCGCTTCCCTAGGTGGTCATCATCCATGACTCTCGGTCAGGAGGGTGGACTGAGGAACTTTCTTGAGACATCTCCTTCTTCGTGGCTGCTGCTACCACCATGGTGTCCACCAGGGAGCCTTTGATCGAGGAAGGCCTGTCAATAGGGGGACTCAGAACCTTATCAGGGCAATTGGGGATCAGCTCCACAGTATCTGGTTCCTTCCATGCCTGCGAGGTGATCAAATCCACTAAAGGATCTACGGAAGGGGACATCCAAGACATAGACGGGCCCATGCCGAAAGCCTCCAGAAATGCAGACTCATCAGAGGAGGGCTTGGGGCAGACCATCCTCCCCGCTGGCGCAGGATCTCCATGATGTCTCCAAAGGAGAGATCATCAGGAGGTGATCTTGGGAAGCCCTCCCTATCATCTAAATTTGTGTCCTCTGTTAGGGACTCGGGGGGAGTCCAAGTGCCTCCTCTTGCACGTATGCTTGCTAGGCACATCTCACGTGGGGCTCTCCGGGTAGTGCTTGCAAGCCATCTGTTCCTCTGGGGGAACCGTCTGGCACTCTTCAGGCACATGCTGTCCCTCTGAGACAATGGGGACCGTAGTCAGAGCCGTAGGGGTCTGGGCAGATTCCGAGGGGGCAGCCAGAGACCTCAATCTGATGGAGAGGACCCATTCTACCACATCGAATGCTGAAGGAGAGCGGACCTCCTGGAAAGCTAATAAGGAGGCCCGTCTCCCCGGATCTGATGAGAGAATTGGAGCCGGACCCGAAGTGGACGGTTCCACTCCCTCGGATCTGACACCCAGGGTCCGGCTCTGAGAGCAGCTCAGATCCGAGCTGGTCTAATCTGAGATGCTCCAGGCAGCTGTCAGCGTCGAGGATGCAAGGACCGTCAGCACTGACCCCCTGACCAAGTCCAACCTTGGATCCGAGAACTCCAAAGCTGAAGGTCGGATTGGGGAAGGAGAAATGGACTAAAAAAGAGAAGCAAGCTCCCCCCTTCTGAGGGAGGGGCGGCTGACAAGACCCCTATCTGGATCGGTGTATGGATAAAGCACCTAATCATCTTATCCTGATCCATGTCCGATAAAGAACGGGTTGACCGAGACGAGGCTACAGACTCTGACCTTGCCGGTTGGGGAAACAAGGCCCGGGAGACTGAACGTGCCTCCTCCGGCTCGGGGGAGAACCTTGTAGACCAGAGCCGAGGGGAGTCACGGGTCAATGCAGACTTGCTCGGGGACGAGAGGTCTGGGGACCTCTTCCTCTTTTCCTTCATCTTAGACTCTTTCTCCCACTCTCTGCCTCTCCTCAGCTTCACTACCACAGGCTTAGATGCAAGAGTTTGAGTCCCAGCTTAGGAGGGATAGGAAGCCAGAGGGAGAGAAGCAGGAGGGGCAGCCACAGCATCCACTGTGACTGAAGTCAAGGATGAGGAAGGAGGATCAGTGGCAGGCAGAAGACGTTTGAGGGCCAACTTGGCCTTTCTATCCTTCAAAGCTCAGGGGTTGAACCCTGCACAAATGGAGCACTCCACAGTAAGGTGGGCCACACCTAACCACAACACACACACACACACACACACACACACACACACACACACACACACACACACACACACACACACACAGAGTGTGGCCATCCACTGGGGAGAGCTTATGGCCACACTCTGTGCAGTGCTTAATGATAAGCTTTTCACCAATACTATCAAACAAGAAACCTTAAAAAAAGGAGAGAGACAGATCAGAAACTTTCTTTCTTTATACTAATAACACACCCACTCAACACTCTAGACTGACTAAGAGGGGAAGGGGCACCACAGACAAACTACTCTAAACTAACTACAACTACAAACCTACACTCAATGCCAAAGTGATGGGAGGGGAGAAAGGGTACCTATACTAACCTGAAACGGCTAAAAGTAACAGAAAATTTAGAAAAACTTAGATTCAGAATCACCCTGCTAGCTGGAGCTCTAGAGACACGATGTTTTACAAATTGTGGCAAACAAGATCTGAGGATGGAAGGCAATGGAGATGTACTGTGGGTAAGGGGAGGAGTCTGGAGCTTGGAGCTGATGCTAGTAATTCTTGCCAGCTTGGATCTGGTACGGATCCGTATTCCCATAGGTTGAAGACCAAATGAAGTAAACTACTTCAGATCTAAATTTAGATTCCGGGGAAGAGGTTCTCTTATCGGAGATCTTAATAGGGTAGCACCTCTTAGGAAAGCCTTGCATAACCTATGGGACATGATATTGGAACCCATTTCTCCCATATGGAAATTTGAAATGGCAGCTAAATGAACTCAGAAAGTAGCTGCTCCTTGGTGAAATGTTTCAGCGATAAATTCAAGAATCTGAAATGGGAGCAGTAAAGGGATCAACCTGATTTTTGCATGCCCAGCAAGAGAACCTCTTCCATTTACTAGCATAAAGTCTCCTAGTAGTGGGCTTATGGGAGGAAATCAAAATGTGCTGAACTGCTGGGGAAACATCGGGAAGCCTGGCTAAGACTGGACGTGGAGAAACCAAACTGTGAGCTTGAGAGTTTGAATGGAAGGATGGAGAGCCCCCGACTGATGTCTCAAAAGATCTGGCACTGGGTCCAGGATCCAAGGCGCCCCTTGCAGGTGAGGCCAAAGGAATGGGAACCATATCTGACAAGGCCAGTAAAGGGCAAATATGATTAACTTGCAACCCAATGACTGTGCTTTCTGAAGAACCTTGGGGATCAGGAGAAAGGGTGGGAAGCAGTCCCAGGGGCCAATCATGAACAAGTGTATCCCTGGGTGACTGTCCTGGTGGTGGGACTAGGGCAAAGTAGCTGCTGCATTTGTTGTTGAGGGGGGTGGCAAACAGATCACAGCATGGCTGGCCCCATTTGCAAAAAATCAAGTCCGCAACTTCCTGTTTAAGGGACCACTCATGGGGCATCAGGATAGCCCGGCTGAGTTTGTCCACTATCACGTTGGATTTTCCCAGAATGTGCATTGCAACCAGAAAGCATTGGGAAGACATCACCCATTGCCAAACTCGTAGAGCCTCTCAACACAAAGGGTAAGACTTGGTTCCACCCGGTTTGTTGATGTACCATACTACCGACATATTGCTATCGTCCCTGTAGGTAGAGAGCCCTGAAGTGCTTGCAACACCAGGAGCACTGCTCTCATCTCCATGACATTGATGTGCAAGTGGTACTTGGGTTTCTGCCGAGTCCCTTGAACAGTCTGTCCCAGATAATGCCCCCCACCATACCTGGGAAGTATCCTTGGCCACTGTGGCTACAGGTTGGGGGGGTAGAAATAGCCTGCCTATTGTCACCATAGGGGAGTGAAGCCACCACTCCAGATCCCTTTTGCAGGATTCCATGATCAGAATCTGATGTGACATGGGTAAATCCTGGAATGGCCATTGTGCAAAAAGAAGCCACTGTAGAATTCTCATGTGGAAGCGAGCCATAGGTACCAGAGTGATTGCCGCTGCCATAGAACCCAGGACCTTGAGGACAAATCTTGCTTGAATCCTCTTTTGTGAGAACAGTATGATAACTTGGCGATGGATCGTTAATACTCTTTCTTTAAGGCAGCTTTGCTATCATGGCCCTTGTGTCTAAATCTGCCCTTATAAAAGGTAATTGACAAGGCAACAAGGCAGATTTTTCATAGTTTATGATGATCCCAAATTTCCTTGCCCTGATTAGTTGATGCTCGGTGGTGGCAGTAAGGAGCCAGTCATCTAGATATGGAAACACCCGGAATCCTTGATGGCTCAGGTGAGCTGCAACTACTGCCATGCATTTGAACACCCTGCGGACTGTGGTGAGACCAAAGGGCAGAGCTATGAACTGATAATGACTGGCTCCCAGCCGGAAGCGTAGATATCTCCTTGCCCATCTGTCCATTTTTATATGGTAGTATGCATCCTGGAGATCAGTAGAGCACATCCAATTGTCCTGTCCCAGAAAGGGAAGAATGGACTGCAGTGTTACCATCCGAACTTTATCTTGACTGACCTGTTGAGCCTGCTGAGATTCAAAATGGGTCTCCAGTCCCCTGTTTTCTTTGGAACTGAAAAGAACCTTGAGTAAGTTCCGGATCCAGTTTGGTCTGCAGGGACTTCCTGGATGACTTTTTCTTAGCAACTTTTGAGCCTCCAGGTTTGCTTGAGCCCGAAAACCGGGTGGAACATCTGGGATAGAGTATTGTCTTTTTGATAGGGGAAGTAGTGAGAAGGGGATATTGTAACTTCCAGATATTATGAATAGTACCCATGTAACTTCTGTTATTGTCTGCCAGGCTTTTGTGTACAAGGATAATCTCCCCCGACTGTATCCGGAGTCAGGCCTCCCTTCAGGAGCACTGGAAGGGCCTACCAGAGAAGGCATCTTGGTCACCCTGGTTCTGCAGACCCCCCCCCCCCTGCCGTGAGGTCGGCGTCTTCCAATATTTCCCCCTCTGCCTCTGGGTAAAAATCTCAATGTGTGTCAGGTGAAGCTCCCTGGGATTTTCAGAACCACATTTTTCTGCTCTTCTAGCCTTTAGGATAGGGCCTAGGTGGAGCAGAAAAACGTACTCTCACAGCAGAGAGTTTTGCCATCCTGTTCACACCTGGTAAGAGTCTTTTACCGGAGGCCCGAACAGGGATGAGCCGTCAAAGGGGGCGTTGGTATGGAAGACTTGAAGGGCTCCCCAAAATGTCAAAGCCATACCCAGGAGTGTCTGCGTAAGGTTACCCCTGTGCCTGCTGCCCTGCTCGCCCCATCAGCTGCATAAGAAATGTGACGCATGGAGGAGTTAACCACTGAAGTCAAGGTCGCAAGATGAGAAGCAGCCTTGTCCGAGGCTCCCGCAGCTGTAAGATCCTGTAAGGTATGTCCTAACTCCTTGAGGAGATCCCTTTGAAGCCTTGCAAAATGGGACAAATAGTTCAGCGACCTGAGTGTAAAAGTCACTGAAGAAAACATACATTTCCCATATCTGTCCATCGTATGAGACTATTTGGCAGATGGACAGATGAAGTTTCCACTAATTCCTTCTTGGTGGCTGCTGCCACCACCACAGTATCCACGGGAACACCTTTAGATAAGAAGAACCTGTCTTCAGGGTCTGTAATGAATTTATTAGGCCTCCACGGAACTGGTTCCATTGTATCTGGAGAGCTCCAAGCCTTCCGACTCACTACATGCAATAGTGGGTCGAAAGGAGGAGATGCCCAAGAGGTGGAGGGTTGGGAACCAAATGCATCCAGTTACACCGACTTGTCTTCAGAAGGGCAAGGGACTTAACAGTTGCCCCTTTGTCTAAGGATTTCTAAGATGTCTGGAAAGGAGACATCTTCAAAGTGGGACCCTTCTGAGTCATCCAAGTCTGTGTCTGATATCAAGTACTCAGGGGAGTCCACATGCTTCCTCTTGCAAGTCCTCTGAGGGATGGTCAGGGGAAGTTTCAGACAAGGTGGGATTGCCCAATAGGGCATCCTGGAGCATGGGTTTCCTATGCTTGGGGTGGAGGGGAGGTTCATAGCCTGACACTGGCACCAAGGGCAAAGGAGCCAATAGAGAAGAGGATGGAGCTGTCTCAGCAGACAGCACTCTCCTCATCACCTTGAAGGTCCCGACCTGAAAGAATCTCCGGCTCTGAAGAAGCAGGAGACTTCCTCTGAACCAAGGGCGATGGCTCCGAGGCTGATGTAGGAGCCGAGCTTACCTGCACCGAAGCTCCAAGAGGGAGAGTAGGGTCGGACAAGGGTCCGATGCCGCTCCACCCCTAGGAGCTGATGAGGGAGCGTCGACCCCCAGATCCCTCGATAGAAGGGGATATCGAGGAGATTGGAGCAGTAGTCAGAACCAAATGACCAGAAGAGGTTAGTGGAACCGACGGTTCCACCACTATGACTTCCATACACTCCGGCTCCAAACTCAGAGGAGTTGGAGGAGGAATTGAGATGGGTGTTGTTTGGGCTGCTGGCACCATTTCCATCTGGGATGGGCCCAAAAGTACTTTGGCTAATGCTGGTTTCATAAGAAGCCTCTTTACCACCCTCTCCACATCATCATCTGAGACACTCCTGGATGACCAAGAGGAAAGTGTTGAAGACCGGTGACTGCCCGCCACAGATTATAATAACGGAGACTGTGGAGCAGAATGCACCGATTCCAAGGCAGGAGACCTGGAATGCTTATGGGACCCTTACTGGCTCCAAAAACACTGATGGAGTCATAGGTGAAGATGTCTTGTTGGAACCAAAAGTCGGGTCTGACTTAGCTTGTTGTTTATCCTTATCCTTAGACAGGTCCGAACTCTGAGCCAAAGGGGATGAAGGCTTGACTTTATCCGATTTTTTTAGCTGGCTGAGTCCCCTCCATGGCATTATCAAAGGGGCTCTTCAGCAAACCTCTCAAGATTAGCTTGTTTCTTCTCTCCTGCAGGACTCATGAACTAAAGGCATGACAGATTGAGTCTTGCAGTTGAAGAATTCCTAAACAATATACACAACTTGTGTGCCCATCTGTAAGGGACATCATTTGGCAACATGAGTCGCATTGAAACCCGAACGTTTCGAATCCTTGGCAGTATACTTGGGCATACTAGGAAAGAGCACTATGTCTAAGGCTATAGACTGCTAGTAAGAAGACTATGCTATAACACTACGAAGCACTCTGTATAGCTAGACAAAGAAAAAAACTATGACAATAACAGACAATATCCTATATATATATATATATATATATATATATATATATATATATATATATATATTTTTTTTTTTTTTTAAACAGGGAAAAAAGAGAAGGGGAGAGAGGCTCTAAGTAAAATGGTGAACTCCCCACCTAAGGAGAGCCTCTAACTAAAATGGCAACTCCTTAAAAGCTAAAGGTAAGAAGGGGAAGAAGAACCTCTAATTTAAACAGGTTTGAAAGAGGGCAAAGGCTAGAGAGAAAAAACAATTAATCTACACAAAAAACAAGTCACTCAGATGGGATAGGGACAGATAGAAGTGCTATGGACATCTACCGTTAAATTAGCTAAGCTACTCTAGAAAATTTTTGCTCAAAATATAAGAAAAAAAAACACTTGGCCTGAGCCAGTATCCACAATCTTGATGCTACAAGCAGCAAACGAGATCTAGGTAACTACCGCTATGCATGCTGGGATAGGGGCTAGTCTTGAGCCAGTAAAAGCTCTCGAGCTATAGTATAAGGCAGAGTCAGAGCCGAGGATCGGCTCCGAACTCAAACAGCAAGAACGAAGTAGAAATATGGACAACATAACATGATTGTTTTTACATGAGGGCCTGAAGTTCTGAAATCCTGCTGTTCAAAATAACAGCAAGTTTTCTAGGTCAGGAAATTGAAGGAAGCTGAAGCAGCTGGTTCAGTGTGTGTGTGTGTAGGTAATATCAGCTTCTCAAGATTTCCACAAATCTCATGGTGGATTAGGTTCTTTTTTGGGGGACTGAGTTGCAGGACCCCTTTTAGGAAAATGTTTTACTGGTGACAAGGAATGTGTGTAGGGGGACCATGCAGGCAAGCAGAAATTGTTGAGACATGTAGCCTCAATAAAGCATATAAATTACAGTTGTGTAAGAACGTAACATAATAGTAGATGTCCTACTGATCACTGCTGCCGTATTCGTAACAGATGCTTTGCTGCTCATTGATGTCCGGCTGGGGTACCAAAGCATTACTTTCCAAGGGCATACATCCAAATGATGACCTCAACTCATTAGTGTAGGGGTATAAAACTGGACTAACATGCAAGATCATCAGACTACCTCCAAGCCAGCAGTGGCCTGAAGAAACCTGAGGAAGGAGACTGGTCATCTGGGAGGGGCTTAGTCTGAATAGGCAAGTAAACTTCCACAAGAAGAGATGTAATATCCTGGAAGAATGTGTGTGTCTGTGTAAGCCAAAGTATTTTGTGCCAATAGTGACAGAAAAGAAGAGAGAGGGGATAAGGTGGGAGGGAAGAAATACTGCAACATGGACCAGACACTTTGTGAAAGCCCTTGGAACTGTAGAAAGACCAAAGGACAAAGAAGTAAACTGAAAATGTAAGGACGATGGGAATAGGAAGATAAACATCTTTTAGGTCTAAGGATACCAGGAAGGCCTGCAGAAGCAGGAAAGGTAGGAAGGTGTGTAAGGGCAGCATTTTGGAAAGAGGGAACTCTTAAAAAGGTGTTTAGCCAGGAGAAGTCCAGAATAGGTCTCCACTGGCCCTCTTTTCTTGGGACAAGAAAGATCCTCGAGTAAAACCCCTTTCCTAAAAAGGTTGAGGGGACTTCTATGTTTCACTGAGCCAGTAAGTCCCATATGATAGGGTCCAGCAGGTGGATCTGGTTGGGAGGAGGTCATGGTATTCCCCTGGGAGATGGGCTGCTTTCCCAAAACAAGCATAGCAATTCTTGACAATGCTTAAGACTCATTTGTCTGAGGTTATTGATTCTCAGAATGGAAAGAGTCTTCTTGAGAGGGGAATGGGGGGGCTGGGGTTGGAGGGGATGGTGGGTGGAATATAGTCAAAGGGGCCTACTACCAAATTGTTGCCTCCTGAGAGGAGTCTCATTTTGGGAATCTTTTCATTGGAATTTTTATTTACCTATGAGGGATTCAAGAATCTCTCTTAGCAAAAGAGGCAGATTTTGCTACATAATTGTTATCGTACCTGGGAAATGTACAGAGAAGAATCTGATGTGCAATCTTTTATTCTCTTGCCTTATTCCTGCAAAGCCTTGAAAAGGCTGGCAGCATGTGAGCCAAATTGAAGGTTGTTATCCAAGGAAAATCTAAAATTTTAGACTTGGAATCTTCTGAAATATGTTTGCCTCACAGCCAGGCATACCTCCTGATAACTGACCCAGAATCAGCTGCCCTGGAAGGGGCATCCACAGCATCATCGCTGCATTTAATGCTGTGCTTGGCTATTTCGGAAAACTGGATCACTAGGGATTGCCTATGCTGTTTTGCTTTGGGGGTCTAGGGCTCTATGTTGGCTTTTTTTTAAGGAATACAGTACAGAGAATAAGTATTTAGTCATTTAAGTTCATAGGTGATTACTAGTCTAACAACCACAAGGGCCTTTTTAATCCTAGCCATGCATCCCAAATCTCTGACAAGTTCTGGTACCCTTGATAACTGTAAGCAGGGGCTTAGGAGATTAAACATTTTCAAGCAGGGGCCGGGGAGATTAACCATTTAAAGGATGTCTGTGTCCATTAGAGACATAGATGCCAAGCCAGGGATAAATTTCCTGTTCCCCATCCAATTGTCCAAGTTATACTTGAAATTGTGTTCGTGATAAACTTTGCGTCACATGGATGGGAAGCCTGTTCCGGAGAAGGGGTAGTGTCTCTGGGATACATAACTGTCCAGCAAATCCTATTTATATCATAATTCTTGACAGAAGGAATCTCGAAAACCTTGATTCTGCAGACCCCCTCTACCATGAGGGTGGTGTCTACCATTACAGTTATTTCCCCCCCTCTGCCTTTGGGGAAAAATCTCCATGCGATTCTTGGAAAGGCCCTTAGGATTTTCTGAACCTTGCCTTCTTTCACCACATTGATTCCTGGAAAGGTTTCTTTGCAGGGTAAAAAGTTCATTCCCCCAGTAGACAGGGTCTTTCTATTCTTTTCACTACAGGCAAGAGTGTTTTTAACTATCCGTCCAAACAAGGAAGAGCCATCAAAGGGAGCAGTGATGAATAACACCTTAAAGGGCTCCACAAAAATCACAAAACCTTATCCAGGCATGTCTCCTAATGGCTATGCCTGAACCGGCAGCCCAAGAGGAACCTTCAGCTGCATGTGAGATTAACCTCATGGACAAATTAGTAATGGACTGTAGGGTGGCCAGTCGTGAAAAGGACTTCTGTTTCTCTACAGACATGGACCCTGGGGAACAGTTAGAATACCTTGATTAAGTCCTAACCTCGCGAAATGTGACAAATAATTCAGCGACCATAAAGCAAAGATTCGTGATGCATACACTTGCTTCCCAAGCCTGCCCAATGCCCTAGACTTCCTATTAGGGGGATGGGCAGAGAAGCTCTGCTCAGCCAACTCCTCCTTAGTAGCTGCTGTAATAACTATGGCATCTACAGGAACACCCTTCGCCCAATGTAACCTGACGGGAAATTAAGAATCTTATCCGGGCACTTAGGGAGCAGTTCTATGGACTGTGGTTCTTTCCATGCTCAGCGGGAGACAAGGTCTAGCAGCTCATCTGCAGGCTGGGTAATCCAAGAAGTAGACTGTCTGGACCTGAAGGCTTCCAAGAACAATTCCTCCTGAGAAGGGTTTTGGGCAGACCAACCACCTTTTTGGTCAAGGAATGGGACATCTTCAGGTGGGGATCTGGGAGACCCTTCCCCCTCATCAAAATCAGTGTCTTCTTTGAGGGATTCCAGGTGGCTCCTATTGCATGACCTTTTCCAAGGGACTTTCTCAGTGGGATGCTCTGGAGATGTGTCGGAAGAGACAGGAAGTTCCCTGGTAAAAACAGCTTGGAAGCTCATCTGGACTGGCTGTCCCTGAGGTGTAGAATGAGAAAAAAACAGACACAGGATCCAAAAGAGGGTGGGGCATGGATCCAAAGGAAGAGTCAAAGCCAGTCTAGGTTGCGGCACTACTCTCTCCACCACCTCGAAAGCAGAGGGTCAAGGGGACACTGATGGCAATGCCACTGGAGCCAAAGATCTCAGATCAGACAGCCTCCACAGTTCTCAAACTCTCTGATCTGAAGGGGGAGTTGGAGATAAAGTCAACACTCCAAGAGGAAGCGATGACTCTGAAATCAAATCAACCCATTGGACCTGATGCAAACGATCCAACAGAGTTGGAGCTGCTCGGGTCAGGGATACTGTCGAAGTAAAAGATGTCAAAACATTCAGATCCAACAGTTCAACTCTCAGGGCTCTCAGATCTGAGGACTTAAAAGCAACAGGTTGGATTGGAGGAGGAGCATGAAGGGACTGGAAAGAAGGCTTTAGGCTCAAGGATCTGATGGGAGAAGGTGCTGACAGGACACCCATCTCGATCTGTGTTCTGACTAATCTTATCATCCTATCTACCTTTGACTCAGAAAGACTACATGAGGACTTAATTAAGAAGAGGTGTAGGGTGGTCTGGAAGACATTTAGAGGGGGGTGTCTTGAAGAAAGAGAGACCTTAACCTTCAGGAAACCAGCTCCAGTGAAAACCTAGGTGTACGGAGCTGAGGAGTCTTGCTAACAGCAGATATGGGGTACAAAGCCTCTGGAGCCGTGCTTTTGGAAACCTTCGCAGGAGGTTGCAGACAGAGGAGACTTACAGGAAGAATGTTTCCGATGTTCCCAAGTTTCTTTAGTTTTCTGAGAGTGGGTTTTAGCCCCTAATGATGAAGTACCAGCAGAAGAAGCAGAAGCTAGAAGAACGCCTTTCAATATTAGTTTATTCCTGCGATTGCTAATGGCCCTGGCATTAAAAGCACAGAGTAGTAGGTGTTCAGATGCACAGACCCCAAACAGTACACCCACACCCTGTGGGCATCAGAGTTAGGGATCTTATGCCCACAAGTAGTGGACTTTTTAAATCCAGTAGGCTTATCAGCCATAATGAAACACACAGTTCAAACACCAAAAACTTAAGTTAGTACAAATTAACCCTGAGAACCGTCTCACAGTACCTCTGTGCTTACCTCCGAGCATGCTGTGAGAAGATAGCAATTGTATGCAGTTACAGCTGAGTCCCTTCCACAAGCGCATCTAACTTAACAGCTGTATTGTAGCTCCACTGTTAAATAAGTTGAAAAAGTACCTGAACTTTTTCATGAACTTTCTCAACTTACTTACTTTCATTGTGGAGTTACATGATGTTCATATTTAACTTTTTGGAGAAAATCAGTTGTAAATGCAAGTAATGTTAGTAAGCCGATTCTCTGTGCATTGCAAGGAGGTGGCAGCCAATAGGATTATTCCAGGTCAAGCTGCCACTTGCATAACACCTCCACCCCCCAATCTGTTTTCTTTCATCTGTCCAAATAGAGGGTTGAGCAGTAGCAATCCCCTTTCATTTTCTGATATTTTCAGACTTTATTAAGTTCATAGGTTCACAGATTAGTACTAAACTGCCCTTGAGAGCCATTTTAAGCCTAGGTAATTATCCCTTGTGAGACTCAACCCCTGCACCTTGTGTTTGTAAGGCAAACACCTTAACCATTAGGCCACCCTACTGGATCCTGCAATTTATTTGGACAGAACATCCATTTCCATCTGTCTGCGGGTTTGTGACTCTGGAATACAAGCCACGATTTTACAAGATGGCAGCATAGGAAAAAATCAAGCAAAGTACAGCTGCAACAGAGTCCTTTTCCAGAGTAGAGGTGAGTTGTTCATTAAGTGCTAGCTCAGGAGAATTGTGCCCAATAATGGCTTGGAAATTTGCTTTTCAGTTGCTGCCCTACTTCTCGTGTAAAGTCTGTACAATCTTGTCCCTGCTTGCTCAGTTATCTAATTTGTATTAGTGTGCATGTGTGCGAGATTGACATGGGCTGCAGTAGCTGGAGCTCTTTCAGCTGTACTATTTTTGAGGAATGCCCACATTTTTCCTCATGCTTGTTGTCCGTTTTTCATTTGTGTGTGTGTGTGTGTGTGTGTGTGTGTGTCTGTGTGAGAGACAGAGTGAGGAATGGTAGTAATCCCTGGTTGTAGCATTTTCAGAATGACAAAATCCTGTTTAGTGTGTTACATTATACAAGAAGCTAAGGGAAGTGTCTGTACAATCTTGTCCCTGCTTGAGCCTTTCAAACTGCAGTATAAGAATCATAGTGCAGTCTGGGAACACATGAATCATTATCTCTGCAAATGTGCAAATAATTTTGCTCTACAAGTATGTGCATTATTTTCTCAGTACATTGCAACCTTTAGTGTTCTGCTCTTGGATCTGTAAATGATGAATTTATTTTATAAATTCCAGCTGTTCACAAGATCTTCCCAATACACAAAGTATCTCAACTGACACAGTTCGAAACAACAAATTGAACTCTTTGTAGGTGGATTGGACACTCTAAATTGCCCCTAGGCATGAGTGTGTGTGTGTGTGTGTGTGTGTGTGTGTTTTCTGTGTCTAACTCTTCTGTGAAAGGTTGGGTGCTGGGCTGGCAACTCAACACCGTAAAAACTCCACTGCCAATCCTGAGTGGACAGGTGATCTGCTGTGGTGACCCTTAACCAAGAAAAAGCTGAAAGAAGGAGAAGAATATGGCTTAATCACATCAGCAATGGAACCATGAGTAAAGAAACATCTCAGTCCCAGTTCCCTAAATGCCCTTTCAGTAATTATCTTTTATTTAGCCTTTCTAGCTTAAATTCAATACATCTCCCATTTATGACAGTTTTTCAGTCCATTGATTTTTGCATTGGCAGTCTTGATGCTTTAATTTGTCCAGTGAAGAAAGTGCACACAGTATCAGCAAACACAATTGCAATTACAAAAAGATAATTTTCTATTTCATGTAGGTCAGGTAATTGCGATGTCATTGCACTGAAGTAAGGTGTGTGTGTGTGTGTGTGTGAGAGAGAGAGAGAGACTGACATGGGTTGCAGTCGCTGAAGCCCTATCAACTCTACTTTTTTCGTAGACAGATTGTATTGGTCACTGGCAGGAACATTCTAATGATAATAATGAGGAAATCCTATTTAGTGTGTTCCCTCAGCTTCTTGACTAAATTTAAGTGTCCCAGATGCTATCTGCCGGTGGTGCAGTGCACTGATTTCTGGGATTGTATTTGTGGTTATAGGTCTAAGGGGCAATTATTTGTCTTGCCTTTTTCCTTGGTGCATTTACCTTCTCTCATCGGCCTTCTATTTCTTATGATGCTGTGAATGAAATGTGAGTAATGCCTTGCTGTTCTTTGATCATTTTCACTTACAACAAACACAGCAGTCAGGTATGCAGTTATAAGATAATGGTAACTATGCAGTAAACATGATGGAAGGCATAGTAATGGCATATATTCATGCTCAGCAGTTTTAGCAAGCAGAAAGTTGGCAGCTACACACACACATGCCAAATAGTGATAATACCTGCGCAAAGACTAAAAAGTGGTTCTGTCTGTTAAGGTAATAGGCTAGTTTGAACCAGTTCAAAGATTTAAGTGTAGAGCAAGGTTATGAATTGTGGGGATGGCGCACTACAAACCAAGCAGCTTTGTTATAGCATAGTTCTAGTTTAGAATCAGAGATCATCTGGATGTCGGTAAGGATGGGTGAATTATAAAGAAGAGAATGAAGGATATATGAACTAGCTAGTGTTAGTCTACAGGGTGACAGAATGTTCTGTGTTCTGTAGAGCATGCTGAGTTTTGGGGTTGAGGAGAAGCTGATTGTCATTTCACCAGTTTTCAGTGGAATTAAAGGCAATGTGAGAGATGGTATGAAGGTGGAAGAAACTATCAGATATGAAGATAAGGCAAATAGACTGGCATATTTTATAAGAGAAGCTTGTTGTGCAGCTGTATACAAGTTATTAATAAATATGTTAAAGAATGGACCTGCAATATAGCCTTATGGGATACCTGTAGTGACTGGCAGATAAGGAGATTAAACAGAGGGTTGAGCTTGATGGACAGTAAATGTACATGAAAAGGTGATTTTTGAAAAAAAAAATCAATGGAAAGTGAATTCACCTGTGTTGATGTGATCTGGCTTAGCAATGAAGATGATAAAAAGATGGTTTTCTGGTACTGGACAAATAATGTTGATACTGCACTCAAAGTTACTCTGCAGAAGATAATACAGTTGTCTGGATTTCTAGTTCATTATGCTTGACTACCAGATTCCTTAGAAGCAGAGTTATTAATGGAACCATACCAAATAAATCAGAGATGTGCTATAATATGAAACAAGACTGTGGAAACCTTTTGACAAATTGTATTGAATAACAACTAGTGTCATGGATGGATAAAACAAGAGGGAGACATTTGTGGTTAAATGTCATTGTGAATGGAGAAGTTGAGGATTATTTGAATTTTCTAAAAAACGAATATTAAGTAACAGATTCATTAAAAAGTTCCTGAGTGTTGAAAGGGCCTGCAGGTTGCCCTTTTCTGTAAATGAGAGTCCTTATTAAAAAAAAAAAACTACAATTACTTTAGTATGGTTTCATTCATAGTTTGAAAAGGAATGAATGTTGTAGTAACCTTTGTGACTTACAAATCAGAGTTGAATAGAAGCTCGACCAGTGTTTGAAGTCCATGAAGTCCATGATTTTAATGTGATCATATTAGAAGAGCAACCTCAGTTTATCTAGTTTGTGCTAAAATGTCTAAAATACAAAATAAAATATGAAATGACATTTCCAGCTCCTTAATGTATTTTCCTCACTTGAGTGTATTTATTTACTAAGTTACAGACACCAATGGATGGATTATAGGGATTACCTCAATTAATGGGTTATGACGCAGTAGAATCCAACTAAAAGGCCAGAGTGTGGAATTGTATGATTAATAAGAAGACCAAACTGAAATAGTTTTTACATGTTTAATTAATTCCTGGTGGCCAAAGTGAAATTAGTTATCTGTCATTGTTCTGAGACACAACAGTGACAGTGACCACATACTAAATAAGTGGGCAAACATAATAGTATACCTAATGCCTGCTCATGAAAGACATATGACATGACACTAGTAGGTTGTCAAACAGTTTAAATAAATGTATTACAGTAGGTGGACTTGCCATAGGGGTGGTGGGTGATTAAAAAAAAAAAAGGTCTAGCAATCTGCTTTCATCCTTTACATGGCTAACAGACCCTGTGGATGGTGGCAGGTGTTCAGAGAGTCACTACAGTAGTCAGATGTAACTTGATAGCATTGGATACATGAAAACGACCGTTAAGATAAAGCCGTAAAGTCTGGTAAGGTAGAGCACTAAATGGTAAGCAGGCTGATGCTCTGTCCTTTTCTAGATTAGCTTTATAGTAATATATAATGTCTATGAATTAAAATCTACCCGTCAGGAGAAAATATTAAACTTTGGTAATGTACAGTACTAAATCATAAGATACTCAATGCATTGCTCTTAACTGAGTTAGATTCAAAATAATGCAAGTCTATGAAATAAAATTGTCTTTTTGCTCATCTCTTAACATGCTATGCCAGTAATACACATTGTGTTTTTGTTAAAAGGGTACCCAGTGCTTTAAGGTATGTATGTGTGTGTGTTTCCTGGTTTGTCTTTGTTAAACTTGACCTAAACTAAACCTTTTTGTCCGAATTGGTGAAGTTTCAGCCAGAAACTAGTAGTCTATTGGTCGTTTTGGGCCAATTCCTAGCTCCTTTCAGCCCCCTGCTATAAAACACGCTAAACACGTGTTTTCCAGCTTGTACCAACTCTGCACAGATCCTCGTGGTGGCCTGCAGAGTGATCCAAGCAGCAGAGAGCTAAAAGAGTGACTTTCTACCAGATATAAGTATTCTTTGTGGCTTTCCCACTGTTATTAAGCTAGCGACTGCATTTCGCCTGTTTTACTGCTACTTTAAGTGATTTCTGCATTTTACACTGTTTATTGCACTTTAAGTTACTAATTGTTGCAAATTGTTTCTGTAGGCTACACACTAAAGTGCTAGCCGATTTACAGCATTTATAGCATTTACTGTCTGTTTTTCCTTATCTCTGTAATAAAACAAAAAAATCTCTTGTTTTCCCACTTTACTGAACTAGAGTAGTCCAGTTTCAGAGTTGCTGATCCCTGGGCTTTGTTTTTAGTTCCTGTTACTGATCCATTGCCTTATTAGGAAGGAGGGAAGTTTCTTTGCTTACCAGTGGGAGTGGGAAGCACTGAGCGGCCTTTTTGTCCAATTTGGTGAAGTTTCAGCCAGAAACTAGTAGTCCATTGGTCGTTTTGGGCCAATTCCTAGCTCCCTTCAGCCCCTTGCTATAAAACACGCTAAACTGTACTGCTGATCTAACCAGCATATCCTATAACTGAAAAGTTCATCTCTACTTGATTCCCAAGTAGACTATTCTCTATCTGTAAAGCCTATCACTTACTCCTACAGTACTTGCACCTTGATAAAGCACTCTTATTATAGATAGTACCCCACCAGCCTAAAACCCACTTCCCGGAGTCCTTTGAAAGTTCTTTATCTACTACTTCTAGTATGTCGAGGATCAGTTGCTAGTGTCCTCTCCAGCTCAACTGGTGAACCTGGGAATATTGAGGCAATGTTACAATTGCCTCATGTACACAGACAATCCTCTCCTTCTCCCACAAAACACAAATACATGCGAGAGATGCAACTATACGGCCAAACTGGAGGCTGAGCTCTCTCAACATAGGACTGGCAAGACCAGACAGGAGGAGAAGGCAACCACACACAATACATACCCAGTCACACATGGTACCATCACAACTTCAAATCATACACATACTCACACAAAGACATACTCAGAGGCTCTGATCAAAAATTTACCAAAACAGCAGAGGCCACCAAAGCAGACACCCAAACAACTACCACCTCACGACCCAACACATGCAACACATAGACCACACAGTCAGAGTGTCAAACAGTCACAGCCCTTAAGGCCAAACAAAATGCCTGACACACTTGTCATTGGTGATTCCATAGTCAGACACACTGACGTCCCGCTCACCAGACTAAGGAGAAGGTCACAGTAAGCTGCCTGTCGGGCGCTAGAATCCGCCACATAACGCAAGCACTCAGGTCTCTCAACAGCAGGTACAAGTATGACTCAGTCATTGTCCATGCTGGTGTCAACGACCTGAGACGTACCTCCTTGGACTACATGAAAAGGGACGTCGAGGAGCTCTCTGATTATGTAGCCCAGGCAGGTATGACCCTGACCTTGAGCAGTATCCTACCTTCACCTAGAATGATGCCACAATACAGTGATAAGATGATCAGCTTTAATAATTGGCTTAAATTCTGGTGTCATTCAAAGGGATCCAATGTCTGTCTGCCTGGGATGACATGCTGGACAAGCCACGCTGCTTCGCAAGGGACGGCTTGCACCTGTCACCCCTGGGCTTCCGGATATTGGCAAAGGCTCTTGCCACCCCCATAGTGCCTTTTTTAGGCAAGGCTCAAATTCTAAACCTACCACCCTAGAACACCAAAAGGAAAAAAACTAAGGGTAATGCTGCTCAATGCCAGAAGTCTCAATCTCAAGATGCACGCACTCGAGGCCCTTCTCAATATGGAGAACATCGATGTCTGTGCTGTGACAGAAACCTGGTTCAAGGCTCCTGAGAGCACCCCAGCACTAACAGGTTTCACCTCATATCATACGTTCCGCCCCAAAATCCGGACAACACCAAGAAAGGAGGGGGTGTCCATATTCATAAAGGACACCCACACCTCAAGGTTGGTGGCAACGCACGATGCATCGGAGACCATCCAGGTGCAATTAACCATAGGCAAGACTGCTCTGCAATTTGTAGCATGTTACAGGCCACCCTCTCAAACTCAGGAACCTCACATGGCCTTCCTGAAAACATTGGAGGGATAAATGTATCTCCAAACACCATCATACTAGGTGACTTCAACTACCCTAATATAGACTGGGAACACTACTCAAGCCCGAACACTCTAACCCAAAGATTCCTGGAGTTCATAAACTCAAATGCCATGGAACAACTAGTCATCATCCCCACAAGAGGTGAAAACATACTTGATCTCATTATCACGAACATGGGATCAAAATGTTCAACACCGGAAGTATACCCTCACTGGTGAGATCAGATCATAAACTAATCTCGCTGGAGGTCCTCATCCCCCCCACCTGAAACAAAAAGACCACAGTGAAAAACTTCTCAAAAGCCGATTTCACACTTCTAAAAACTAGTGTGGTCTCCTTTAAGGCCCCTGAGCCAGTGGTAAACATTACTCAAACCGCTGAATCACTTACAAATGCCTTCTACCAGCACCTACAGGACTGCATGGATCAGGCAATCCCAAACAAAACTAAGACTCTCTGTACCAAAGGCAAGCGTCCAGTCTGGTGGACCCCAGCCATAAACAAGCTCTACAACAAAAGGAGGAAGCTACTACAAGATAGAGCAAAATCCTTGAAAGGTAAGACACCTTTGATCATTATAAGTAAAAAACTAAGAGCTCTCATAAAATCATCCAAGGCAAATATTGAGAGAAAAATCGCCAAGGACTCTAAAGACAATCATAAGGCCTTCTTTAGCTATGTTAGAAACCTAGGAGGAAACTCCCAGATATGCTCAGAATTAGTTCAAAATGATGTGAAAATTACTGAAACTACACACATTGCTAACATACTGGCTGACAGGTTCAGTGCAAACTTCTCCCCCCCCCTTCCCCCAAAAGGAGAGATATCTATTCCAGAGGATTGTAGCCCCCAAACATGTGCAACACCCAGGTGAGAACTTGCGTCACTAAGGCAAAAACACAGCATCCATGGGACCGGATGGTGTCCCCGGCTGTGTGCTTCATGAACTCAACGAGGAATTAAACCCACAGTTAGGACAGCTGTTTAATCTTAGCCTCACCTCAGGATATGTACCGAAGGAGTGGCGCACGGCGACTGTGGTCCCACTTCATAAGGGCGGTGCCTCCACAGACCCTGGAAATTACCGCCCCATTAGCTTGACAGGCCTTATCTGCAAAGCCATGGAGAGGATCATAATGGAACTCATAAATAAAGACATAGGGAACTTGCAGACTGTGGATCCAACCCAGTTTGGCTTTGTCAAAGGCAGATCCTGCCTCTTAAACTTGGTTGACTTTTTCGAGACAGTCACCAAGGCCATTGATGAGGGAAAGGCAGTCCATACAGCCTACCTCGACCTGGCAAAGGCCTTCGACACAATACCCCACTCAGGTATCATCGAAAAACTCATCAGCTTGAATGTAAACCCATACATCACAAGATGGGTTGCAAACTGGCTAAGCGACAGAACCCACAGGGTCAGAGTTGCTGGAGCCATGTCAGACTCAAAGCCCGTCACAAGTGGTGTCCCACAGGGCTCAGTCCTGGGTCCACTCTTGTTCGGCATCTACTTTTCTGAAGTACAAGCAAACACAGGAGGGTTATGGCTGACAAAGTTTGCAGATGACTGCAAACTGGGCGCCATAGTCGAAAACACATCTGACACAGATATCCTCCAGAAGGGCCTCACAGAAACGGATAACTGGTGCCAGAGCCATGACCTGAAGTTAAACGCCAAAAATGCATAGTCATACCCTACGGGAAAAACAAGGTTACCCTAGCTACCATATAGGTGACAATCCACTGAGCACAGAAAAAGTCATCAGGGATCTGTGGACCCAAGTTGACAGTAGTCTTCGCTTGACACTCATGTTGCTAAAGTAGTTAGGAAAACCTTCTATATCGCCCACCTGATCATGAAGGGATTCACATCTAGATCAAGGGAGGTCATCGTCCCCTGTACTCATCACTCATTAGACCTATGATTGAGTACAATGCCCGTTCGAATGTATCTGACCAGACACCTGATGCAGCTTGAAAGGCCCCAAAAGTTCCTCACCAAAAGGATAAAGGGTCTCAAAAATATGTCTTATGCTGCCCGACTGAAAGAACTCCAGCTTTATTCAGTCTCATACCGCTTGCTCAGAGGTGACCTGGGCCTGACATATAAGGCCATGTCAAACCCAGATTTGATGAATATGCTTCACCTCAAAAATCTAGATCCTCAGAACCACAAGGGCGGAGACTTAAACCTTGACACGGTTATAAATAGAACGTGCTGGAGGGACAGATTCATCACCCAGAGACTCCCTATGCTGTGGAACAAAATCCCGGTACATGTGAGGCAGAGCACCTCGCTGGCCTTGTTCAAGAGGAATCTTGACCAATGGATGGGAGATCGCAGATATACCCCAGGGATTACTTCAGTGTCACTGCTTGACAGAGGCACAGAAAAATGATAGGCATAGTTTTTATTCAAACTAAAGGGGTGGCGAAAGCCACATAACTATGGGCTAGGCTTATAAATGCCCTTGGGCAGATAGCCTAGTATGAACCTATGAACCTATGAACCTAAAACAAGTAAAAGTTATTAAGTGTCTTGGCTATTGATGTCTCAGTTATATTTCTAGACAGTTATAAAATGTGTTTCAAAGTTCTCAATTTATGTAACTTTTTAAGCAGAAATAACAGTCAATGACATGTAAAATAGGAGAAAAATGTAACAGACCTCACTGAGGAGGAGGATTGCTCTTGTAAAATAAGACAAACTGTATTTACTTATTGCCATTAGAGTATTGTATTTCTATTTAAATATGTGATTTGACTTGCCTTGTTGATGTGTATATTTAAGGTAATGTGTATCTTTATGGAGCTTAAGTGGTGGGACTTTACCCTAACAACAATGTTGTGTTTGACTATTTGATAAGTAGAGAAATGTTGCACTTTATTTGCATTGTAATCTGTATTAGACTAAGAATGGAAGATCTGATAAGAGGCCATGCCGCTATGTGTAAATTACTTTTCAAGATTAACTACAGGTTTATAGTATTGTTTTTTTAATTTGAAATTTGGGTGTTGGGGGGTGAACTCTGTTCTTATTCTATGCAGTACAATTCTTAGAGGTTGTCACAGTATGTATTATATTGTATAATAGATGACTGCTTTCAGAATTCTTTAAAATATTTGTTTTCACCAATGCCTGCATTGATGTAGTCACATTACTGTGTGTAAAACTGAGAAAATAGTTTAATTCCCCCTTTTTTTAATTTCTCCAAGTCTTTTGGGTTTCTAATACCATGATGAGAATGGACCCATTCCCAAGTACGATTAAAGTTCATGAAATTAGCATTCTTTCAATCTTCAATGTCAGCCAGAAGTGCTCTTCGCAGCACCCACAATGTGCCAAGTAGAGACTCCTCCTGCAATTCATACAGGGTTACATGTATTGGTAACATAACCAAATACGATTGTAGATTCTTTTTTATAAGACCTGTTGCTCCTACTATTGGAACTGTCTGGTATCTTTCTTTCACATTGCTCTCTTTTCTGCCTGGAAATCCTGATATTTTATGATTTTCTCTCTCTGTATGCAAAACACTGTAGTCACTGGATGTGATGATTTTAATGATCAATGCTACTTTTGTCTTCTTCTCATGGACCACTACATCTGGTTTTCTAGCATCTGTGTTTTGAACTGTTGGTAATGGGTGATCACATGTGATATAGACTTAATCATTATCTATGATGCTTTGTGACTCGTGTTTCCAGTGTTTTTCAGCCAATTCAATACCATAATGTTTGCACAATCCTCAGTGCAACAGCCTTGCCACATTAATATGCTCTTCAGTATACAGTTGTTCTCTCATTTGTATGTCACAATTAACAAGGTGTGCAACTGTTTCCAATTCTGTTTTACAAAACATACGTTTGTCTGCTTCTCCCACATGTTCAATGGACTTTGTAAAACCAATGTGTACGTAGCCCACTATCTTGTGCCACCAATATTAAACTTTCATCTCTTGGTTAGAATTTGCCTCTCCTTAACCATTCTTGTGTTCGATTGTGATCAACATGATGTTCTTCCAGAAGTTTTCTATACTTGCAACTATATTTATGCATTTTCCATGTTTCTTTATCTAGGATCCAAATTATAGCCATGGCCTAAGCTGTTAAGTAGACAGCTTACTGGATTAATGAAAAATGAATTTTTTTTTCCAAAGAGATCTTGTATGCCCAGCTAAGGAAAGCAAAAGCTGATCGTTGATCCTTGCAAGCTTCAACAGAGCGCAGTCTTTGGAGGCAGGAAAGCACTGAAGGGCTTTGTGCCCAAACTTCTTTTTTAGTCAGCTTAGCTCACTGATTGGCAAATGTATTCATCATCCTCAATTTCAATCTCATTACTCCAAGGATCAGTTTATGACTTTGTTAGCAACATTTGAGACCCATGTAGTATAAGAATTGTTTGAACGTAGAAGACAGCCAAATATCAAAAGAGGTTATCTAATAATATGAAGCAAATCATGACTTGTATGACTTGGCTGCAATAACTACGTAATAATGTCTGAATGCATCTGTGAATGCCCACGGCTGGTGCAGATCATTCGTATGTTTTGGTATTGTTGTAGTCCATCCAAATATAACACTGGTTGTATAGAATATGCTGTTGCAAACTATGTCCGCTAGGTTTTTTATAGTGTAATTTTTCTCATTTAATCATTTTATCTACAATATAAGACCAGCTTGCAAGACTGATTGACATTTCATTGCCTGTTTATAGTAGTGTGGTTTATCCCACCACAGAGTCTCCTTTCCCCTCTGGTGTAGTGCATGTCTGTAAGTCAGGGCAAGAGGGTTTACATTAGCTCCCTCATTTGACTCCTTATGGTCATTACCAGAAGTACACGTGTAAAAGGAAAAGGCAGAGGTAAGGCAGACTGCTGGCACTGCATGCAATCGGGGGTCATTGCTGCTACCAGCAGTCTGAGTGGTTAGCCAGCGCAGGTATGGAACACTTCAGACATCCACCATCTGAAGCCCCATGCCTGTCCTTGGCACATTAGTGGAGTGACTGTCCTTACCTTGCTTTTTCTCTTTACATGTGCCCTTTCTGTGCCCGTTGTCAGTTACCAACAGAGCGCCTCTGTATCAGGAAGCTTTCTCTTCAGAGATTTGTGTTACCTGCTCTTGTGCAGCTGCATGCATCACTGGTTGTCATACCCAACCACCATGGATCTTATGATCGACCTGGGTGGCAATTGGGAACTTGGAGACTCTTCAGCTCAGTCCCATAGTGCTGCTTTCCTAGGCACTCTCTTTACCATGTGTCTGACCTTCTTGTGCTGCACATTGGAGGGAATGATGTCATCACTCACCCGCTCAGAAGGCTACTGTTTCAAATCAGGGCAATTTTTGAACAGCTGCAGTCATGGTGGCCACGTTGTCATTTTGTGTGGTCAGACATAATTCCTCGCCAGATATGGAAAACAGCACAAAGTCAACAGGCAGTGTACAAGGCCAGATGTTTACAGAATGGGTTCATGCATGGCTTGATGCACAGGGTCGGTGGATCAACAAACTGCCATGATAGCATCACCGCAGAAGATGTTCACCTATTCAGAAGTGATGGTGTTCACCTGAGGATGGCAATGCATTGTTCTTTACTGACTTCCACAATGGCGTGATGACAGCTATGCATGATAAATTAGTAACATGCAGGTAGTGAGACTGAATGAAAAACAGCCATGACCAAGTAGGGCCAGTTTGGTAAGTACAACTCTATTGTTATATTTCAGGAACACCATTGTCACTACTTACATCACATGTAAATTATGATATTTTTCTTAGTTTGGCAAATAACCGTGGTAGGGAGCTGGTGAACATGCTGTGTAAGAAAAACTGTTTGAGTAGAGTGCTACCACATACAAGAGAATATGCCTAACCATGTTGTAATATTTTTTTTCTGCTTTTAACATTCATGTGTAGAATTTAGATGGCAGGAAGGGCTAAGTAATATAGAAGGGTTATAAAACTTTTACAGAACTGCTCTGGGCTTTTCCTGACGGATGGTAATGACTCAGTCTTACAGAATACTTGCATCATGAATGTAATGAATGTTTGTTGAAAAGGTTATGTGGAGCAATTATCACCTTTAAAAGAGCATGCAGAATCTTGCAGTCAAGACATGCAGTTGATTATCACATTATTTGTGCAGTTACAGTACAACACTGAGTCATTATCAAATCATTGACAGCTGTCACTGTTGTTCACATAAGTAAAAGTCATTATCACATTGTAAGCACAGGTGTGAGACACTCCATGTTTTTGAGTGCTACAGATAT
This sequence comes from Protopterus annectens, assembly GCF_019279795.1. Taxonomy (NCBI): domain Eukaryota; kingdom Metazoa; phylum Chordata; order Ceratodontiformes; family Protopteridae; genus Protopterus; species Protopterus annectens. The sequence goes on from NC_056749.1 coordinate 435,684,215, forward strand.
TTTTTATATTTAATCTTAAATCTGGGAACAATATTTAGTATTATATTTAGTCAGTAAATTTAGGTAGGACAGGACAGGAAATATTAACATTACTTCTGTCCTTGATCCCTTATGTTCATTGCTGAATGGATCCGGTTAAAGAGAAAAGGCATAGGTAAGGGAGACTGCTGACACTGAAGGGGGTCGTGAGACTGTAGTGGTATCAGCAGTCTGAGTGGGTAGCCAGCACAGGTATTGGACACATCAGATGCCCTTGAGTGCCCCTGAAGTCCCATGCCTGTCCTGGGTTCATTAATGGAGTGGCAGTCCTTACATTGCCTTTTCTCCTTACATGTACCCATTCAGCAGTATGTTGGCTACACCATGAATGTGTATATTTACAATATGTGTCTATTACTAATCTGACTGTGGGTGTGTGTAAGCTGCTGGTTTTCAGGTTAGGTATGTACCTCTGCATCATCTTTGCAAATAATGAACCACAAAAATAATACTGTGCACAGCAGTGAAGATTCCAACAGGCAAACAATGTAATGAACATTATATACATATATGTGGCGTAGTAATGCAATAAATCCCTGAAACATCATCAGTAACAGACTTGCATTTGTTAGGACTAGGGTTATGTCAATTATATTTTTTCATATTTTACTGAATGACTTTGGTAAGGAAAGATGACAAGTGCTATGTAATACCTCATTTTGAAAACAGTATTAGTCCTTACAATGTGATAAAATAAATGTGGCCTTGTGCTGTACATGTACATATATCGCAGTTTGTTTAGGGCTTACATTATGGAAACTATGAATTTTTTTTCATATTTTGGTAAAAACTTTGCAAGGGAGCATGTCAATGTGCTAAGTAATACCTCATTTTGAAGACAGTATTAGTAGTTCCAACACGCTAAAAGAACTGATTGTATGTTGCACATATGTACAGATAGTTTAAGACCCAGGTTATGGAAATTATGATTTTTTGTTCATATTTTGGTAAATAACTTTGCTAGGGAGCAGGCAATTGATATTTCCATAAAGGAGCACAGTAATGGTTAAGGCATCATTTTAAAGCGGACATTCATACAAACAAATTAAATACAAATTGTATGGGTCTACATGTTACATTCACCAAGATATTGTGCTTTGTTTTTCCATTAAGGTAAAAAAATGACCAATATCAGCATTCCTTGGCAGATATTTAATAATAACTTTCGTATTTACATTTTTGGTCTCACTCTTATAGTTAGAGTTATGAACATTTGTATTCTATATGGTATTACAAATGGATTTTCTGAAAATGAGCACAGGCTGCACGGTTCCTACAGTGGAAGTAAACAGGCAGCATTTTCTGAGCTGCTCCGGAGTATATGAGTTAAATATAATAATCACAACAAGACTATAGACAAACTCAAGTAAAGGAAAAGTGATACCATCTATGGTATAGAAAGAATACCTCAGGCCGCAGTAAAGAAAAATAAATTACCGGCAATGGTAAGTCTAGAGTACTTTGTAGTGGAAAAAAATTAGAAAATAGGTAAGGGATGAACTAAAGATGCGAAAATCAAAAGGAAAGGTATTGAAACTACAACCTTAATTCACTCTCGAAACCCACTAGAGCTCGAGAAGCCATAATCCCAACCGATCTTGAAGAGCAGCAGACAAGATCTGAGATAATACAGTGAACAGAGAAATTATGGGTAAGCAGCTCAAGATCCTAGAAGCTGAAAAAAGTGGCCGAGTCGTATCCGAGGATCAGATCCAATCCCCATTAGTTGAGGGGCTAATGAAAATTGCAACAAAGCAGAAGATAATAATCCCAACCGATCTTGAAGAGCAGCAGACAAGATCTGAGGTAATACAGTGAACAGAGAAATTATGGGTAAGCAGCTCAAGATCCTAGAAGCTGAAAAAAGTGGCCGAGTCGTATCCGAGGATCAGATCCAATCCCCATTAGTTGAGGGGCTAATGAAAATTGCAACAAAGCAGAAGATAAATGCACTAACTAAAGAACAGCAGAGGCCAGAATCAAAAATTGGTGATGATTGTAAAACAGATGGAGCTGTAACAATGAAAAGATCCAAGCCCTAGGCCATTACCCAATTGGAAAATGAGTCCATTTAATTTTTATGGTTCCCTGGTGGGTGGATTCTGGGCATGAGTTAGGAACTGGATAAGCTTGCCAGGGTAAGAAGGGTAAATGGTCCTCACTGGAAGTGGAAAAAACATGCAGCAAGACTAAACAAGTGAAAGCCTGGGTGAAGCTTGCCAGACAGGTGAGATGCGTCTCCTGGGTGGCATCAAACAGAAAGACCTGTCATGAAGATGTGACCACTGCAGAAGGAGGTAGACTTGCTGGGGCCATGAAGTTACGAGGATAACTGTGACCTTGTGCACCTTGGCCTTTTTCAGAAATCTGGGAATAAATGGAAATGGGGAGAATTCACACAGGAAAGCTATGGGCCATTTATGAATGAGTGCTTCTCTGTGATGTCCTCACAAGTGAAAAGGCATTGCTGCATTGAGAAGTGATCGAGGATATAAACAGATTGTAGCAAGGCCTCCACCATTACAAGAACAGATTCTGAGCTGTAGATGAATTGAGAAACCACTCATGAGTCACTGGTAACCAGACACTGTTCTTTAGAGCTGACCTCTCCCATGATATACTTGGCAGTGAGATGCCACTTTTTCTCAACAGCCTATTCCCAACCTCTCATGGTTTGCAGACATATGGGTAGGAATGGATTCCTCCCTCCTTGCGAAGGTACCCAACCAAAGCCATAGTGTGGGTGTGGACAACAGCATCTTACAGATATTTTAAGACTTCCTTCCCCAAGATGAGACTGCCATCATTTTAAGAATATTTATGTGCAACAAACCTTCTGACAGTGGCTATACACTTTGGACAGTCTACCCCTGACACTGTCCTCCACACCATAAAGCAAAGGTATTAATGGTGACCATCATAGACAGGGTGAGGTCTTGTAAGTGTATGTCTTTAGGTTGGACTGGAAGTCCAGAGGATTCAATAAGTGTTCTACTGTACAATGGAAATATACTGTAAACCGTCATATGATAGTGGGCTGCCATAAGCTCTACCACCCAAAGGCAAAGAGCTACAGAAACTAAATCACCACCATCATCTCCCTTTTTTCCATTTTAATACATGGGAAACAGAAGTAATCCAGAAAGCTTGAGTCAGGACTAGTATCCCCTCCTGTGACCACAAGGGTGACAGAACGAACAAAAACCAAGAGTACAAAGGATTAGCCCCAGACAAAATTACTTTATCTAGCAAATCCAGGAGACCCCTTTACCCCTCCGTCTCTCCGATGCCTTCCCTGTGGGATGGATAATAACATCTTGTTGAAGCTTCAAGTAGTTTACTCAGTTAAGTAGGTAGGTAGAGGAGTATTCTTGTTCTAATTGATATGCTGAGTGGGGAACAGCTGGCTTTAGGAGTGACTAATTCCCAGTCTCTGTACAAGAGGGAGCAAGACATCTCTGGAAGTAGAGGTGAGGTGCCCATCATCTAGGTATGAACACTTGAATTCCTTATAATCTTTGTGAACACTCAGGGTGCTGTGGTGAGACTGAATGGCAGTGCTCTGAACTGAAAATGATTGGTTCTTAGCAGGAAATGGAGGAATCTCCTGGATCACATCTCTATTTTATGTAATAGTAGGTGTCCTGGAGATTTATACAACACATTCCTCCTCAAGAGAGGCAATATGGACTGCATCATGACCATCTGGAATGTTGTCCATGTTGTGAATAAATTGGGATCACTCAGGTCCAAGATAGGACGGAGGACCACCTTTGGAACTAAAATGAGCCTGGAATAGACTCCAGATTCTAACTGGTCTCTGGGGACATGCTGGAAGACTCTAGCAACTTGAGTATTTCTGTTGCTGTAGAATCAGTCTTGTCTGGGTGGAACAGGATTCTTTCTCCTCCTTTGGAGGATAAGAAAAGACAATGGAATAGCCTTTGGTGATTATCCTAAGCACCTAACACTCTACTGTAATACCTTACCAGGCCAGTTGGTGCAAGGATAAGAACCCCCAACTGCCTCCAGAGTGTAGCAGTTGCGTTACTCTTCAGGAGCACTGGGAAGGGCTTCTCAGTTAAAGATTTATGAAAACCCTGGTTGTACGGTCTGCCTCTGCTTTAGAATGTCACCTATTTGAATTACCTCCTCCTAAGCCCTGGGGGAGCCTATCTACAGAAGTATCCTGATGATAATCTTGAGACTTTCTGATCCACATCTTGTTAACACCTCTTTGGCTCCTAGCAAAATCCCTTTAAGGGGGGTGGAGAAGCAGATCCCAATGGCAAATATGATTTTATAGTTTTGTTGACTCCTGGTGTTTCTTTGACTTTGGGTTCCATAAGTGTCAAAACATCAAGAGAGGCATTGATGAAGGATGTCTTGAAACTTTCTATGAAGTTGCAATACAAGTATTTAAGCATGATGGTACATGGTTATGCCAGTGCCTGCTGTCCTAGCTGTGCCATCAGCTGCATTGGGAAGCAGAATCATAGACAAATTAGACTGTAGTGTTGATAGCTGGGAGTCCAGTGTTTTCTTAAAATCCACTGTTGTTACCTGAGAGAGATTTAAGTTCCTTCAAGTCCTTCTGAAAAAGCATCATATAAGCAAGATAGTTTAGTGCCCTGACTGCAATGGTCGCTGAAGCATACATCACTTTCTGAATCTATCCAATGGTTTTAACTCCCTGTTATGCAGATGGAAAGAAGACATCTCCTCAGACAGTTCCTTTTTAGTGGCTGCCACTAACAGACATCTCCTCAGACAGTTCCTTTTTAGTGGCTGCCACTAACAGCATGATATTTATTGGTGAACCCTTGGCTTCATTATTTTCTACCTTTTGAGGCTACCAAAATCCTATCCATTTTTTTTTTTTGGGGGGGGGGGGGTGGGCTCCACTACACCAGGATCCTTCAAAGCCTACTAAGCCACAAAATGGAGCATCAGTTGGTGGAACCACCCAGGACACAGATAAGTCAGCACGGATGGTCACAAGGAACACAGATGTGTGGCGAAGGAGTATCGGGTGGACCAATCCCCTCATTTCATTAATTCTACAATACCACTAAAGATGACATCTTCTAGAGGGGAACTTGGAGAATCTTCACTTTCATCAATATCCGTGTTTTCTTTGAAAGACTCCGGAGAGGAGTCTAGATATCTCCATTTACAAGTCTGTTTCTGAGGACCTTGTCTCTAGGGAATCTGAAGAGTTGGGTCTGAATCAGACTGGGAACTCGAATGTCAAGTATCCTCCAGGCCTAATGGAACTGACTGTCCCTATCAATCTGAATGAGTGGCACTAGCTGTAGGATGCAAGAGATGTTGGGACGGGGTCGAGCTTGAAGGTGACAGATGACTTCTTGGCTTAGCCAAAACTCTTTCAAATGCCTTAAAAGCCGTGGCTTCAATTAGAGCCAGCGGAACATCCCTCCCATCTGAAGGATGAAGGACCCCTACTCCAACCGACATTGGCTCTAAGACTGACCTCAGACCAAAGTCATCAAGAGCAGAAACCTTTAGAGGTAGAAATGGCTCCTATAAATTTTGAGATAACTCCACTTCCTGGGACACGGTGCTGATGTTTTGGCACCAAGACTCATCCAGATCCGAAAGCATCAGAGTCAAAAGAGTAACGGAAGTTGAAGGAGTCGAAGTTGAGAGAGCCATCAGCTCTGACAAAAGTGCACCTGTTGGGTAGGACCCATGGCAGTTGGAACCGAGAGGCAGACCAATACCAGAGATATCAAGAAAGGGGTAAGTTGGACCTGTATCCAGAGCACTCAACAGTGACAGCACTGAGAGAACCCCTAGCTGAATTTCTGTCAAGAATCTCATCATCATTCGACTGATGTCCATTTTGGTGAGGCTTCTGGATGACTAGATGGACCTTGAAGATGATGCTAAAGACTGAGGTCTGGAGTATCCCCTTTCCTGAAGAATCAGAGTTGAGCTTGGGATTCACCAAATATGGAGAAAATTTTAGGTGAATCTAGGAAGATCCGATCCAAGGAACTGGTGGATCCAACTTCCTTGGATTCTTGGGCACCAGACCCAAAGAATGTTTCAGATCCAGGGATCTCAGTCATCCCTCTTTGGGCTTTTCCTTATCTTTTTACTTTAACTTTTCCATCTTCTTTTTAGGAAAAGCTGAGGTTGGCCTCAAGGAAGTAGACGTATATGGTTGAGAAGCAGACAATATCAGAGGGGCAAGCAAGCTTTTCAGTATTATAGGTTCATACTAGGCTATCTGCCCTGGGGCAATTATAAGCCTAGCCAGATTCTGTATGGCTTACGCCACCCCTTGATTTGAGTATACTGTGCCCTTTTTAATGTTTAGTTTACTGTGCCTCTGTCTAATAGTGACACGGGAGTAATCCCTGGGACAAACCTACGATCCCGCATCCACCTATCGAGATTTTTCTTGAAGAGATTCAGTGAGGTGCTCTGCCTCACATGAACTGGAATTCTATTCCAGAGCGAAGGGAGCCTCTGGGTTATGAACCTGTCCCTCCAGCAAGTTCTATTTATTTCTGTGCTGAGGTTCAAGTCCCTCGAGCGTGTGGCTCTAAGGAATTTAGATTTACTGAGGTGGAGCATGTCCATTAATTCTGGATTTAACATAGCTTTGTATGTCAGGCATAGATAGCCTCAAAGTAGGCGGTATGCAACTGAGTAGAACTGGAGTTTTTTTAACCGAGCAGCATATGGCACCTGTTTGAGACCCTTGATCCTCTTGGTGAGATACTTTTGGGGTCTTTCTAATTGCTGCAGGTGTCGGGTAAGGTACATCCCAAAAGGGGCATTGTATTCTATGATGGGCCTGATGAGGGATGAATAAAGGGGCACGATTACCTCTCTTGATCTAGATGTAAAACCCTTCGTGATGAGGTGGGCTATGTAGAAGGTCTTTCTAACCACTTTAGCAATGTGGTTGTCAAAGTAGAGATTGTTATCAACTTGGGTCCCTAGGTCCCTAATAACTTTCTCTGTACTTAATGGGTTTCCACCTATGTGGTAATTTGTGGGCACATTGTTTTTGCCAAAGGGTATGACTATACATTTTTTGGCATTTAGCTTTAAACCATGGCGCTGGCACCAGTTATCTGTCTCTGTGAGACCTTTTTGAAGGATGTTTGTGTCAGCTGGAGAGTCGATTATGGCGTCCAGTTTGCAGTCGTCTGCGAACTTGGTGAGCCATAATCCTCTCATGTTTGCCTGTACCTCGGAAAAGTATATACCGAACAAGATTGGTCCCAGGACAGAACCCTGTGGGACGCCACTTGTGACCGGTTTTGAGTCTGACATGGCTCCAGCAACTCTTACTCTGTGGGTTCTGTCTTTGAGCCAGTTTGCGACCCATCTTGTGACATAGGGGTTTATATTTAAGCTGGATAGCTTATCTATGATGCCAGAGTGAGGTATTGTGTCAAATGCCTTTGCAAGGTCCAGATAGGCTGTGTGGACTACCTTCCCTTTATCTATGGCTTTGGTGACTGTTTCGAATAAGTCAACCAGGTTCAAAAGGCAGGATCTGCCCTTGACAAAGCCGAACTGGGTAGGATCTAGTGTCTGTAGGTCCCCAATGTCTTTGTTTATGAGCTCCATGATGATCCTCTCCATAGCCTTGCAGACTAAGCTAGTCAGGCTTATGGGGTGATAGTTTCCAGGGTCCGTAGAGGCTCCACCTTTGTGGAGTGGGACCACTGTTGCTGTACACCATTCTGTGGGCACATATCCTTAGTGAGGCTGAGATTGTATAGCTGTTTTATTTGAGGGATTAGTTCCTCTTGGAGTTCATGTAGGACGCAACCTGTGATGCCATCTGGTCCCATGGAAGCAGTGTTTTTTGCTTTGGAGAGGGCAGCCTTCACCTGAGTATCAGATGTTTGGGAGGCAGCCCTTAGCCGGGATAGAAACTTGCTCTTTTGGGGGGGGGGTGGAGAAGTTTGCACTGAACCTGTCTGCCAGGATATTGGCGATGTCTGTGGGTTCAGTGTATTTTTTGTCATTTAGAATAAACTCAGAACAAGTCTGGGAGTTGCATCCCAGGTTCCTAACATAACTGAAAAAAGCCTTATGATTGTCTTTGAGGCCTGTGCAATTTTTCTCTCGAAGCTGGCCTTGGAGGATTTTATGAGGGATCGTAATTTTTTGCTAGTACTGTTCAGAGATGCCTTCCCTATTAGGGATTTTGCTCTATTATGTAGTAGCTTCCTCCTTCTGTTGTACAGTTTATTTATGGCAGGGGTCCACCAGACTGGACGCCTGCCTTTGGATGATTGAGTCTTGGTTTTGTTTGGAATAGCATGATCCATGCATTCCTGGAGATGTCCGTAGAATGCGTTTATATAGGATTCTGCAGTTTGGGCCATAGTTTCCACTGGCCCTGGGGCCTTGAAGTTTTTATTTATGGTCCTGAATGGCCTTGATTCCGAAGGACGCACAATTCTCACAGTCAACATTTAAAATGGGCAGCATCCAAGCAATACATACAGAGCGAGTGTGGGTCTTATAGCAGAATCTTATATTCACAGGTCATGCACTTTTTGAACCCCAGAACTTTGTCAGACATAGGAAGAACAAACTTTCTACTACAACCACTAACTGTAGAAATGTTAACTACTTTCTAAACTATTTCTAGAACTATTCGCAAACTATTTTCACACTAAGTTGATGTATACACTTTAACACACAAAAATAAGCAACAATTTCCTAATACTTAAACAATCCTATGCCTAGTATCCATCACCTAACATCTAATATCCACTAACTAATAAAGATACACTACTTAAGTTTAATAAAATCACACTTATCCAACTTGAAAACAGAGCCCAGAGAAATGCATATGAGCTGATCAGGCACCAAATGAGATCAGAGTACTTATTTGGAATGGAGCAAATTATGGTTAGGGGAGGAGTCACAACCCTAGATCAACAACTTGTAAAAGGTGTCGAGATTGTACCTGGGTAGATCTGACAACCCAAAGGTTGAATCAGATGAAAACAGACATCAGATCCTTTTTTTCATCTGGGGGGACCACCCAAGAGGATGATTTGTGCAACTGGAAGGCTTCCTCTGAATGACCTGGGATCATCCCACTGTGGCTCTGATAATTTCCAGTATTTCTCAAAATGTATGGTAATCTATAAGAGATGTGAGGAAATTAGCCTGTTCAACTTCATCAACGTCCAGGGTGAGAGACTTGTGAGTTAAGTGCTTCCTCTTATATTTGGCTTTCCTGCCTGGCTTTGGAGTCAACGATGAACAGATTGACTGCCCACAAGTATTCTTGTCCACTGATGGAAGCCTCCAGTCACAATGTCCTGTACAGCTCCTGACTGCAGGTATACGACTGTCTATGCCAGAGACTGTAGCTGAAGACCACGCCTGTGGGGGCACATGCACAGAAGCTTGTATCACTAAAGCCTGTTAACTAAAAGGTTGAGCTGTGTATCACACTGGCAAGAGATAAGTTGGCATTGGTCCTGACAGAGGTTTTATCATCAAGACACAGATACTGACTGGAAGGAAAACTTGGGTATAGTAAAGATGACCCCAACAGGTCAAAAAGTAATCAACTCGGTGGGGTGTGGCTAGGATGTAGACTGGTTGGCAGCATCTTTTCTCAGCTCTGCACTCAAAAGATATTTCTGACAGGAAATTTTAAAAACTAGACATTGTAGACAAACCTATTTTGCTGAATTACTTCTACTAATATCACAAGAAGTCTACATTGCAAAAAATTTGGCTTTAATCATTATTTTCCTGTCAAAAAACAAGGAAGGTATCTGAATCTACTGAAAATGAGCTTTTCTAAGAATACCACACAGGACCAGACAATGAGAAAGGAGATACAGTCTTTATTAAATGCTATACAAGACTTATCAGTGAAATTTGACAAAATGAATACCAAACTGGACACTTTTGAAGAGAGATCTACAAAACTAATACAGCAACTACAAGAAATAATGATGCAACAGAAGTCTCAAATAGCTGACATTGAGAGATCCCTAAATGATACTGAGGGCAGACTCTCAGAACAAAATCTTCAGCTATATTTTTTATCAAAACAAAATGCTTAATTACAAAATAGAGGATCTAGAGAACAGGTCCAGAAGAAATAACCTTCGCATCTATGGGCTACCAGAGAAAACAGAGGGAGATAACATGGTGACTTTTCCTACTACCTGGTTACCAGAAGTTTTAAAATTGCCTGAAGCTCTTTCTTATAGAATTGAAAGAGCCCATAGATCCTTAAGAGCTGCTTCATCAACCATCAAATCAAAAAATCACTCAAGATCAATAATAGCAAAGTTTTTTTCATCACAGGACAATGAACTTATTTTAAAAAGACAGCATGGTCAACTTCTCCAGTTAAATACAAAGACAACATAATCAGATTTGATAATGATTATTCTGCTGGAGTTACAACTGCAAGAAAATAACGTCTCCCTCTGATAAAGGGACTGAAAAAAAAAAGGCAGCTTAAAGTGCACCTGCTGTTCCCTGCAAGAATAAACATTTTTTACTGAAGGTCCTAAAACTTTTGACACTCTACAAGCAACAGTCTCTTAGCTTTCAGCTAATAAAACCTTGGATAAAGTCGAAGAAATGGATTGGAGCTCCTTTGGGGTAAAGAGACATGCAGAAAAAAAATGAATGGAGCACTGCTGACAAGAAGAAACTAAGAGACACATGAAAAGCACAAACATTATTGTTTTCTATTTGCTCTGTAAGGTAAAAAAGTTCTTCTTTAAAAGCATTCATGCTTTACATATGTATCAATCTTTGAAGAAATATAAATAGAGGATAAACAGGACATTTTATAACTAAAGGAAACAACCCCAAAGAAAGCAAAGTAACGTATCTTTCTTTATTACAGTGTAAATACTTGCAGTCATGATTTCTCCAACTCTAAATGATATTTAGATAATTCATTTATAAATTACCTGCCTTTTACTGCTAGTATAGAATATGATGCATTTACATTGACATATTAATGTGGTGTGCTTAAATGAACATGATTCTTTTTATATTACTTACACTAAGCTGCATGAAATATCTAAACTGTTGCATTTAATTCACATAATATATAAAAGCTGATTGTAATAACTGTCAAAAAGTGCCTTGAAAAGTAGGTATCTATTCTTGGATGCTAAAAGTGCCTTTTTGACTAACAAACAACTGCTTGACTTGTATATCTGCCCATAATGTTAAGAAAACTAATAGCAGTTTAATGAGCTCGTGCTCAGTTTAAAAAGCTCTAAAAGCTTCACTTACTTTGTTTTTGGCTTCCCACCATGGTCACGAGCTGGGAACTCTTATTTTACCATCCCTAGAGTGGAGGTTCTTCAGTTAGAATCCATTAGTGTGTGTTAAATCCTCTACAAATGTACGAACAGCACAAAACAAAAGTAAATGACCCGAGTGATGTCAGCACCGAAACAAGGCAGTATGGGTGTGGTTTAAGCTCTTAAGCTACTTAAAGTAACAAGCACACTATTTATGAGATGGCAAAGTGCTTTTACAGTTTAACAAATATTAAAAGTACACTGAAGTACCTAACAAATTTAGAAGGTATCAACACATGCATGATGTCTTATTATATTGTAACATTTGTTAATCATTTTGAACTGTACACAAACAGCACACATCACTTGGAAGAAACTGTATGAATAGTTAACACATACAGACTTTACTACAATCTTTTCTGATAACATCACCAAAGTAAATTACTATAATTTAACTTAATTATATGAAAATTTAATACATTTAAGTCCTTGACTGGAACTATATTACATATTTGTAAACACATTGCAGCTAGTGTACTCAACCTTAAGGACAGTAAGTCAATTAAGGTTCATGAATGTAGCTATTTGTCATTAGACATTTTAAAGGTAAAAAGGAGTTGCTGTAATTATTAAGATACTCTGCAAATATTAAACTGGTCGAGTAGCACAGTCATTAAGAAGTAATGAGCAAGAAAAAATCTCAGACTTCCTTATGATATTGTTAAATATACATAAAGAACTGCTGAATTATAAGTATGCTTTTATTAAAGGCAAGTTATACTAATATTGAACATCCTCACTGAAAATGAATGGTTGTGTAGAGAGACAGTAACTCCCATTATATGACCAAGGCTAAAGAGATTGTCTTGTATGTCTAAATTGATCAGCCTTGAACCTTAGATTACAAATAGACATGCAATGTACTTTTACTTATAATACTGACTATATAGGTTCATACTAGGCTATCTGCCCTAGGGCATTTATAAGCCTAGCCAGAGTGTGTTTGGCTTTCGCCACCCATTTTAAATTAATTTTGCAATGCCCTTTTTCGAGGTTAGTATACTGTGCCTCTGTCTAACATTGACACAGAAGTGATATCCGGGGTAAACCTACGATCTCCCATCCACTCATCAAGATTCCTCTTGAAGAGAGACAATGAGGGACTCTGCCTAACCTGGACTGGGATTTTATTCCAAAGTGAAGGGAGCCTCTGGGTTATGAATCTGTCCCTCCAGCATGTCCTATTTATTTCAGTGCTGAGGTTCAAGTCTCTCGAGCGCGTAGCTCAATGGGATTTGGATTTTCTGAGGTGCAGCATGTCCATTAATTCCGGGTTGGACATGGCTTTATATGTCAGGCACACATCGCCTCTGAGCAGGCGGTATGCCACTGAGTAGAGCTGGAGTTTCTTTAACCGGGCAGCATACGGCATTTGTTTGAGACCTTTGATCCTCTTGGTGAGGTACTTTTGGGGTCTTTCCAGTTGCTGCAGGTGTCTGGTAAGGTACATCCCAAAAGGGGCACTGTACTCAATTATGGGCCTGATGAGGGATGAGTAAAGAGGCACGATGACCTCCCCTGATCTAGATGTGAATCCCTTCATGATTAGGTGGGCTATATAAAATGTTTTTCTAACCACTTTGGCCACGTGGTTGTCAAATGAGAGATTGCTATCAACTTGGGTCCTCAGGTCCCTAATTCCTTCTTTTGTACTTAATGGATTACCACCTATGTGGTAATTTGTGGGCACTTTGTTTTTGGCAAAGGGGATGACTATACACTTTTTGGCGTTTAGCTTGAGGCCATGGCTCTGGCACCAGTTGTCTGTTTCTATGAGGCCCTTTTGGAGGATGCTTGTGTCGGCTGGAGAGTCGATTATGGCGCCCAGTTTGCAGTAGTCTGCGAACCTGGTCAGCCACAGTCCTTCCGTGTTGGCCTGTACTTCGAGAAATATATACCAAACAAGAGAGGTCCCAGGACTCTATATTATATATATATATATATATATATATATATATATATATATATATATATATTATATATCATCACAAATGCTAAAGCCATTGTCAGCTATATCTCATATTAATCACTTTTATAGTATCTATATATCTCATGTTTTTTAAAATATGACCAGTATTAAAATATGAATTGAATAGCATAGGCATTTACTAACATGATATGCATATAAATAAAAGGTCTAATTTCGGTCTATGAAAGTAAATACCAGGCTATATGCATTTGTTAATTATGAAAGAAGAGCTTGCTATCTATTCTTTTTAATATCCTAAAGGTATGTACTTGTTAGAGACACACACATGCTGCAAAGCTGCTGGTTATTGCTTATTCATTAGTATATTTCTGACTGCAATGTTATAAATATATGGCGTGGACCACTTGAGTTGAGAATATCTCTCTATATCGGGCATGTTCTCGGTATGAATGTTTTATATTATCTATAATATGATATTGAGTACCCTCACTAAATTCAAAGAAGTCACAATAGAAATAAATATTTATTAAAAAATGGAGAAAAGAAGGATGAAGAGAAAAAAGGAAAATGGTCGGTGGTCATACAAGGTTATCCTTTCCCGTGTATGTAGAAGGGTTGGGTCGGTGGTCATATAAGGTTATCCTTTCCCGTGTATGTAAAAGGGTTGGGTCGGTGGTCATATAAGGTTATCCTTTCCCGTGTATGCAGATGGGTTGGGTCGGTGGTCATATAAGGTTATCCTTTCCTGTGTATGTAGAAGGATTGACAGTAATAAGTACCTAACAACTGTGTTCTAGCATGTTTAAAGTTTACTTTGCTTGTTATATTTTCCAACCTTACAGTTATAACACTGTAGATAAATCCTGTAATATCATAAGGATTATGAGTTGCTATTTGACATATGACATATGTGGTACACTAGCGGTGAAATATGCCAGTGGCACTAATAATATATAGGAACTGCCTGGAAATATAGTCAAACTATATACCACCAATGCTAAACACAAACTAGTAACATTCATGCCACTAAAATATGACTTTTTGAATTAAATGAAAACTATACGATTACTGATAAATGACAAGTGTAATATATTCATTGTTACGGACACTTCATGATTTAATTAAGCTGTAGTATAGTTAACTAATGCATATAATGCTTAACATTTTTTTATATATATATATATATATATATATATATATATATATATATATATATATATATATATATATATATATAGACCATTACAAAAGTTTGATACCTATGAATGCCACTCACACTATAAGGGAGATAAACAGCAAGCATATTACTTTCAAGATGCATAACCGTTATTGCTATACAAAAGATATATTAAAGAGATTTTCCTTTACAAATTAAACAAAGCCAAATAGTTAAGTATTAAATCTAGGTATAGTTGTGCTGCCTTAGTGTTTTATAAAATATTAAAAATAGATAAAGACTGTAATTAAGTAATCTGTAAATACAAATACATGTATACTTAAAAGATATACAAGATACTTTTCATTATAAAAACTACCATGTGGCGGGGCTGGGGGAGGATACTGAAATGCAGATCTAGAGGGATCGCTTGAATGGTTAGATCATTCAAGGATGAGATGTTTTTTCTCATGGAGGGGTTTGGTGGTTGTTTATCTTATGTTTTCAGTTATGATATTATAATGTACTTTTATTGGGTGTCTATAATCTATTGCAATACTGTTGGAAAAAGAAAGAACAAGTCATTCTCTTCATGTACACACATCTACACATTGTTACGAGTATATGAATATGGATAAAAGCAAAGCCAATATAAATCCAATTGCAAAATCTATATCTAATGTAAATGGTTTAAATAATAGCTGCAAAAGGGGAAGTCTTTACAGATATTTAATGCTATGTGAAGCACAACTAGTTTTTTTTACAGGAAACACACCTTACACAGGATGACAAATAAAATAAACAATAAAAATTACACAGTACTAGTAAGTTCCACCTACAGTCAAAAACGAATGGGAGTAGCAATTTTGTGGAAAAACACTACTTTAATGCCTAAAATCATAAACACGTTTCATGACAACTCAGGAATGTTTTGTCTAGTGACAATATCTATCAATGAAATGGTATATACATTAGTGAATATTTATTGGATACTAGGAGTTAGAATGGCCAAACAACACTTAGAAGACACTGTACAATATGCCAAAGGCAATTTAATCGTAGCTGGAGATTTCAATTGCATTATAAAAGAAACTGACAGATACTAAAACTACATGTAAGAGATCACCTTTAATAAAGTTGTTATCTGAGTTTGTTGAAACTTTTAATACAGTTGACATTAGTGAGTATGCTATCCCAGATTCACTATTCTTTACACATTTTTCCCATAGACATAATACATACTCTAGAATAGATAGAGTGTACATAAAAGATTTGACCACTAAATTAAATAAAGTCAAGATAATTTCATGTCCATTTTCGGACCATAACACCATAACATTTGATATCAATATCAATAATAGATCCAAACTGGAGTCACCACACGGGAAAGTCAAGTAAAAAACGTCCTTTATTTTTCCATAAAAACACACAAGCGCTTTCACGTAGATGTACTACGCTTCATCAGGTGTAAATAATAAAAACAAATGAACTGCTTTTATACATAGCTTTTCAGCGGGAAAATCAAAAAGCCAGATTTCAATTAACTAATAATTGAAACAATTAATGTTGTAGTTAAATCGGCAATGACCCATGTTTGAAAAAGTGATAGATATTATACTTGAGCGTTCATTTAACACCAGGATTTCCAATAGTCTTTAAGTGTAGTACATTAAATAAATAATACACAACTGAAACATATTAAAAAACATTACGGCACTAAGCCGATGTCAGTGTAAGTAAACTAAAAACTGTCAATACTAGCTTGCGGTTTACCAAGCGCAGATTCAAGATGTAAAGAATCTTCTTGTTGGTTTTACCCAGTAACAATACATGCGAATAATCAGGATACCAGCTAATATAGTCCAAAAAAACCATTGAATACAGAATACATAATGCCACATTCAAATCAATTGAACATTAGGAGAACAAGCGGAATCACCGCTTAAAGCTAAAACATCATCAAGTAGTATCGTAAGCTAAGAACAACTTGAAAGCTGATGAGCCCTTTTAAATAATAATGCTAAGAAAATGTTGTTGAAATCTCCAGGGAGATGACAGACAAAAAATACGGAAGCATCAAACAACCATCAAAGCTCAAACATTCAAATCCCATACCTCATCCAGCAGTGCCGCAAGCCCACAACGATCCAAACAGCCAAAGAGCCCTTCTAGCTAATGATGTTTAAAAATATGTATTAAGATCTCCATAAAAGCAAAAACAAAAAATATAAATATGTCAACTAGGTACTGGAGCTCAACAGTACCTAAAGCATCGCTCACATGTTGTAACCGTTGTTTGAAATTTGCAATAAAAGATAGTGAGAAATCAAGAGTTACAAGACTTATATAAGTCTCTTAAAAAACGGCAACATATGGTTAAAATACTATAATCAAGAATTAACTAACAATACGAGTAACACTCGAACGAAGTGACACCTCAAAACAAGAGAAACTGCACTTCAAAATGAGTACCGTTCTATACGTAACATGCCAAGACTAACAATACACATTTCTCAACAAAATATTCAAAGAGTGCCACACTCAAATTCTAAAAATAGCCCAGCAAATTATCTTGTTGGTATAGACAAAGACTGAGCAGCTGCTAAAAATGTTACAGCCATTATATAAACATAGATATATATACATATCGCAATAAAAGAGAAAAATAATAAAAAACCATAACATTTGAGATAGACTTGTGTTTCAAGAGAAGGATATCAGTAACAAGAATACCATCTTACATAACAAATCTCAAAGATTTTAAGGAATTTTATATTAAAGAGACACAAGCATTCTTAGCATTCTTAGATATGAATCTTACGAAAGATGCATATGAAATATATATATATGGGATGCACTGAAAGCATACCTATATGGAAGAGCGGTGGGATGGTATAAAATTAAACAAACAGTGGAATAAGGAATTAATGGAATTACAGTCAAAAGTGAATAATTTAAAGCTTGATATTCAAAATGGAAACACCAACTTAATACAAGAACTGGAAGATACTAATAAAAAAATACTCAAGAAACGCTACACCACAAAACAATGATCAACTTAGAAAAAAATTAAACTATGTTACTATTCAATGAACCCTAAAAACCAGCGAAGAATAGCAAATAGGACTAAAAAGATGATTAAAACAAATCAAATCAAGGAAATACATAATATAGAGACCAAAAAGAAAGTGTCTGATTTAGAAGGAATACTAGAAGCTTTTAGGCTATTCTTTCATAAACTTAATAATTAAAATGAGAAAAAAGAAACATTCAGTACCGAAAGCTTTTCTTAAAAACAATGTTAAAGTTAGGTCATTAGAGGAGCAGGTACAACTAATAGATAAGCAAATAACAATGACAGAACTTAAAGCTGAAGTAAATAAGCTAAAATTAAACAAAGCTCCAGGTATAGATAATATCACCCCAGAAATGTTTAAATTACTATCTAATGAGGCTTTGTTGTTGTTATTGAATGTCTTTACATCAGTTAAAAATAGTAAAGACATCCCTCCTTCTTGGAAGTACACATTAATATCACTAGTTCTGAAACAAAGTAAAGATCCCAGTGAATGTTCATCATACAGACCCATTTCACTTCTTAATATAGATTATAAATTTTTTATGGCAATACATGCTGCTCGGATAAAACAATTACTACCATTTTTGATAAAGGAGGATCAAACAGGTTTTATAAGATAGGAACACTTATGACATCAAAAGAATTCTTTCCTTAACTGATTATATAAGTGTCACAAAAAAACAAAATGAATGTTATTAGTTTAGACATAAATAGTGCATTTGATTCAGTGAACTGGGATTATTTATTGTTAGTTTTAGAAGAATATGGCTTCTCCAACAACTTCACCTTGTTAATAAAATCATTATATGAAAAATCACGGACTTATATAAAACTGGGATCTTGTCTGTCTAAATCTATTAAAATAACAAAGGGCACAAAATAAGGCTGCCCTTTCTCCATTATTGTTTGCGCTAGTCATTGAACCCTTAGCAAATAATATACGTATGGATAAAAATATTGAAGGAATACAATTAGACAACAGCCTAGAGCTTAAAATTCAACTTTTTGCTGATGATATTTTAATTACCTTAAAGAATAATAGCTCTTTAAAAGCATTATGGGACTCCATTCAAAACTTTCACAACTTTGAGTCTTAAATTTAATGAGAACAAAACAAATGTATTGCTTATAAATACTAATAAAAAAGATCTAAATAAAAAATATCATAAATATATCCCCACCGATAATACAATTAAATACTTGGGAATTATAATAACTAACAACCTAGATACTACAATTGAAACAAATTATAAAGAGACCTTAAATAATATTAAAAATCTAATACAAAGATGGAATAATTCTTCTTTTCAATGGAAGAAAGGCTCTATATAATTAAAATGATCATATTTCTAAAAATTCTTTACGTTATACAAGCTTGTTCTTTGCCACCAGCTAAATTGCAGCAAAAACAATTAAATGATTTAATGGTAAGATTCCTATGGTATCCAAAAAAAAAAACAAGGATAGCTATGAAATATCTATATGATTGGGATATGGGTGGCATAGGTTTATCAGACATAAAAGTATATTTGCATTCATCTGTTATTAAAACAATATCATTATGGCTAAATACAAAATATACATCAAAATGGAAGCTAGTTCATGAGAGAATATGGTTAAAATCAGGATTTGTAGTAGCAAATAAGTATACCGATTTCATACCAAGCAATTTTCTATGGCTGATGAAGGAATATATGATGATACATAAGTATAAAAATATAAGTTCCAAATACATTACTTATACATTAAAAATTTTCCAAAATCTTATTAATAGCAATCCTGATATTAAAGCATGGTCATTTTTATTATATCCAGTAGCGTACACACAAGGTAATATAATAACATTTGATACAGAAGTAGTCAACATTCTTAAAGAAAAGGGATTAATATATTGGCATCGATTGGTAAACTCTGGAAAACTTCTGACAATAGACCAAATTAAATGGAAATTAAATATGGAAAATAGTTCATGGCTACATGTACAAGAATTAAGACAGTATATATTAAGCAAAGAAACAATGCAGCCATCAATAAGACAGAATGTTTCTAATCTTATAGAACATATAATATTACTAATGAATCAACCCATTACTGGAAAGGGATACTTATCATCTATTTATAAAACAAACAAAAAAATAAAAACTTATAATGACAAAATATGGAATTATTATAGATCAATTAATGGACATGTGCCAAATGACAGACAAAAAAATAATTCTTCTCTCTCCAAAGCAGACATCACTTTCATTACATTGGAGACTCTTTACATGGCAATTCATACACAGATCTTACGTAACCCCTCAAAGTGGAACTTGCGTTTAAGAAAAATATTGGCTGCTGGAGATGTGATTTATCAATAAAAGCAGACTGGCAACATATATGTTCTATGAATGCAATTTGATTAAACCATATTGGGATAAAATAAATTTTCTGCAAATGGTATTTAATGGCAAATTCCAGATTTCCAAATCTATTATATTGTTTAATGCACCTGTATCTGACTGTGTACCAAGAACAAAATATGTGCTCTTGTGGACTCTCCTAGCCATTGCAAGTAAGAACATTACATCAAACTGGAAATCCAAAGCTTCTCCAACTTTTAAGCAATTCATGAATATGGTTGTCAGCAGTATCGCAACTGGAAATGAACACTATTAAAGAAGAACTGAAAGAACTACATCATTATACATAGCATGGCAAAAAGTAACTGAAATACTGGAGAGTAATGACTGTAACAGATTATAATCAGGAAACAATTGTATAGAAAGTCAATTATATGCCAACAATAGACACCCTTGTAAATACTTTATTTTGGTTTTAATGTTTGATATCTGTTTAGAGGTTTTAGCCTACCTTTTTAAATAATCTGTAAATACTTCACTGTTATAAATAACCTGCATTCATGTTTTCTTGTTTTTGGAAATGAATAATAATATTTACCAAAAAAAGTAATCAACTCCAAGCACCAGCACCATACAATCCCTCAGCAACATGGGCTTCAAAGTCAAGAGTTCTGATGTAGACAGCACTGTCGAGCACGATGGCTGTGGACCCAAGGCTGAGATATATCTACTGACATTGTCTGGAAATCTAAAAGAAACCAGGGTGGAACCTGGTAAAGAAATAATGCTCAACTCTCCCCAGTATAAGAGAGGAGATCGACCACATATGCTGCACTTCAAGGAAAGACGGACATTTTTCATGGAAACGGACCTGACTGACCTCAGTGTGGTCTAGGAGTTCCTCACCTAGCCACAGAGGCAAAGTACAGTTTTGTACCTACCATAAATGTAGATGTCCGATAGGCATGCATCTGCAGTCCTTACAAATGGGTTGTCCTGTCGTCAGGCAGCCCTTCGGTCAGCCGGATTCCAAAGTCTGGGTCTGGCCTCGGCTGATGTCGCACTTCACCCGACGTCATAGCTGCAGTTATTCGGGTATAAAGGTATCAGCCGACGCCATCTTATTAAGTGTTTCTTGCCCCAGATGCCAGGTGCCCTCTAGGAAGGCTAAATTTGGATAATTGCAAAAGCTTCCAAATTAGAGAGAGCAAATAAAAACAAACATGTATATACATATATACAAACAAATACACCACAATAGATTCCCCCAGCTAGCTAGAAGATGGGTAAATACCCTAGGAGTACCTCAGAGGGGAAGTAGGGAGGGTAATCCTGACTGCAGATGCATGCCTATCGGACATCTACATTTATGGTAGGTACAAAACTGTACTATGTCCTTCAAGGATGCATCTGCAGTCCTTACAAATGGGTAGAATACCATAGCCAAACTGGGGGAGGAGGAGAAATAAGATTATGGTGTAGTTAAGATCCCTTGCAAAACAGCAGTGGCAAAACCTGCTTGGGATCTGGAGTATAAGGGTAAATTATAATGCTTGGCAAATGTATGCACGGAGCTCCAAGTAGCAGCCTCTAAAATGTCTTTGGTAGCCACTCCTCGTAAAAAAGCTGTGGTAGTGGCTGTAGCTCTTGTAGAGTGAGGTCTGATGTTTTCTGGAGTTTTCTTCCCATGGTAAGAGTAACAAAATCTAATGCAATTTCCTATCCACTTAGAGATTGTCTGTTTTGAAATTGCTTTTCCTTCCATTCCTGTTGCATATGCCACCAGTAGCTGGTCAGTTTTTCTATTGCTCTTGGTCCTGTCCAGGTAGTAACGTAATTGTCTATGCACATCCAAGGTATGCAACAGTCTTTCTCCCCTGTTCTGTGGGTTGGGGAAGAATGTAGGCAGGTGGATAGCCTGGTTTAAAGATACCATGGAGACCACCTTTGGCATAAAAGTAGGATTAGTCCTCATGGACACTATCTTGATGGAAGATCAGGAAGAGCTGTACTGCCATTAATGCCTGTAGTTCAGAAACCCTTCTTGCTGAAGTGATTGTAAGCAGGAAAGCAGTTTTCCATGATAAGTACTGTAATTCTGCTGTTGCTGCTGGCTCGAAAGGAGGGAGTGTCAACTTTTCTAGCACAAAGTTCAAGTCCCATGCTGGCAATGGTGGCTTCCTAGGTGGTTTTACATTTTTAATTCCTCTCAGAAACTGCCTGAGCAGAGGATGTGAGAAGACTGGAGGATCCAAGTTGTATTCTGCTGAAATAGCTGATGCATGAATCTTAATGGAAGAATAGGACAGGCCATTGTGGAAGAGCTCTGCCAAGTATTCCAGGATGTTAGCTATGTTTACCAGTGACACATTTTCTCCTTTTGCAGTACTCCAAATGAGATATCTTTTCCATTTTGCTGAATAATTTTTTCTTGTTGAGGGTCTGCGAGCCTCCAAGATAATGTCTTTAACCCTTTGAGATAAATCTGGGTTATTTGGTCTTATGCAATGTTCCAGGCAGCCAGCTGCAGTGTTTTCAGGTTTGGATGCAGGGTTTTGAAGTTGTTCTGTGTTAACAGTAAGGGAACTAGGGGCAGAGGCCATATTTGTTCCCGAGACATACTCCTCAGTAATGGGTACCAATGTTGCCTTGGCCAGTCTGGAGCTATCAGGATGATCCTTGGACGGTCTTCTTTGATCTTCAATAGCACCTTGTGCATCAAAGGAAGAGGTGGGAATGCATATGCTGTCAGGTTTTCCAACTGAAAGATAGGAGTCTACTTTCCAAGCAAGTGGGTGGTACGTCCTCGTGCAGAATTTTTTCAGTTGGTGATTGTGTGGGGATGCAAATAAGTCTATTTCTGGTAGTCCCCATTTCTCTGTAATGGTTTTGAAGATGTCCGGATGCAGCATCCATTCGTGGGCATCCGTGGTAGTTCTGCTTAGGATGTCTGCTAGTATATTTTCTTTTCCTGGCACAAAAATTGCTTGTAACTGAATGTTGAAGCTCAGGGCCACATTCCAGAGGTCCATTGCCATCCGGCATAGAGGGTAAGAATGTGTGCCTCCCTGTTTGTTGATGTACCACATAACTGTGGTGTTGTCCGTCCTTATCAACAGTTGACCCTGTCTAAGAAATGGTCTGAATGCCTGAATTGCCAGTTTTACTGCCAGCATTTCCTTTTGATTTATGTGTAGGTGTAGCTAGTCTTGAGTCCATAAGCCTTGTATGCACTTGTCCAGCATGTGCGCCCCCCAACCGAGGTCTGAGGCATCCATTGTGATGGTCTGGCTTGGTTGAGTGCTGTGGAAGGGCAGTCCTTTGTTTGATTGACATGCCTGAGCCCACCATTGGAATTCTTGCTTCAGGCATGGAATTATTGGAATTTGGGTTTCTAGGCTGTGCTTGTGCTGAGACCATAAATTCCTTAGATACCACTGTAACTTTCTCATATGTAGTCTGGCATGTGGAATCAATATTATGCAGGATGCCATGTAACCCAGGGCTTGCAGTACTTTTCTTGCTGTTAGCTGGTTCTGCTTTGTTAATGCCATGAAGTAGAGAGGAAGTTGCTCCTGTTTTTCTACTGTTAGGAATGCCGTTTGTTTTGATGTGTCCAGCTCTGCACCCAAGAAGGTTATCCTTTGGGATGGTATCAGCCTTGACTTTTTTATAGTGACTGTGTATCCCAGGGCTTGCAGTAGATGAATGACCCTTTTCAAGTCTTTTGTTAATTTGTTTTTGTTGTCCGCTTGTAACAGGCAGTCGTCCAGGTAAGGGTAGATTTGAATTCCCTGTAGCCTGCAATGAGCAATTACTGATGCCAGGCATTTCGTGAATACTCTGGGCGCAGTAGATAAGCCAAAGGGCAATGCTGAGAATTAATAATGCTCTGATCCTGCAAGAAATCTGAGGTATCTTCTGCAATTTGGTCGTATGGGGACTTGCAGGTATGCCTCCTTGAGATCTAGAGTTACCAGCCAAGACTCCTTGCCCAGCATGGGAAGAAGTTGCTGTAGGGTCAGCATTTTGAATTTTGGAACAATGAGGTATGTGTTTAAAGCGGACAGGTCGAGAATAGGTCTCCATTGTTTTTTTTTTTCTTGGTACCAGGAATAGTCTGGAGTAAAATCCTTGCCCTTGTTCCATAGATGGTACCTTTTCTACAGCTCTCATCCTTAGTAAGTGAGTTATCTGTTTTAGAGCTTCTGTCTTCTGGTTTGGAGGTAGGTTTGGCATGGTTTGGCATTCCTCTCTTCCTTGGTAGAGTATGGAAGTGAAACCTGTAACCTTGGTCTATTGTCTGTAAAATCCATTTGTCTCCTGTGATGTAATGCCAGTTTACTGAAAATAAGGCTAGCTTCCCGCCTAAGGGTGCTTCTAGTTGTTCCCTGGTAGGCGGTGCCAGAGCCAAGTCACTGTGATTGTCCTGTGGAAGTGGTGGTGGCTGGATCTGTGGCTGTACCTCGCTGGTTGTTAGCCTGCCACTGACGTCCCCTGTAGGCACCTCTGGATTGACCCCTGCCTCTTGAGCGCCTATTCCTGCCTCTCTGAGCTCTGGAGGTGTCTGGAAAGGACCAATTCTTGGAAGGCCAGTTCCTGCTAAACCTTGGAGGCTGGACCTGCAAGAAATCCTTGACTGTCTGGACAGATTTTGCTTTCTCTTCCACCTTCTTCAACACCTGCTGTGCAGGGGAGCCAAACAAATTGAGCTTATCCATGGGAGCATCTAGGAGCTTTGATTTAACATGGTCTGGTAAGGACTGCTCTTTTAACCATACATGTCTTCTGATCACTGTACCAGTCATGGCTGATCTAAAGGAAGCCTCCAGTGCATCATAGCCGCATTTTAAGGAATGATTACTGACCTGCTGAATGTTATGTACCATTTCCTGAACAGATTTTTTGTCTAATGGTTCATCAGAGGACAGTTTTTTAGTTAACTGGTCTAACATAAATTCCTGATACTGAATCATGTGGAATTGACAGTTCAAGGCCCTAGCTGAGAGAGTAGCAGAAGTGTAAACTTTTTTACCCCATCTCTCTAAGGCCCTTGATTCCCTTTCAGAGGGGAGGGGGTTTTTGGCAGAAGTAGCTGCTACAGCCTTGGGTCCCTGGGAGATAGTTTCGGGATCTGCAAAAGGAGCCTTATACAAGTGATAATGTGTGTCCGGAACCCTGTAGTACCTATCGGGCTTAGCAGGGGCCGGAGGAAGAGAATCAGGAGCAGTACAAGCATCATTAAATGCATCATCCACAACAGTAAGTACTGGAGGAATGGCTAAAGGCCTATGCTGTGGCAAATGCAAAAGGTTCTAAGCCTTTTCCTAGAGTCTGAAAAATCCTGGCCCTGCCATTGAAATTGTTCCCTCATAGCATGCAAGGTTTCCCCAAAGGAAAATTCCTCAGGCGGAGAGGCAGAAGGAATGGACTCTTCAGCATCAGAGTCTTCATAAGGAGAATAAGGGCCCTCTGGAGGGTTTGAATTATCTGATTCATCAGAGGAGTCATCTGAAGAAACTGGCTCAGGGGGCTCTACTCTAGGCCTCTTCTCTGGAGGTGGGTGAGAGGCCCTGTCTGGGTGTGGTTGGGATCCCCGGATCAAAGAAATGAGATCCTCTGCTAGACTAAGCATTTGTGAACTAGAGCTAGGCCTGTGAGAGGGGGTCTTAGCAGGCACAGTTTTGGTAGATTTTGCTGCTTTAGCCCTGGCAAAGGCCTTAATCGACATGGATGCAGGTGGCCTAGCAGCTCCACGTGCAGGGGTAGAAATATCCAAAGGGATAGTATCAGATAAATCCTGAGAACCTGCAAGAGCGGGTGGGATTTCAGTAGCAGATTCAACCATGCTGGATGAGGCCTCGGTAGGAGGTAAGCTTTCGGCCGAAGGAAGAACCGTGGACTCTGTTTCAGCCGAAACCGAGACACCCGCGGTTGGCTTAACCGCGGTTTCGGCCGAAACCGTGGACCGCGAGTGTCGGTCCTTTTCCTTGCGCTTTTTAGAAATTTGCATAGTCGGAGGATCCGACGGCATAATGTAAGCAAAAGCGGAGCTGAAAAACTCCTCAGCAAATTCCGACCGACGTCTAAGCGTCCGTCGGTTGAAAGAAGCACAGGCTAGACAAGCTGCTACGTCGTGGTCTGGGCTTAAACAAGGTAAGCAGTAAGAGTAGAAATCTTTATGAGGTATTTGTTTCCCACAAGTTAAACAGTTATTCACTTTTTCTGACATCGGCTGAGGCAAGAAAGAGTCCCCAACGGGGTACTTAGCTTTTTAGAAGTCTTCGGTAGTAGTAATCTCTGGTTCTGACCGACCGGCACTTGCTAACAGCTTCTGCTTCGGGCGCCACGCGGCAACAAAGACTGAGGAAGATGGTGTCGGCTGATACCTTTATACCCGAATAACTGCAGCTATGACGTCGGGTGAAGTGCGACATCAGCCGAGGCCAGACTCAAACTTTGGAATCCGGCCGACCGAAGGGCTGCCTGACGACAGGACAACCCATTTGTAAGGACTGCAGATGCATCCTTGAAGGACATCCATGGATACGCACATTCTGGGCCTAGAGACTGCAGAATATCTGTGAAAGAACAGTAAAGCAGGGGAGTAGAAAGCCCATTTCTAGTTTTCATGAAGGGAATCCCAAATTCAAGCTCTAAAGGAAGAGTTTTTTTTATCTGTAGAGGACTTGGGCAAGGTGAGGGGAGAGCTGAGGCAGACATACTGGGAAGTGCTATAATACATGCTTCTGAAAAAGGGGTAGACTTCAGCTTTTCTAGCTCAAAACAAATGTCTCTAACTTTGCGAATACAGGACTTGAAGGCTGCATAGATCTAGCAATTCTCAGAGAGGTGAGCCTCTCCAAGCATTTGAGACCTTTCATAGCTTTGCCTTGTTAGAAAAAAATTGTTTACTCCCCACTTGCAATACTCTTTACTATCATTCTTCACCTTAACATACAAAAGACAGTCTAAACAAAATAAAAATCTGAAACATCAAGTACTTAAAAAAGAAATGATACTCAGACAAAATTCAGAGACAGTAAGCACTGTAAGAAAGTCATCCAAAAAAACACAAACAAATCACATTACAGTCAGCAATAACAGCAACTATACGCCAATATAGGAAAATGAACCTACACTTCCCAAACAGATGTATGACCAGGAAAGATACCAAAGAAATTCTCCACACAGGGGGTAACTAAGCAAAACTGAACTGGAATTAAAGGGTAGGAGTGGAGGTAGAAATCAGGTAGCAACAATTCTCTGTAAAACAAAACAGGTATGGGCTAACCTGCAGAAAGTTGTTAGATTACAAGACTGCTGAAATAATTTTTTTTTTTTTTTTAAGAAAACAATACCATTAAGAAATGGTAGTTTGGGACAGTTTTCAAGCCAAGGCAAATGCAACATGTGGCAAACAAAATCTGGAAAGGGGTCATCAGGTGGGTAAAAGGAGGTTCAGTTAAATTGGAAAGTTCTATTGCTAGCTTAAATCCTGCCAATCTTACTGCTGTTAGTAATGAGCATGGTACTACAATCCTAGATGGGAAAGATCCCCAACCAGAAGCTGACTTCTGGAATTTTCTTCTAGAGGAGTATCCCTGCATCAGTTCTTGCAATACTCTATATACAATCTTCAGTACAATTAAGTCTAAAGGGAAAAAAAAGCCATGAGCAACAAAAATGGCAATAGGCACATTCAACAAAGAAGACAATTAAAGAAAAACTCGTAAGGATCCACAAAAGGATTTCCTAAGCTCAAAATGATCCTGCTGCAACCAACAGGCATACATAGTTGTGATACAAGCTCTGATTCAGACCACTTGCCATACTAAATATGGCTATGCACCAAAATGTCCTTTGAACATGATCAGATTTTTACTCCATCCAATATCTTTTTATTGGAATCCTAGTCAGTGTAACACCGTAAGAGTAGCACACCCATGATATCCATTTATATACACAAGTTAAAGGAAGAACTGAAGACACAGCAAACACGATCCTTACCTTGGTGTCCTGATACATAGATAAGCTAAGCTATCAGAAAGGGGGAAGGGTCCTCTCCTTCACCTTGACAGGAGGGTTTACACCACAACAGTGTACAGAAGCAGAAACTGCATTTAACCACATAAAGTCACAAAGTCAAAAACAGGAACAGTATCGGTCATGCAGACCAAAACTGGACACAGCATTCACTCAAAAACTATATAACCACAGAGTGAAATCCACCAGCGCCACTATAAATCAAATAAAAATATCAAAGGTTAAAAAAAAACACATCAGAGACAAATTAGAACTATTAAAAAGAAAAAAAATGCAATGTCATAAGAAACAAGTATTTTTAAAAAGAAGATAAAACTGTTCTACTAATGATGTACACTCCAGGTCCAATACTGCAAGGTCCAGACTAGCAGATATGTTTCAGGGCATCTTTAATACAATATTGCAACAAAGATCTGGTGCAGAAAACAATATGTCATTTGGTGGTGGTCGAAGATCTAGTGTGCTAACATTAGCCCTTCCATTTGAAAGCTCTAACCTTTTCCTACTTGGAAGCCTCACTATTCAGATAAAATAGATGTTGAAAACAGGCACAATAAAAAATATTTCAACACTAAAAATGCATGTTTCACAAAATTATTTATTAGAATACTTGTTTAATTTACTTGTATTTATTTGTTTAATGACAACACATTCCAAAAAAATTAATAAATGTACAGAAGTATATTACCTCGGAAAAATGAATGATGCCTCATTGTTTGGTCCAATATAAACATCAGAAGTGGTACAAAAAATGATTGCACTTCACTCTCAGGCCAGCTGAGAGTTACAACTTATAATGTTAAATAAACTACAATTTCTACATATGCACAAATTTACACAGTACTGCATTACTTAAAAAAATAAAAAAAAAAAAAAAAAATTTTTACTCAACTCTGTTGTAAGTCAATGACGACAAACATTACTGCACTAAAACTTTACTCATTTTTTCTTGATTATTTTGGGGAAACGCTCTAGGAATTGAAAGATCTACTGATTTGTCTTCTGATGTGTACAGTACAGCCCTTTGTGAAGGTAACACTTAACCATACGGTGCATATTTAACATCAGAAAAAACATAAAAGACATTCAAAAGCAAAGTGGTTGCCAGATGCCTCTTGCAAATAATTCAGGTAGGCAAAAATTATGAACAGATATGTACATAAATAAATACCTTGTTAAATGGCAACAGTCAAATTATTACAGTAACAAATTTTCCTTTCTCTGGTAAGTTGCTTAAAATGTGAGTTATTCAACTGGTTTCATTCTATTTTGACAATCAGTTAATAAATGGACTTGGAAGTGGAAAGGATGGATAATTTCAAAGTACGCCTTTTATGTGAAAATTTCACTGGTAAACACATACATTATACAACTTAAGATGAAGATGGATTTTACTTTGGGTCTTTCTGCCATGACTGATGACATAAGAAAGATGCAGTTGGGTGTGTTATGCTTTCTACCAATATGGTAGATGCCCATACCTGGGAAAGGCAAGGGACAAAAAACAAGCATCTCCATCATATTCATGAGATGCTTCCTTTCCCCATCTCAAAGGTGAATTCTCAAATCACGATGCATCTGTAAGACTTGCATTATAAAATAGTCTAGGTGCAGGCTTTTAAAACAATGAAAAAAAAAGAATCACAAAACATACAGAAAATGCTTGTTTGACTCACGGATTACAATAAATGTAAGTAACAATTTAGACATGTTACAGTGCAAAATATGTAATACTTTAAAGAGCACTTCAAAATCTGAATTCATGACTCGGAGAATTCAACTAGCTACACAAATTGAGACACTGTCCATGAGACCTGCTTGGTAGTCATTACTACAGGTTGGTGGAATAATTAACGCATATTTTTTAAAACGAACTGTGACTTTTTGAACTGAATTTCACTAAACAAAAATGTTAACATAAAATTATGCGCATTAGTACACATTTGAAAGAAAAAGATGTCTAAATCTCATACATTTTCTTTTCTTGCAAACTTCAAAAATTCCAAGGAAGTAAATAAACTACACAGTAATTTTTATAACATTAGCTTACTAAATAATCCATGTGTGTTATGAAAAACACAACAGGTGTTGGCCTTCAAGTCTGGGTGCTTGTGTTTAAAAACAATTTGACTGGGTAAATATTTTAAAACTTTTTCAGATCAAGTTATGCGATAAGCTACATTTTACAGTAAAAGGTCATGGTGTGACTTGACTGGCTAAGATAATTATTTAATCCGATATTTAAAAAATATATAACTAATGAAGTCTACTACAATTATTAATATGGTACAAGTATAACCAGTCCAATGTGGTATCTCATAACTGCTGCAAGTCATCATACATTTGCTTTAAATCTTTAATTTCTACAACCTGCACCTTGACAATGGATAACACAGATGCACCCTAACATGACTTGGAGTACTTTTGCAGCCAATTCAAACATGACTTCAGAAATAGTCAGCATGTAGCATGCAGATCAGTGGCCAGCACTATCCTTCACAGAAAGCCATGAGACTTGTATGTTTCTGATACATACATGGAGTGCTTTGCAGCTAATGGGCATTTAGTGCAGAATAAACCATACGAATGGCTACTCAAACATTTCTAATCTTCCACTGGAATCCTTTACTTTGCAAACATACTGCTACACTATGCCAATTTTACAATCTGTATTACTAACTTCGCTGTAAAAATCAGCAAAATTTATTTTTGACAGATAAGCATCAGGGTTATGACTACATCCCCACACAAGTTTGAATCCGAGCAACATTTAGGTATTTTCTAAACTCGTACCTGCCTCTTATGTGGGTTTATTACTGTATGGGAAATTCATTACTGGAAGAATATCTATGCATTACCATACCACTCTAAACTGAATTGCATCAGATACAAGTTCAGTTATCAGCTTGTGTTACTGGCTGTTTTTTTAAGTCCCACAATTAACTACTGTAAGTCAACAAGAAACTTAAGGATGAGATGAAAACCTAACTCTGGTAACAAAATCCTAAGTTCCAGTTTTAAAACTTTCACTGATGTATATTGCAAAAAAACTACGCTAATAAAAAAATGTTTAATCTGGCATATCAATATTCAGTTTTGGAGGTGGAACAAAATACTTTCCAGGACTCTGAGTAATTACTACACCAGTTTTTTTGTGGAACATGGGTGCAATTTTTGGAGGTTCTGGTACAGGTGTCTCTTCAAGCTCCTCAACATCTTCATGATGGAGATCATAAGAAATGTTTCCATATTCTCTGAGAAAAGGGAATATCTCCAGAAGAAACTGACAGAAGTCTTTACGTATTCCAAACCACCCTGAAAATAAATGTTGGATACTGTTAATGCAATTCTCATTTAAGGAACACACATCTGAAAATTTAAGACATAGGTTTGCCTTTTCTGCTGCTTTCCACCATCCCCAGTTTAATACTGCTGCCCTACAGGTCAGACTAACAGTCTCCATACAACCTTGGTGTTTACAGCACACCAACAATCAGCTCCCCTTATGTAAGTGAAACTAACAGCCCTCTTCATAACATTTTCTAACTTCCTCCTTAGCAGCTCACAGTCAGAATTCTACATGACAGTCTGTATACAGCTTCTGAAATGCTTTAGTACAGTAACCCATGATACTTTACACTACAAATTTATGCTCTGTATTCAACATGAAAAGAAGGGGGAACTAGCAAATCTAAACAAAAGAAATGCAGATTTTGGACTAGGTATTAAAGTATTAAAGCAGGCTTCTGAAATTACTATAAAAACGAAGGTATAGAAGGCAGAGGATAACAGGTTAATAGGATTTACCCTCACTAGACAAAGTACAGTTTTATGAAATATTCCATAAGATTTGGAAAAAAAGCTCACTCCTCATGCTAAAAACTTCAATCAGGTTGGTCAATTAGCTAAATGGTGGGAAGAGCCATGGAATATTTCAGTATGAAAGAATTTGAAAAGCACGTATTCTGCTGAGACAGAATTTACCTATTGGGTCCCAGAGATTGGGGACACAAGTTGAAATATTTTTGACTCACTTCTAGATAATTATTTTCTAAGGTGATGGATACTGGAATAAAGCCTTATTTCTAATCAAAGCTAGGTCTACCTTCATTGAAAGGAACTTATTTTCCTTTGATCCATCATAATTAAAAGATGGGTCAGTTAAGATGAGGAGAAAAAGCAAAGCTGGTTCATTCAGTTTTAGAAGGCATGGACAGAGCTGGACATATTTATTTTATTACTTATTTAACATTTGTTTACCAGGAAAGTCTAATTTTCAGCAGAGGCCCAGGAAGAAATGCTCCAGATGCATGTCTTTGTAATGTGGAAGGAAACCCAAATGAATGCAGAGAGTTCATGCAGACACCGTATAGAAGGCACCCCAGATGAGAATCGAACCGGAGAACCTCTTGCTGTGATACCACAATGCAAACTGCTGCACCACTGTGCTGTTATAAAAATATAGGATACGATATGTCATTATGAGCTTAGTTGTATAGTTTGAGTCGTTTGTATTGTTTCATACAATATTAAGGTGTTTAAAAGCCAGAGTAACTACTTTATGTAACTATCACAAGAAAGTTAAACATTTTTTTTTTTAATTTCTCTGGATATTGGCCATTTTTCAGGTCTTCCACATACAACTGATCAGAGGGACTGTCCTGCACACAGAGGGACAGGTGTTAACCCTAAGTCAATAATCAAAAGTTTTGTACACTGGGAATTTTTTTTACAGCCTCAGTGCTATGATCAGAGGTTTTAACAGGAAATAAGGATTAACATAATTAAAGTCACTATAAGAGATGCATGCTCAAATTAGTACAAAAGAAACAATTTTAGAGGGTGGGAAAAGCAGTCTCACTACCACAAACTAATGTGATGAGACAAAATAATACAGTGATGCAGTTCAATTCAATACATGAAAGGCAAGAACATATTAAACAATTTCACTGGGCTAAAGGGATTACTACTCCCAAAGTGGTGGTATATAAGCTAAGGGAGAAATGGAAAGATAGTTATTCCTTCCATAATGACAGACAGAAGTAAAATACTACTAGACTCACTGGAAATTAATAAAATTTTGGCAAGTAAATGTTAGAACGCTGCTGTAAAACTGCACATATCAAAGTGCTTGGGGTACAGAGAATGGATTCTATCTTTGAATTGCTTATGTTGGTTATGGGGAAGCCAGTTGTTACTGTCAAATAAAACTGGCCAATCTCAACATTAGTGATACAAGAGGCTATTGACTCCCTAGCATCCAATAAAGCTCCAGGCGATGAAGGCATCACCACAGACTTTAAGGTGGAATACATGCATGACTTGGCATAGCCTTCATGACGCACAAAAAAACAGAAATGCTCCAGCCTCTTCTAAGGCTGATAAAGATTGTTCTTATCCTAAAACAGGGAAAGATAAGTTATCACTTGGGAACTATACTATCACACAATTTTCCTACTAGCACTGGAATACAAGTTCCTAGCTAAGATTTTAGCTCTTCGACTAGAGCAACTGGTACCATATCTAATATAAAATTAATCGACTGTTAAAAACCATGCAATGAAAACTGTAATTACGCAGTATGCAGCTTACCCTTATAGAATGTAAGCATAGTTAAAACCTTCAGAAAAAAATGCTGAAACACTGTCAGATTTGAAAGGCAGTTGATGCACAGAGCAAACATTATGAAAAATTATGTGCACACATAAAACAAAGGGAAAAAGGTAAAAAAGCCATTACAAAAATTAACTGGTTGTTAAATAATGGCCACTTTACTCTTTAAAACACTACAAATAGAACTGCGTCATTTGTACCTGGAGCAAGTGAGGCATTGAGTCTCAGTTGCCAGATTATCTCTACATTCTAGTAAAGTTTCAATGTTCACACACAAAGGGGTCACAATAATCCTGTCAATGACAAATTTTTTTTTTGTTTAAATTTGAACACACAACAGACTGCCTATAAAGAGTATTTACATTTTTCTTTTAATTAATGTCATACATATCCTCACGAATCCTGCCTCAGTCTTTACAGTTTAACCCATGTAGCATGCATCACAGGAGATGCAAAGACAAATACCCTGTTTACCTAATTGCCAAGGACTTGCACACAGGCTGCGAACAAACGTTCTACTTCAGCTACCATGACAAGTATTCAACTATCAACCAACAATGTATCTGACATTGATTTTGATGTCTGGCTGTGTTCGAACTGCCTTTCCTTTTCTGGCAAAAATGAGCAACGTGATTTTACTTAAAAAAAAACCCTGCTTAAAGACTTTTCAAGATAAGAAACCTACAGCTGGAAAATACTTACTTTTCAGAATGCATTCGTAGCAATGTTGTACGGAAGGGGCTACAGGCCTGGAAATGTCTTAATGGTGTGGGACATTGTGAAGCTATACAATGACAGGTATTACACTTCTTAAAATACTTATAGAACCTCACTTGTTCCAGATACAAATGACACAATTTCTATTTCTAGTATTTTAGTGTGTGTGGCAGCCATTACTTAGCAACCAGTTATTTTTTGTAATGGCTTTTTTTTTTTTTTTTACCTATTTTCCTTTTACTTTGTGTGCACAAAACAATTCTTCATAATGTTTGCACTGTGCAACAACTGCCTTTCAAAATTTGACAGTGTTTCAGAAGTTTTTTCTGTTGGTTTTCTGATGGGCATGCATAAAGCACATTAAGATAAATGGAGTCTGAAAGGAAGCATCTAAAACAGACACTGACTAGCTCCTATCCAGAAATTTATAATCAGAACCATTCCTGGGCCTGTTGGGTCTTCTTGGATAGCTCTTTTTTTTTTTTTCGTTTTGAGGAGGTTAAGAAACTCCCTTCCTGTTGATCAATTCTGCCTTCTGATGTGAAGATATTTCCATACAGACAGGCAAGTGTGACAGATAGCCCAAGACTGCCTTCAGACTGGAATAGACAAGACTTTGTTGATATTGTTCACCTGTAGGTGAACAGTATCACCTGTGGGTGAATCACAGCTCCTTGATGACACATGCCTTTGAAACCATGATCATTCTAGAGGTTGTCATGGTTATTGGACTTCCACCCAGACCGTTGCTGGCTCTTTTACTGTATGTTGCACCTAAACCTCATCTGGAATTATTTTGTATTTTAGAAGAGCACTGAGATGTATAGAGCATCATGTCAGCAGCAATGACACTTCAAAGCAGGATCTGACCAATGTAATCCACAGAGTAAACGAGTGCCAAGTGGGTAGTTGCAAGAAAATTTATTGATATAAAACAAGCGCTTCGCTCGGCTAGATACCGAGCTTTTTCAAGTTAAAAATGAATTAAAACATTTGAAACAGTGCCATTTTCTATATCTTTCCCTATCACATGGTTAGCTAGTTAGCTGTTAGTCTTACGTCAATTAACAATTAACAATTAGTAAGGAGTGCTACTTTAGTGAAGCAACACTTCACAATACAGATGTATGTTTTCTATTTCTGCTATTTTTAAAATTGTTTTAACATTCACCAAATATATTTAACACAAAAATTATGAACAACAGGAATACAGCTTTTTAACATAACTGATGATGCAGTTTATTTAACAGGTTTTATATGTATACACACTTGCTACTAGAGTTAGTACATGAGCATTAACACATACATTTTTAAACAGTGTATTTTAGGTTTCAAATGTGCAACGCTGTGTAATATGGGTATTTCTTTTTAAACATATGAGCATTTCTCCTTTTTAAATTATGAGTGTTGCTTCACTAAAGTAGCACTCCTTACTAATTGTTAATTGACTTAAGACTAACAGCTAACTAGCTAACCATGTGATAGGGAAAGATATATAAAATGGCACTGTTTCAAATGTTTTAATTCATTTTTAACTTGAAAAAGCTCGGTATCTAGCGCTTGTTTTATATCAATAAATTTTCTTGCAACTACCCACTTGGCACTCGTTTACTCTGTGGATTACGTTGGTCAGATCCTGCTTTGAAGCTTGTTTTTCTTTGGTTTGGTGATACTGTTGCTATTTATTTCTCAGCAATGACACTCTTACTCCCCCTTTTTAAATGTCTGTGAGATATGCCTTTAATTATGAACCAAAAAAAATAAGTTGTGTCTAACCATAACATTCCATCTGTGTTGTTCATCTTCTTTTATTAATCTCTGATGGGTTCAGTTCCGAGGCCTCAGAACCAAGTCAGCATAATGCCAAGCTCGCGCCAACCAAAATCTCGTGAGATAAGCTTCTACCCACAATGCCCTTCTCCCTGTACCTCAGATCGAGTTTGCTCATGTTGCACAAGTAAAGCAGAAGCCATTTCTGCACAAATGCCGTAAGACACTACTTGGTCCCAAAGTATCCGCCAGGAGCTTTCGGCAGGGGAAAGAGGGTGGGAAGTGATAAATGAAAGAAGATGAACAACACAGATGGAATGTTATGGTAAGACACAACTTCTTTATCTGAAGATGTTAATCTTCTTTCCATTCATCACTGATGGGACAGAATCTCCAGCTCCCCTGTGATCCTTGGGCGGCCCCTTATGGAAGAACGTTCCCGATTACCACTGAGTCGAAGGCAGCTCTCCCTCCGGAGACCACATCAAAGTTGTAATGATTGATAACAGTGTGGGGTTTAGCCCAAGTGGCTGGTGCACAGATATCATCCATAGAAGCTCTGGAATGGAAGTCTACAAACGTTGCCATAGATCTAGTAGAATGGGCTTTAATATTCTTTGGCAGAGGTTCTTTTGCAAGTGAATAAATGAAACATATGCAGTCCCTTAACCATTTAGATAAAGTGACCCTGGAAACAGAATTTCCCATTCTAGGCCCAGAAAAGGAAATAAAGTTGATTGGTTTTATGAATTGCTTTGATCCTGTCTAAATAAAATCTCAATTGTCTGTGCACATCCAAGGAATGCAGGCAGTATTCCCCTTTATTAGAAAAATTCGGGAAAAATACTGGTAAGTCAATAGTTTGATTGATGGAAAAATCAGAAACCACTTTGGGGAGGAAAGATGGGTTTGTCCGGAGTGATACTGTCTTTATGGAAGAATAGATAGGGTCTTTTGGTGCATAATGCCTGAAGCTCAGAAATTCGTCTGGCTGATGTGATGGCTACCAGTAAGAGGGATTTCTATGACAAGAATCTGAGATCAAATTATGCAGTGGGCTCAGAAGTAGGTTGAGTCAATGACTGGAGAACTAACATGAGGGTTCCATGGCTCTATAAGGCTGTCTGATTGGAGGCCTAATATGCAAAACTCCTTTGAGAAATGTTTTACATAAACGCAGTAAAATTAGGGGAGTACCATCCAATTCATTATGATAGTTCAAAATAATAAGTTATGTACCTACCATAACGTTCCATGTTAGTTGTCTTCTTCTCGCCTTCTTTCTTGCTGGATGGATCAGCTCCGACTCGGCCAATACTAAAGCTCGAGAGCTAATTCCACCGGCTCGAGGCTCCCCCATATCCCACAATGCTAGGCGGTAACTCCTCAGATCTCGTTTGAAAGCTAGGCCAAGAAAAAACTCCATAACATGGAGAAGGGTAACCCACCTCTATAGGGCTGACCGTGAGGTGTCCTAAACCTAACAGAAGAAAAATATAGAGGTGGTAGAGCGTGGGAGAAGGATTGAAAGGTCACAAGACAATCTCCTCTAGGTCTATCCAGGCTAGGGGGAAGGAGGGTGGGACGCAAGAAAGAAGGCAAGAAGAAGACAACTAACATGGAACGTTATGGTAGGTACATAACTTCTTAATGTTAAGTTGTCTATCTCGCCTTCATTCTTGCTGGATGGGACCATGTCCCTAGCACCTTATCCCAGGTGGCCTATCGGAACAGACTCTTAAGAACAGTGGAACCAAAGTTAGCACGGTCTCTGGAGGCTATGTCCAACTTGTAATGAGAAATGAAGGTATGAGGGGAAGCCCAGGTGGCTGCTGAGCAAATAAAATCAATAGGAAGCCTATCCTGAAAGGCTAAGGATGTGGCTAAGGCCCTAGTAGAATGAGCTCTAGGCTTCGAGGGCAATTGTTGGTGCCTGATCTCATAAATAAAGGTAATCGTAGAAGTAAGCCATCTAGAAAGTGACACTTTAGTGACTGGAAGGCCCATCTTGCCTTCCGCATATGAAATAAACAGTTGGTCTGATTTTCTAAACTGTTTAGTCCTGTCTAAATAATACCCAAGTTGGCGATGAACATCTAAACAGTGCAGTTTCGGTTCTGACCTGTTGCTATAGTTGGGGAAAAAAACTGGGAGATCAATAGTTTGATTCAGATTTGCTTGAGAGGACACTTTGGGCAAAAAGGATGGATTGGTACGCAAGGATACTCTATCTTTGTGAAAAAGTAAATACGGGGGACGACAGCATAGAGCATGGAGTTCCGATACCCTTCTAGCTGAAGTGATGGCTATTAGAAAAAGCGTTTTCCAAGACAACAACTTCATAGAACATGAAGCCGCAGGTTCAAAGGGGGGTAGAATCAATGATGCTAGAACCAAGTTCAGATCCCAAGGAGGAGGTGGATCCTTGATAGGGGGCTTAAGAAGAAAAACTCCTTTCAAAAAGGCTTTACAGAGTTTGTGAGACATAATAGTAGACTCTGACACCCCCACATGAAAATTAGATATAGCCGCCAATTGAACCCTGATAGTAGAAGGAGAAGAGCCTGCTTGGAAAAGCTCAGCTAGGAAATCCAGAATGGACTGAATAGGTGCAGTAAAAGGATCTATTTCCCTGGACACTGCCCACAAGGAGAAACGTTTCCATTTGCTGCTATAAA
Organism: Protopterus annectens; assembly: GCF_019279795.1. Classification (NCBI taxonomy): domain Eukaryota; kingdom Metazoa; phylum Chordata; order Ceratodontiformes; family Protopteridae; genus Protopterus; species Protopterus annectens. The sequence continues at coordinate 435,722,945 of NC_056749.1, forward strand.
TCTTCCGGGTAGAAGACTTATGAGAAGCTATCAAAATATCTCTGAGTGAGATATTAAGGGAAGCCTGGCTAAGGTTGGAATTGGAGGAACCACGCTGTGAGGTTCAGAGAAGAAAGGGATTGGTGCAGCTGACCCGATTGATGGGTCAAGAGATCTGGAACTGGGTCCAGATGCCATGGTTGCACCAAAAGGTAACGGTGAAGAAAGGGAAACCAAACCTGTCGAGGCCAATAAGGAGCAAGGAGGATCATAGAGGCCTTCAGAGCGATGGCTTTCCGAATCAGCTGAGGTATCAGTGGGAAGGGGGGAAAGGCATACAGGAGTCCCGGAGGCCAATCGTGAACTAGAGCGTCTCTGATGGGATGACCTGGTAGGGGAAAGAGGGTGAAGAAAATCGGGACACTTGCTGTTTTGGAGAGTGGCAAAAAGATCGCAGCAAGGTTGGCCCCAAGTTCGAAAAACTTCTTCCAACACTGATTTCTTCAGAGACCACTCGTGAGGTATGAGAATTGCTCTGCTCAATCTGTCTGCTATCACATTGGACTTGCTGGGAATGTGCGCTGCTATCAGGAAGCACTGAGAAGAGATCGCCCATTGCCACAGTCTGAGTGCTTCTCGACATAAGGGGTAAGATTTGGTCCCTCCTTGCTTGTTGATGTACCACACTACGGACATATTGTCCGTCTGAATTGCTATAGTTCCCTTGGGAAGAGAGTCCTGAAGGGCTTGCAACGCTAAAAGCACTGCTCTCATCTCTAGAACATTTATGTGCAAGTGGCACTCGATCGGCTGCCACGTGCCCTGGACTATAAATGCCCCCCCACCCGATCAGGGAGGCGTCCGTTGTCAGAGTTGCAGCCGGTGGCGGGGGAACGAAAGGTCTCCCTAGTAGAAGTTGGGGAGATGTGACCCACCAGGAAAGATGATTCCTGCATGACTGAGTTATGCCGATAGTGTGGGACACTGGCAGAAGTTGAAAAGACCACTGAGTGAAAAGCATCCATTGAAGAATCCTCATGTGGAAGCGGGCTAAGGGGAGGAGAGGAATAGCCGCCACCATAATCCCTAGGACTTTCAACATCAGTCTGACCTTGACCCTGTTGTGTCGTAATAGAAGAAAAACCTGCTTGTGAATGCCTGCTACTCTTTGTTCCGTGAGTCTGGCTGACAGACTGACTGTGTCTAATCTTGCGCCTATAAAGGTAATAGACTGACAAGGCGACAAGACAGACTTTTCATAATTTACAGAGATGCCTAGAGTCTGACAGGTTCGTAAAGTGTAGTCTCTGGCTAAGAGAAGTAGATGCCTGGTGGTGGCAGTCAGGAGCCAGTCGTCTAAGTACAGAAACACCTGGAATCCCTGGCCCCTCAAATGAGCAGCGACCACTGCCATGCATTTGGTGAACACTCGGGGGGCTATAGTGAGACCAAAGGGCAGGGCCCTGAACTGAAAATGACTGGCTCCTAGCCTGAAGCGGAGAAATCTCCTGGATCGTCTGTTCATCTTGATGTGATAGTACGCATCCTGGAGATCTATGGAGCACATCCAGTTGTCCTGACCCAGAAAGGGCAGGATGGATTGCAGCGTGACCATCCGAAATTTTGTTTTCTTGACAAACTTGTTCAAGTTGCTGAGATCCAAAATGGGTCTCCAGTCCCCTGTCTTCTTTGGAACCAAAAAGAATTTGGAGTAGATTCCGGATCCTTGTTGGTCTGCTGGAACTGGTTGAATGGCTTTTTCCTAGCAGCTTTGAAATTTCTAGTGCTGCTTGCTCCCTTTGACTGGGTGGAACGTCTGGAATGGAGTTTCTGGATTGTTTTGGGATGTCAATGAATGGAATTCTGTAGCCTTCGGATATGATAGACTGTACCCACTTGTCTTGAGTAAGGGAAAGCCAGGCTTTTGGGTACAGAGACAATCTTCCCCAGACTGCCTCCGAAGGTGGGCAGTCGGGCAGCCCCTCAGGGGTGCTGAAATGGTTTGTCAGAGAAGGTTTCTCGACTACCCTGATTCTGCGGGGCCCCCTCTGCCTCTAGGATGGCGTCTATTATTGTTCCCCCCTCTGCCTCTAGAGGGGAAACTACTCTGTGCGTCCGGTAAGACACCCTGTGGTTGTTTGCGGAACCACATCTCCCCCCCTTCTGACCCTTGGGGTAGGGTTTAGAAGGGGTAGAAAAACGGACTCAGACGGCAGAAAGTCTTACCTTCTACCTCGCACCTTGTCAGAGTATCCTTTACTTGTGGACCAAAGAGAGATGATCCATCAAAAAGGGAGGTAGTGAAGGACGCCTTGAAAGGGTCCGCAAAGCTACATAGCCGCATCCAGGCATGGCGGCGTAAGGCCACCCCTGTACCTGCGGCCCTGCTCGCTCCATCAGCCGCGTACGAAATCAGGCGCATGGAGGAGTTAACTACTGAGTTAAGGGTAGTCAGCTGGGAGTTCATCCTATATTGAAACCCCACAGCTGATGGGTCCTTCAACACTTCACTCATATCCTTGAGCAAGTCCCTTTGGAGACGAGTGAAATGACACAGGTAATTCAGCGAACGCATAGAAAAGGTCGCTGATGAGAACATCCGCTTACCGTACCTGTCCATGGTCCTAGATTCCTTATTAGGAGGATGAACAGGTACTGAAGGATCCGCTAATTCCTTCTTGGTGGCTGCAGCCACCACCATGGCATCCACAGACACCTTTGGACAAAAACCCCTTGTCTTTGGGGGCAGTGATAAATTTGGCTGGCCCCCTAGGGGTGGGTTCCACAGAGTCAGGAGCCGCCCAAGCCTTCCTTGCCACCACTTCCATGAGGGGGTCAAAGGGAGGGGACACCCAGGAGGTGGAAGGTTGAGAACCAAACGCCTCAAGGTACACTGATTCGTCCTCTGAAGGGTTTAGGGCTGGCCAATTCCCCCACTGTTTCAAGATTTCTAGTATGTCTGCAAAGGAGACATCTTCAGAGGGGGAACGAGGGGAACCCTCAGAATCCTCCAAATCAGTGTCAGAGGTGACAGACTCAGGGGAGTCAATGTGCTTCCTCTTGCACTGTCTCTTCCTAGGGGGATCTCCTGCAAGGTCAGGAGAGGCCTCGGAAGAGGAGGAAATTCCCACTGGGGATACTTGAGGCGCAGATTCTCTACGGTCCAAAACAAGGGGGTAAGAAGAAATCACCGCAGGCACTGTTGAGGGAGGGGCTGATGGAGCCGACTGTGGAGTAGAACCAGGTTCTAACACGCTCCGCATGACCTCAAAGGCACCCCTGTCAGGCAGGGCCAGAGATCTCCGCTCCGAAGAGCCAAAAACCTCCCCCGGCACCGACAAGGATGGCTCCGAAGCCGTTGTCGCAGCCGAACTAACCAGCGCCGAAGCACCGAGAGGGAGAGCGGGGTCGGACAAGGGTCCGATGCCACTCGCCCCCTCGGAGTCGACGAGGGAAGTCCGGCGCCGAGATCCCTCCAAGGAGGAAATCGGAGCAGACGACGGCGCCGAAAGGAAAGGTATCGGTTCCGACACTCCCACAGTCTCGGCTCCGAGCAGCACCGGCTCCGAACTCAAGAGAGTCGGAGGAGGAATATCGAATGGAACAGGAGTAGCCATCGACTGTTGAGTCGGGCTGTGTAACATCTGGGCCAGTGCCTCTGACTTGAAGTCTACTCACCACCCTCTGCAAATCATGGTCCGAAAGTCTGGAGGACCTAGAGGAGTGTGACCTATGGCTCTGTTCAGACAAGAGCGGTGACGCTGGAGCCGAATGAATGGAGCCGATAGAAGGAGACCTGGATCTCTTTCTAGAAGTCGGTTCCGACAAGGGTATCGGAACCGACTTTGACTTGTCTGTCTCGGCTCCAGCCGGAGCCGAGGACACTGTGTGTGTGTGGCAGGTCTAGAATAATCGGCTCCGGTTGGAGCTGATGTTTGAACCGTATGAACGGTCTTTGAACCTCCGGAGGACGGCTCGGACACTGGAGCCGACTGCCTGGAGGGCTTAGAAGGTTTCCCCTACAGAGACCGAGTCAAGGGACCCTCGGGCTTCAATAAGCCCCTTAAGATTAATTTGTTTTTACGTTCCTGCAGGACTCTAGGGCTGAAACCGTGACAGACAGCACAAGAGTCCTGCAGGTGTAAAGGTCCCAGGCAATACACACAAGTATGACAGTCTGTCAGAGACATCTTCTGACAGCACGAGTCTAAAGCCTGAGACCTTCGATTCTTTAGACATATCTAAAGAGACAACACTAGTGCAATCACTCACACAAACACACTGATTACACTAAAAATTAAGTTAAACTAACTAAATTTAACAAAGATCCTGACAGAAAAAAACACACTCACTCCAACTACTAGGAGGGGTGGGAAGGGGCCTAAGGCCCAAGGGAAATAACCCTTGGAAAAAATTTTGGAAAAGGGAATAAATTTGTAAGGGAGTGCTAACAGACTGATTACTATCGAAAAAAACTAACTTAAAGGGGGTCTAAGTTGCTAGAACTTTAGAAATTTAACTAACCTGCAGAGCCAGTTGGAAAAGCACCTCGTCAGCTAAGTGGCAAACGAGATCTGGGGAGTTACCGCCTAGCATTGTGGGATATGGGGGAGCCGCGAGCCGGTGGAATTAGCTCTCGAGCTTTAGTACTGGCAGAGTCGGAGCCGAGGATCGGCTCCGAACCCATCCAGCAAGAATGAAGGCGAGATAGACAACTTAACATTAGCCGCTAGGTGTACTCATATGGTACAAGCTGCGGCTCCATCTTAGAAAAACGTAGACAGGTATTGTAAAATTGCTGTGACTGGAGGTGAATACGGGTCTAGCATCTTTTCCTTAGACCAAATAGAGAATATTTTCCATTTGTCCAAATATAGTCCTTTTGGTGGACGGTTTATGAGAGGCCAGAATAATGTCACAAACAGATGAGGAGAGGTCATCCTGCCTGGCAATTAATGGAAGTGGAGAAACCAAGCAGTCAGCTTGAGACTGGACAGGTTTGGATGACTCAACCCTGGGGGTGAGAAATTAGGTCTGGAAGAGGGTCCAGAACAGATGAGGTCGAAGGAAGTGGAACCAAACTTGTTGAGGCCAAAAGGGGGCTATGAAGATCATTTTGCATTTCAACCGAATAGCTTTCTTTATGAATTGGGGTATCAGAGGAATAAAAGGATAGGCACACAGCAGACCCGAGGGCCAATCATTAATCAAAGCATCCCTCGGAGACTCCCCCCTCTTGGGGAAATAGGGCAAAATAGCTGCTGCATTTATTGTTTGATGGGGAGGCGAATAGGTCGCAGCAAGCCTGATCTCAACAGTTGAAGATTTCTACCGCTACTTTGGGATTGAGAGACCACTCGTGAGGCAATAGGATACATCTGCTCAACTTGTCTGCAATCACATTGGCAATCCCCGGGATATGCGTTGCTATCACAAAGTAGTTGGAAGCTATCGCCCACTGCCAAATTCTCATGGCCTCTCGACACAGGGGGTAGGACTTGGTTCCCCCTTGCTTGTTGATATATCAGACTACTGACATGTTGTCTGACTAAATTGTAATCATTCCAGAAGGAAGAACAGGATGGAATACTTGCAACGCTAACAGCACCGCTCTCAGTTCTAGAACACTGATATGCAGGTTGGCCATTACGTGGACCATGTGCCTTGGACTGTCTTTCCCTGGAAATGGCACCCCCACCCTATCAGGAAAGCATCCGTGGTCACAATGGCTTTGGGCTGAGGGGTTTGGAATGGGCGCCTCCAAAGTTCTGTGCCTGGCCTCATCCACCAAAGGTCCTGTTTGTAACAGTTGGTTATCTGAATCTGAAAACAGAGGATGGTAACTTGGAAACTATTGAAACTATTGAGATAGAAAAAGCCACTGAAGTATTCTCGTGTGCAGTTTCTCTAGAAGCACTATTGGTATGAAAGCTACCATGGATCCTAGAACCTGAATAACCTCTCTCGCTGAGACTTTGTTTTGAGCCTCAATCTCTGGAGTCTGAACTGGGAGCGACATCAGACAAGAGAGGGTGTTGAAGAATGCTCTGTTAAATTCTATCCTCTGGGCCGGAGCCAGATTGGATTTCTCCCAGCTCACAGTTACCCCAAAAATGTTGCCAGTGCTAGGGTGTAATGCAGGGCTATTACCAGAAGATGCTTGGTGGGGGCGGTAAGGAGCCAATCGTCCAAATATGGAAGCACCTGGAATCCTTGTAGTCTCAAGTGAGCTGTAACCACTGTCATGCACTTTGTGAACACTCTGGGGGCTGGAGAGAGTACAAACGTAGTAATACGTGTCCTGGAGATCTACTGAGCACATCCAATTGCCCTCCGTTAGAAAAGGGAGAATGGACTGAACTGTGACCATCCGGAATTTGGTTTGGGCAACAGATTTGTTTAGGTTGTTGAGATCCAGAATGGGTCTCCAGTCCAGTGTCTTTTTTGGCACCAAAAAGAATCTTGAGTAAAATCCAGATCGGCATTGGTTTGGTAGGACTAATTGGATGACTTTTTTGATACAGCATGTTTATTTCTGCAGCTGCTTCTTCCCTTTGACTGAGTGGAATGTCGGGAAGTTTGGGTGGAAGCTTTGGATAAGCGATGAGGGGAATATTGTAGACTCTGGTTATGATCTTCTGCACCCAACGATCGGTGGTTATTGAATGCCAGGCAGCTTGGTGCAGAGAGAAACGACCCCCGACTGCTTCCAGAGGAAAGCAATCAGGCCATTCTTCAGGAGAGCTAATAAGGCTGCCCAGAGAAGAATCCCTGAGTCCCTGATTAAGTAGACCCCCTCTGCCTCGGTAGGGGCGTCTTCCAGAATTGTTGCCCCCTATGCCCCTGGGAGCATCACCAAGCGTGCCATGGAAAGGACCCCAAGATATTTTGTGCCACATTTTGCCACTTCTCTGATTCCTGGAAAAGGAACATTGAGGGTTCAAAAAACGTATACCTACAGCAGACAAGAATCTTACCGTCCTCATCACACCTGGCCAGAGTGTCCCTCACCTTGGGGCCAAAAAGGGAAGATGCTTCAATGGGAGCATTTAGGAAGGAAGACTTAGAAGGGTCCGCAGAGTCACAAAGGCGCATCCAGGCATGGCATCTCATAACTATGCCTGAACCCACAGCTTTAGCCACCCCCTTAGTTGCGTGGGACAGCAACCTCATGGATGAATTGGAGACAGATTCCAGGGTTACAAGCTGCGAAGAACTTTATCCCTTGCCTCGTCAGACACCTGCCCTGCAAGTGTTCCAGAGAGTCTGGACATCAAGTCTCTTTGGAGCCTCATAAAATGTGACAAGTAGTTCAGGAACCATATGGCGAAGGTCGCTGAAGCAAAGACTCGCTTCTCCAATCTGTCCACTGCCTGGGACTTTGTTGGGTGGGTGGACAGTAGGACTCTCCTCAGCAAGATCCTTTTTTCGTGGCCGCCACCACCACAGCATCTACTGCTAAACCTCTGGACCAATGCGGGTTTTCCTTCGATGGAGAAAGAATCTCGTCTGGTCTCCGAGGGATCGCTTCAACAGTATCAGGGTCTTCAAAGCGTGCTTGCACCACAAGCTGAACTAGCTTGTCTGCAGGCGGGGTCACCAAAGAGGTAGATGGCCTAGCACGAATATATAATTATCAATATATACCATAAGGGAGTGGAAAAGTGACAAAAAAAAATCCTAAGAAATATCAAAAGCTTACGGCTATGCGGCAAACGAGATCGGAGGTAACAGGGAGAAGGGCATTGTGGGTAGAAGCTTAGCTCGAGAGTTTTTGGCTGGCGTGAGCTTGGCATTAGTCCAACTCTGTTCTGAGGGCTTGGAACAGAACCCATCCATGATGAACGGAAAGATTAAGAACATCAGATTAAATATTACCCTTAACGCTGATATCCATAAAGATCCCCTTCATGTGCTTGGCAAAACCTGTCAAATGGTACAGTGCATGCCTGTGCACTGGCTAAACCTTCTGCAAAAGGAGATTAAAACAGGTCATGTTTGAAGCAATTAAAGATAAACTCTGCCAATCCAAACATGGCCTATATGGTAACTGCTCAGCTGTATAGTGCATTCAGTCACACATGCCATATTCAAAATCTACTATGTGAGAGACACAATATGGTAGCTGAAAAGAAGACAGGAGGATGCATATACCCAGCCTCCCTAGCCTGCCCATCACCTTGTCCAGGGCATGGCCAATTAGGATCTGGGGGAACAGGAGAATACTTAAGCACTGATACAGAAAGAAGGTTGCCAAGCCAATGCGTCTCAGATCACACACGCTCACTCTGTGGCCTAAGGACATGATCATCCTTCTAAGGGATAGGTACCATCATATTGGCTTCCTACCAGACCACACAGATAGCATACTTCAGATTGTTCACCAATGGAACAACCCTGAAGGATTGCCAGGTACACCAACATGCCTTCTACAGCCTCATCTTCAGGCAAGTTATCTGCATCGGCAGGCATTCCCTCTTTTGATGCCCAAATTCTAAATATTCCCTGAATGTGGGATTACTCACAGCACTGTTGTACCTCCTTAAGATTTACATTTGCTGTATGACACAGCAAATAAACTTAGGTGCTTCCTCTTGCAAAGGATCTTCCTGGATCTCTTTAGTAGAAAAGGCTTTAGAAGGACTGTTGCCTCCCTGAACTGCAGTGGTTGGAAAGACTGCAGGACCAAGGTGTCAGGTAAAAGATATGCCAGCCCAGTAGCAGGTGTGGGTAAAAAGAGTTGCACATATGGCATCTATGGGAACCACTGCAAGGGCAACTGGTGATTCACTACTGGCAATGTCAAAAACTGCATGGGTAATAAGAGGTTTGAAATGGGAAAGATCAGGCTTGGTTGGCTGAGCCAACATGACACTGAAAAGGCCATCAAAAACAGTGCTGAGACTCCGAAGTGAACAACACAGATGTTTAAGTAATCCCTAAATTAAAAGCATATACAATGACTACTATGCAAACATTAACACCAAGGAAGTGAGCATCGATGCAAACTTTAATGCCAGAACCCATACCAAAAGAGTAGAGAGTGGCATAATCCAAACCAGTACAGTACAAACTAGGGATCCAGCAAAATTTGTTGAGTTCGTGGTTGTAGTAAGAAAACTGTCAAAAATTCCTTTGACCTACAGAATAAGGGGAAAAGGCACCACAGCTCTTTCTGGAGCCCTCCAAAGGATTACTGTCAACCTAGCTTATTTATTTTCAAGAGCAACAGGGCAGCTCTGAGTGTAGGCAGTCATGAGCTCCCTAAGGTAGAGAAAATTGCTCATCAGTCCTAAAATCAGAAACACTAGTTAACTTGTTCACTTTTCATTTCTTTCAAGTTGTTAACCAGTGTAGAGATCAGGACTCAGTGTACAATTTTCAGACAGCCTGGGAAGGAAAGCAAAAATGCAAGCGTAAGTAATAAACTGCAAAAACACTAAGACAGATATACTAAATGATTATGTACTACAATTCTGAGATGGATACTGCATGCATGTACATTTTGAGTAAACTCTAAAAGCAGTATTACATTCAAGGTTACTATCTCACAATACTGACATCGACAACGAGCTGTGGTGTAGATTAGAAAGGGAAGGAAGGTAGTCAATTCAGAAGAGTGTTGAGTTGAAAAGTAGTAGATAAGAGAAGCAGACTAGAGAAAAGTTAGAGACAGAAGGCAGGAAGACTTGAGGGGTGGGGAGATGGGGTTGAGTGAGGAAGGGGAGATAAGGACTGCAGAAGAAAAAAGAGGCATAAAAGGACAGAGAGAAAGGAGTGTAAGTATAAGAAGGGTATGGGGACAGAAAAGGAGTGCGATGTGAAATGAGAGGGTATCACATTCTAAAAGCTTGTAAATAGTGATCTAGTAGGATGTGCAGGCTAGTTATTTAATTAATGTGAAAAGTTATTCTGTTTTGCTCAAATTATGTGCAAAAGGCATCTTTAGAAAGGAAATCTATGACTTGTCTCAACATCTTTTAATTGTACAGGAAGGGATTCTCATATTTGAGATATATATATATATATATACACACACACACACACACACACACACACACACACACACACACACACACACACACACACACACACGTCAGATATGGCAATATGGCAAAACTACGATCAGTGTTGCAGAGTTTAGTTCAAGGTGTTTGCAAAAAGGGAGCTGTGAAGCTAAGTGACTTTAGGTTGCAGCCAAAAGTGTGTTGGGTCCTTCTGCTGGCCAGACAAGGGAAGATGTAGAAATGAGCACTTTGCAGATGAAACTAAGTAGAGTAGTTTTGAGTCTGTGTTGAATTGGTAGCCACTGGTCTTTCTTAACAATTGCACAGTGGTATTCTGTCAGGAGCTACAGTGACGAAACTGCAATTTTTTTTAAACACCTTTATTAAATTATCACTTAAGACACAGCCAAACATACATTAACAGAAAAGAAAACAAACCATTTTAACATTTTTTCCATTAAATACAATATACATCACATATATTTTCTTTGTTATTATCATCAGTCCAACATTACAAAAAATTGCTGAATTCCTTCCTTCCCTTAAACCTCACTCCTCCTCCCGAACATTATTATGCATGCACTGTTCCCACAATTTCCATTTATTTCTATAAAATTTGCTCCTTCTCTTCTCTAAAAATCCTCTTCCAGTTCTTTTCTCTCTTTGACAATACTGAATACCTCAAATACAGTTGGTGTAGACTTTGCTTTCTATTTTCTAGTAACTGCTCAGATCAGACTCGGCCATTAGCAAGCTCGTGGCAACCAAAAAGCTCTTGGGTACCTCCCCATTACCCACAATGCATCTGTCCACATTACCTCAGATCTTGTTTGCTATAACTATATTAGTAAGAACAGAAGGGTTAGAATTTAAGGGCTTTAAGTGAAGCAATTTCTGGAGTTTAATGGTATTAAATCTAACCCTAGAAATTGTCCTCCCATTCAACCAGTCGTTTAAGGATGGGAGACTGTGAGGAGAGATGAAAAATAGACGATACAAATGGAAGGTTATGGCGAGTACATAACTTCTTTATCTGGTAGTCAATTTTTCATCTTCTCTCACATGTGGGACAGAGTCTCCAGCTACTAGGGTTACCACCTGTCCCACTTTGCGAGGGACGGTCCCTCTTTGGGCAGATGTGTCCTGCAAAAAAAAATTGCAAAAATGGCAAATGTCCTGAGATATTAGGACAAAATTATTCCCTATATTTTATGTAATAGATGCATGAAGCAGTTATTCTGTATCTGAAACACCTAAATGTTGTAAGAAACAGAATAAGCAACAAAAATGCTACAAGAATAAGCTTTTATTTAGGCAAAAAAGTGAAGTTCTGTCCCTTGTACTGGCCATGGGTATGTTCTGGCCTGCAAAATTTGACGTGTGTACCACAATTGTCCCACTTTGGGCATTTGAAAAGGTGGCAACCCTACCAGCTACCTTTATCCAGGGTGAACTCACTGGAGAATATTCCTCAGTACCATTCCGCCAAAGGAAGCCCTTCCTCTGGAGACCAAATCTCAATTTGCAAAGCGTAATAAAAGGTACGATGGTTTGCTCAAGTGGCTGCTGCACAAATATTCAAGGAAGCACTGGACTGAAAGACTGCAGATGTGGCCATTGCCCTGGCTGAATGGGCCTGAATGGAACTGTCAAGCTTCATGCCCTTTGAAGAATACATAAAAGAAATAAAATTAGAAAGGCACTTGGATAAAGTAACTTTGGTAACTGGAAGGCATTTCCTAGGTCTTGCGAATGCAACAAACAACTGTTTTGTCTTCTGAAACTCTTTGGTTCTATGTAAATAGAAACATAACTGTCTATGAACATTCAACAGATTCAGAACATATTCCCCTTGTTATTAAAATTAGGAAAGAAAACAGGTAACTGAATAGCCTGATTAAGATTTGCTTGAGATTGGACAAAAGGAGGGGTTGGGTAAGCAATGAGACGGAAAATTATATACAGAGGTTCAGAAGACAAAGCTTGAAAGTCTGAAAGCAGTCTTGTTGACGTGATAGCCACTAAAAAAAGTACAGTTGTGTACACTTACCATAAATGTAGATGTTAGAGTGTATTCACTGTTGCAGTCATCACATTTGGATTATCTCTGCCAGGGTAGCCCTCAGCCAGCCTGAATACCAGAGGTTTAGTATTTCTGCGTCGGTTGCTGTCACTTCAGGACTGATGTCAGGTCGTCAGTAGTATAAAGTAAGGCAGCAGACGCCATTACATCAGTTTTTCTTGTCCTAACCTGTCAGGAGCCCCCAAGTAGGAGCCAGGTTCTGGTGGAAGAACCCCACCATTAGAAAGTAAATACCAATTTGTCCCTTGCAACGAAAGAACAGAAAAAAGGGGGACAGAGGGAGGGAAACCAAGACTGCAAAAGTGAATACATTCGAACATCTACATTTATGGTAAGTGTACACAACTGTACTATGTTCTTCATGTTTCACTGTTGCAGTCATCACATTTAGGTTGATTCCCAAAGCTAAGGAAATGGGTGGAGGCAGAAGGAAACTAAGGGCTGGCTAGGATGCCCTGCAAGACTGCAGAGGCAAACCCTGCCCTGGATTTGGAGAAGACAGGCAGGTGGTAATGTTTGGTAAAAGTGTGAACAGATGTCCAGGTGGCAACCTCCCGGATGTCCCTGGTGGGGACTCTTCTGAGGAAAGCTGCAGAGGTGGAGGCTGCTCTGGTGGAGTGAGTCCTGACCCCCTTGGGGGGAGGCTTTCTGTGTTGCTTGTAGCAGAAATGGATGCAGTGCGCTATCCATTTGGAATGGTTTGTTTGGAGATAGCTTTGCCTTCTGCCCCTGTAGCAAAGCTAACCAGCAATTGATCAAACTTTCTGAAGGATTTAGTCCTGTCTAGATAGAATCTGAGCTGTATGTGCACATCTAAAGAGTGCAGGATCCTTTACACCCCTTGTTCTGGGGATTAGGAAAAAAGGTGGGCAAATGAATGGATTGGTTGAGAGCCACAATGGACACCACCTTGGGCCTGAAGGATGGGTTAGCCCTGAGGGATTACCCTGTCAGCATGGACGATGATGAAGCGTTCCATAGCCATGAGTGCTTGCAGCTCAGAGACTTCTGGCTGAACTAATGGCCAGAATGAAAGCTGTCTTCCAGGAGAGAAATTTTAGCTCTGCAGAAGAAGCTGGTTCGAAGGGGGGGCAAGGTGAGCTTTTCCAACACAAAGTTAAGGTCCCAAGCTGGGGTTGGTGCTCTTCTTGCTGCTAGCCCCTCTTAGGGACTGTTTGATGAAAGGGTGTGAGAAAAGGGGCTGCTCAGTGGGAAAATGAGCAGAGATAGCAGAGGCATGAATTTTAATAGAGGAAAAAGAGAGGCTACTGTATAGTAGGTCAGCAATGTAATCCCGGATGGGAGGGACGGCTATGCCATATTGGCTCCCTTAGCCTGACTCCAGGTGCAGAACCTTTTCCATTTGTCAGCATAAGAATTTCTACTGCTAGGGCATCTGACATCACGTATAACATCTAGAACCTGTTTATTGAGGTTGGCAGATTGATTGGGGGTTAGGGAATAAGCCAAGCTGCCAAATTGAGTGTCTGCAATTGGGAATGCATGAATTCCCCTTCTCTCTGGGTCAGGAGGTTTGGAATCCGAGGAAGATGCCATGGTAGCAGTGGGGACAGGCTGCGCAGCAAGGGGTACCAGTGCTGGCGAGGCCAGTCTAGAGCTATAAGAATTGTCCTTGGTTTTTCCTCCTTCATTTTGAGCAGTACCCTGGGGATGAGAGCTAGAGGAGGAAAGGCATAGATTGATAGAATGACCCAGGGGAAGGACAGGGCATCCACTTTCCAAGCCATGCAGTGATGCTCCCTGGTGCAGAATTTGCTGAGCTGATGGTTGGGGTGGCAGACAAAGAGGGCGACCTTCGGGGTGCCCTATTTCTGAGTTATTAGGGTGAAGTTTCTTCTGTGGAGCCAGCCTGCATAGAGGGTAGGAGTGAGTCCCTCCCTGCTTGTTGATATACCACATTACAGTGGTGTTGTCCATTTTGATCAGGTGAGCCCCTGGGGAGAGAAGGGGCTTGAAAACTGTCAAGGCGTGCTGGCCAACCATCATCTCTTTTTGGTTGATGTGCAGAGGGATTTATTGTGGGCTCCATTGGTCCTGTATGCACCTGCCGTCCAGATGTGCACCCCTGGCATAGTCTGATGTGTCTGTGGTGAGGGTCTGGACAGTGGGGGGTGGTGAGAAAGGTAGTCTCTTGTTGTGGAAGCATGCTGTTGCCCAACAATGAAAATCTTTTCTGAAGCAAGGAATTATAGTTATAAGAGTCTCCAGGTCTTGAGAGTGTTGACACCAAAGGCTTTTTAGGTACCATAGAAGTTTCCTCATATGCAGTCTGGTATATGGAATGAGTAGTATGCAAGATGCCATGAACCGCAGAGCTTGCAGGATCTTCCGTGCAAATAGCTGTGGTCTGGTGGTTAGTTGAGAGAAGTAGGATATCAGGAAATTTTGCTTTTCTGGTGTAAGGAATGCCATCTGGGATGCTGTGTCCAGGTTTGCTCCCAGGAATATAATCCTTTGGGTGGGCACTTGTTTGGATTTATTTTCGTTGATTGTGTACCCTAGGGAAGTTAGTATGGACTTTACATAGGCCAGGTGCTTGAGCAGCTTTTCCTGGATGTCTGCCTGAATTAGGCAGTTGTCTAAATATGGGTAAATCTAGATATTCCTTTGTCTGCAAAAGGCAATGGCCGGGGCCAGACATTTTGTGAAAACGCTGGGAGCAGTAGATAAGCCAAAGGGAAGCACAGAGAACTGAAAGGGTTAAGATCCCACCCTGAAACAGAGATATTTCCTGCATGATTCCCTGATAAGCATATGGAGATAAGCTTATTTTAGATCTAGGGTGGCTAATCAAGCATCCTTGGACAGCATGGGTAGCAGCTGCTGGAGGGTGTGCATTTTGAAATTTGGGATCACCAGGAAGGTGTTTAGAATTGATAGATCAAGGATGGGATGTCAGGTGCCCTCTTTTCTGGGTAACAGAACAAGTCTGGAGTAGAAACCTTGGCCTCTCTGTTCTGCAGGAATGTGCTCTACTGCCCTCAGAGAGCAGGGAAAGGACTTGCTTTTGTGCCTCCGCCCACTGGCTTGGAGGTAGATCTGAGAACCCTTTTGGGGTAGGAAGGGTGTGGAAAGAAAATTTGTATTCCTGGGACACTATGTTGAGAACCCAGCGTTCACTGGTAATAGTGGTCCAGGTGCTTGCGTGAAAGGAGAGTTTTCCTCCTAGGGGTAAGTGAATGTGGGCAGAGGGAGGGGGTGGGGGAGGTGAGTCATTGTGAGTTCTTAACATAAGCGGGTGGCTTAGAACACTCTGGTTTTGAAGTGGATGTAGTCCACTGCATAGATCTCTGCATTCCCTGTGGCTGCTGTCTGGGGGGTCTGGTTCCCCAGCGTCTGGGCTGGACTGGCTTAGTGGGAGCAGGAAAGGACCAGTGCTTGGTGGTACAATGCCTGCTGAACCTGGGTGGCTAGACCTGCAAGAAATCCTTAACTGTTTGCATAGATTTTGCTATTTCTTCCATCTTTTTTAAGACCTCTTCTGCCTTAGTGCCAAATAAGTTCTCTGTGCAAGGGGGCATCCAACAATTTAGATTTAACATGGTCTGGCAAGGGCTGTTCCTTAAGCCATGCATGCCTTCTAATGACAGATCCGGTGACTGCTGCCCTACAAGAAGCTTCTAGGGCATCAATACCACAGTGCAAGGTGTGTTTAGTTACTTGACTTGCAGAATGCATCAACTCTTGTAACTTTAGATTCTGCACAAGCAAGAAAGGAAGACATTTTTTTGTTTAAGGAGTTCCAGGGTATGTTGCCGAAATTTTAGCATATGGAACTGACAATCTAGTGCCCTGATAGCAAAAGTAGCTGAGGTGTATACTTTTTTACCCCATCTGTCTAGTGCTCGGGAATCCGTATCTGAGGGGCTGGGATTCTTAGCAGAGGTTGCTTTAATCCATTTAGGCCCTTGAGAAATTACCTCAGGGTCAGCAGTAGGATTTTTAAAAAGAAATTTGTGTGAGCCAGAGACTCTGTAGTACCTTGTCTGGTTTTCTGGTGCAGAAGGGAGGGTGTCAGGAGTCAAGCTGGATTCCAGGAAAACATCCTCCATAACATCCAGGACTGGGGGGATGGCCAAGGGTCTGTGCTGTGGAAGATCTAAGAATTCGGAGTCTCTTTTTAGACTGAGGGTAGTCCTGACTCTCCCACTGGAAATGCTCTCTTAAGGTATGAAGAGTTTCCCCAAAGGAAACATCCTCTGGGGGAGAGGCGGAAAGGATGGAATCTTCTGCATCAGTAGAGAGGGGTTGCATGTCTTCATATTCAGATGCATCAGAGTCATCTGACTCTTGTTCAGACAAAACTACAGGGAACAGATCTCTTTTCCTTTTGGTGGGGGTAACCTGGCTTCTCCTGATCAGCATGAGAAGGTCTACTGCCATTTTAAACATTTGAAACGGAGGCAAGCAAGCAGGTGCCAGAGATTGAGTCATCTGTTTCTTGGGTGTGGTTCGTACCTTGGGCCTAAGAAACTCTGTACTTTTCAAAAGAACGGCAGTCGCGAAAGATGTCAGTTTGTGACAAGAATGGGTAGTGCGAAGGACTTCCCTCGGAAGCCGATGCCTACTCAGAGGCTCCGGACTCATCCAAGGTAGAGACGACCACAGGATCCATAGTCGAAGAAGAGTTTTGTGGCATATCGGACTCTGAAAGGGTCTCCGTACCGGCCTGTGAATCCACAGAAGCGGGCAGCAGGGGCTGCGAAAGCACCTCACTGAGGACCGGAGAACTGACAACTAGCTTAACGGAAGTGCCGTTGGTAGGTTTGGACCTGTGCAGTCTATCTTTACATTTTTCGGAAGATCTGCTGTCGGATGGCTTACCAAAGCTATATTGGAGCTTGAGGACTGTAAGTGAAAATATCTAGCTACAAGGGCCTGATGACAGATAGTTATGGCATTGAACAAAGCACAGAAGTGACAGCGGGGGACATCGTGTTCTGGGCCTAAACAAGTGACGCACTAAGAATGAAAGTGTCTGTGTGGTAATTGCTTTCCACAAGCGAGACAATTGTTAACTTTTTCTGACATCAGTTAGTGCAAGAAAAAAAGATCCCCAGTGGGGTACTTAGCTTTAGAAGACTTCAGCTTCAAAATCGGTAGACAAAACTCAGGTAGCGGCTGACCGGCACTTGTGCAAACAGAAAGACTGAAATAATAGCATCGGCTGCCTTACTTTATACTACTAACAACCTGACGTCAGTCCTGAAGTGGCAGCTACAGACACAGAAATACTAAGCCTCTGGTATTCGGGCCAGCCGAGGGCTATCCTGGCAGGGATAACCCAAATGTTATGACTGCAACAGTGAAACATGAAGAACATAAGTGTTTTCCATGAAAGACAGTTAACATCATAAGCTGCTGCATGTTATAAGGGAGATACAGTAATGATTTGCAAAACCAGATTTAAATCCCAAGGGGGAGAAGGGTCCTTGTAAGGAGGTTTCAACAATAAGGTCCCTTTTAAGAATGTCTTGCAAAGTTTGTGGGAGTTCAAGGAGGAATTGCCAAATCCAATATGGAAATCTGAATTGGCTGCTAACTGCACTTTAATGGTAGATGCTGCTATCCCATTATTGAAAAGATGGACTAGGAAGTCAAATATGAAATGAATAGGGGCTGTGATGGGAACCATGCTGTGTTGCTGTGCCCAAAAAAATTTATTTCTTCCATTTACTCCTATACAGTTTCTGAATTGATGGCTTATGGGATGACATCAAGTTATGGTGGACTAGGGATGACAGCACAGGTTTATGGCAATCAATGCAACTGGAGGAACCAAGCTGTCAGCTTGAGACTGTAAAGGTTGGGATGAGTCGTTTGTCAGATGTGACAAAAGGTCTGGAGAAAGATCCAGAATCCAGGGCTCCATCTGAAGAGGAGGCCACAGGAAGGGAAACGAGATCTGTCGAGGCCAATATGGGGCAATGAGGTTAACTGTTCTCCTCAACTTTTTGGCTTTCTGAAGGATCTTTGGTATCAACGGAATTGGGGAAAAGCCATACAGAAGTCTGGGGGGCCAATTGTGCATCAGAACATCTCTCGGGGTTTGCCCCTGTGAGGGAATCAGGGAGAAGTAGTCACTGCATTTGTTGTTGAGGGGAGAGGCGAAAAGATCGCAGCAAGTTTGGCCCCATGTGTAGAAAATGTGGTCTGCCACATTCTGATTGAGGAACCACTCATATGACATGAGAATGGCTCTGCTCAGTTTGGCCACAATGATGTTGGATATCCCCAGATTATGTGTCATCAGAAAGTGGATGGATGAGATCTCTCACTGCCACACTCTGAGTGCTTCCGACAGAGTGGGTATAATTTGGCTCCTCCTTGCTTAAGTGCCATACCACCGACATATTGTTGGACTGAATCACTACCATGTCCAGAGGAAGGGCAGATTGAAATGCCTGCAATGCTAAAAGCACTGCCTTCGTCTTTAAGACATTTATGTGGAGCTTGGCCTCGTCTGCAGACCAGGTACCTTGAACAGTCTTCCCCAGACAATGCCCCGCACCCACATCTTGGAGGCATCCGTGGTCACCGCAGTCTGTGGTAGAGTGGGAACAAAGGGTCTACCTTGTGTTACCTGCTGAGAATGAATCCACCATGATAGAGCTTTTCATTTTTGCATGTTTCTGTTATGAGAACGTGATAGGTCATTGGTTGGTGCATTATTGACCACTGCGAGGCTAGAAGTCATTGCAAAATTCACATGTGAAACCTGGCTAGTGGGACTAACACAATCGTAGCAGCCATGGAATTTATGGCCTGAAGAACACAACAGGCAGGTAGTCTCTTGTTTCTGATCAGTCTTGCAGTCTCTCTCTTGATTGCCAAACTTCCCCCTTCCAGAGTACTGACAATCATCAGGTTCATTTCTAACAGGGCTCCTATAAACCCTATGGCTTGAGTGGGTACCAGATGAGATTGAGGATTTATTGTTATGCCTAGTTCTAAGCAAAGTTGAAGAACAGAGTCTCTTGCATCTACAAGTAGATTTCTGGTCGGGGCAGAAATAAGCGAGTTGTTTATGGAAATACCTGGAATCCTTGTCTCAGGTGAGCTGCGACCACTGCCACACATTTGGTGAACACTCTGGTGGTGGTAGTGAGCCCAAAGGGCAGCATTCTAAACTGGTAATGACTGGCTCCCAACCAGAAGTGCAGGTATGTTCTGCAGCGTCTGTCCATTTTTATGTGGTAGTACGCATCTTAAAGATCTATAGAGCACATCCGATCATCCTTTCCCAGGAAGGGAAGCAAGGCCTGTACAGTGACCATTCAGAACTTGCTGCGACAGACTGATTTGTTCAATTTGCTAAGATCCAGAATATGTCTCCATTCCTTGGGTGGTGACTGTGGGGAACCTTCACCTACATCGAGGTTGGTGTCTTCAGTGGCGGACTCCTCCATGGAGTCTAGGTGCAGCCTCTTGCATAGCCTCTTCTGAGCAATGTCCTCAGTGGGATAGTCTGGAGATGTATTGGAAGAGTCAGGGATACCCAGAGTGGTATCCTGGAGCCTAGGTTCCCACTGTCCCTGTGGAGCGAGATGGGATGAAGAGCACTAAGCATCTGCCTGGAATAACAGATCCAAAGGGGGGGGGGTGACTTTGCTGATGCAGTTTCAGCCACGGTCCTCTCCAAAGCTCCACGGCAGACTGCTCCTGGAAGGACGAGGACTCCAGAGCAGAGAAGCTATGCTTTTGGGGCAGATACCTCCCCAGTCCAGAAAACAGCTTACCTAGGGTAAAAACCAGAGCCAAGCTCACTTTAGGTGAAACCCCAATGGCTATCAACCTCTATAACGATCTGGGGGGTCGAGTGGACTCCAGGTCCGCGAAGCTCACTTCTGGTCCAGAAGCTCTCTAGCTCCCAAAAGGCCGATAAGCTCCAAGTGGAAGTCTGAATCGCAGAAGATAGCATCCTAGGATCCTAAATCAAAGGCACCGGACATATCGGATCCATGGGCTCTGAAACATGCCCTGAAGTCAGAGGAGGAAGTGAGGGAGTGGAAGGTTTGGGCAGACCTGGAGCCAAAAGGGCTGAGGTCGAAGGGGACCTACTGATACTCAGCGCCCATAAGATCTTCTACACCATCCGTTCCACTTCTTCTTCTGTAATACTTCTGGCTGAACAGTCGGACATAGCAGAAGGGGATTTCTGCCTCCACAGAAACAGGGACGGTACCCTTGAAGGTACTGGGTCATATGATGGAGAGTACTTCGTCCTTGGCAAGGTCAATACTGGTTTGAAAAGTCTAGACATCGGATCCAACCCATCCTTGTCAGATGACGTCAGAGCTGAAAAAGCCAGATCAGATGAAGTAGCGGTCACAGCAGACGGCTACAATTGGATCAGAGATTCCCCTGAGAACAATTTTGATTTTTTGGATTTTGACTCCGAAATATCAGTCGGCATTGATGAAGGTCTTTACTTGGCCTTGTCAGAAGATTTGGAAGACAAGGACTAAGCAGGACTTGAAAGAGATTTAGTTTTAGGGGAAGAAGTTGTTCCAGAAACAGCATCATTCCACTTAAAATGAGCTTATTTCTTCTGTCCATCAAAGCTCATTTATTGAAGGAGTGACACACTATACAGTCCTCCTGTAAATGCAAAGGCCAAGACAGTACACTTAAAGAATGCAATGCAAAGGCCAAGACAGTACACTTAAAGAATGCACGTAGCTGAACAGGATCTTATGCCCGCACTTGGGATGCTTCTTGAACTCCGCTGGTTTCTCTACCGTAATAGAGGAGAACAGGTACAAAGCGTGCGAACACACACACACACACACACACACACACACACACACACACACACACACACACACACACACACACACACACACACACACACACACCTCACTCTTGAGAAAAGGATAGTGGAAGTGTTTTTTTTTTTTTTTTTGTTAAAAATAGAAAGGAATTTAAAACAGAAAGAGGGGAAGGAAAACCTTACTAATGATAGTAGGGAAGAAATACCTCAACGGTTAAAGGGGAGAAAGTAACCTTAGAAAAAAAGTACAGTTGTGCACCTACCATAAATGCAGATGTTAGAGTGTATTCACTGTTGCAGTCATTACAATTGGGTTATCTTGCTGGCTACCCGCAGTCGGCCTGAATTCCAAAGTCTAGGTCTGGCGTCGGTTGTTGTCTCCTCCTCGCCGACGTCAATGTACCAGGGGTATACAAAAATGCAGCAGACGCCATTTTCTTCAGTTTTTCTTGCCCCAGATGTCAGGTGCCCCTAAAATTGTAGGCGAAATTATGCTAAATGAGCATACATGCACAAAAAACAACTTTTCCTTCATCTACAAGCAAATACATCACATAGGTTGTATAGAATAGAGAAGTACAGATAAGTCCCAGCAAAGGAAAAGGGGGATGGTGGGAGAGTAACCTGGACTGCAACAGTGAATACACTCTTAACATCTACATTTATGGTAGGTACACAACTGTACTATGTTCATAGTGTTCCACTGTTGCAGTCATTACAATTGGGTTGAATCCCAAAGCTAAGGTTGGGAGGCTGGTGCTAAATAGGATTAGGAGAGGCCATCAGGCCCTGCAGAACTGCAGTGGCAAATCCTGCCCTAGATTTAGAGTAGAGAGGTAAATGATAGTGCTTTGTAAAAGTATGCACTGAACTCAAGTTGCAGCCTCTAAGATGCCTTTGGTTGGTACTCCTCTGAGGAAGGCTGCTGAAGTTGCTGCTGCTCTGGTTGAATGTGGCCTAATGCCCTTAGGCACTGATTTGCCATGCTGTGAATAGCAGAAATGAATGCAGTGACCTATCCACTTTGAAATTGTCTGCTTTGAGATAGGCTTTCCTTGTGATCCTGCAGCACATGCCACTAGAAGTTGTTCAGTCTTTCTGAAAACTTTGATTCTGTCCAAGTAGAAGCGTAGCTGCCTGTGAATGTCCAAAGAATGCAGAATTCTCTCACCCTTATTCTGTGGGTTTGGATAAAAGGTAGGCAAATGAATTGTTTGGTTAAGGGCCACACTGGACACTACCTTAGGCATAAAAGTAGGATTTGTCTGCAGAGAAACCCTGCATAAGATTTTCTGGTGCTAGGCCTCCAAAATAATATCCATCACTGCTTTAGAGAGAGGTGTGCCTTGACTGGCTACATTATCCACCATGCTGCCAGGTTTAAGGTCCTGAGTTGGCTGTGCAGTATTTGACTGTCTTGTTGGGTCAATAAGTGAGGAATTTGAGGTAATGTCCAAGCTGGGCATTCAGACAAGCTCTTTAGGATTGGGTACCAGTGCTGGCGGGGCCAGTATGGGGCAATCAGTATCATTTTTGGTTTCTCTTGTCTGACCTTGTGGAGTACCTTGGGGAGGAGAGGCAGAGGAGGAAAGGCATATACTGTTAGTTCTTTCCAGCTGAAAGATAGAGCATCCACTTTCCAAGCTTGCTTGTGAGAAGTCCTTGTGCAGAATTTCTGTAGTTGGTAGTTGTGAGGGGAGGCAAATAGGTGCATGTCCAGGCATCCCCAGTTCCTTGTTATCATGGTGAAGACTTGTGGATCCAATTTCCAGTCTTGGTGATCCATTAGGTTTCTGCTTAGTTCGTCTGCCAGAGTATTTGTCCTTCCTGGCAGGAATTGTGCTTGCAGATGTACTTGGTAAGTCAATGCTGTGTCCCACAAGTTCATGGCTAGCCTGCAGGGGAGGTAGGAATGTGTGCCTCCCTGCTTGTTTATGTACCACATAACTGTAGTATTGTCCGTCCTTATCAGTAGTTGTCCTGGATGAAGTAGATCCTTGAAGGCTGTCAGGGCGTTCTGAACAGCTAGCATCTCTTTTTGATTGATATGTAGATGCATTTGACTTGCGGACCATGTGCCCTGAATACATCTTCCTGCCATATGGGTCCCCCAGGCATAATCTGATGCATCGGTTGTCAATGTCTGCCTGGCTGTAGGCAAGGTGAATGGCTGTCCCATGTTGTGGTGACAGGCTTTTGCCCACCATCGAAACTCCTGTTGCAGGCAGGGAATGAGGGTAATTATTGTTTCCAGGCTGTGGCAATGTTGAGTCCAAACACTTTTTAGATACCATTGAAGATTCCTCATATGCAGTCTTGCATGAAGCCCAAAGCCTGCAGAATTTTTCTTGCAGATAACTGGGTCTTTGTTGCCAACATTTTGAAATAAATAGTCAGTTGTCTGTGTTTGTCTGGCGTGAGATAAGCCATCTGGGCAGTTGTATTTAAGCTTGCACCCAGGAATATTATCTCTTGAGACGGTACGAGTTTTGATTTCTTTTTGTTTACTGTGTACCCTAGACCAGTTAGTAATCTTTTTACAAATGCCAGATGCTGTAGTAGAATGTCCTTGTTCTGTGCTTGAATAAGGCAGTCATCCAAGTAAGGATATATTTGTATTCCTCTTTGTCTGCAAAATGCAATCACTGGTGCCAGGCATTTTGTGAAGACCCTGGGTGCAGTAGATAAGCCATAGGGCAGTGCAGAGAATTGGTAATGCATTGAGCCAACTATAAATATGAGGTATCTTCTGCATGACTGTGATTGGGACATGCAGGTATGCCTCTTTCAGGTCTAAAGTCACAAGCCAAGCCCTCTTGCCCAGCATGAGCAGAAGCTGCTGCAGAGTTAACATTTTGAATTTTGGAATATCCAGGAATGTGTTTAGGATAGACAGGTCCAGTAATGGTCTCCAGGTTTTGTCCTTTCTGGGCACCAAGAATAGCCTTGAGTAGAATCCTAGCCCCTGCTCTTGATGTGGTACTTACTGAATAGCTCTCATGTTCACGAAGGATGAAACTTGTTTTTGTGCCTCTGCCCATTGACTGCGTGGCAGGTCTGGCATACCATTTTACCTTGGCAGGGTGTGAAAGTGGAACCTGTAGCCTTGTGATACAATATTTAGGACCCATTTGTCCTGGGTGATCATGTGCCAATTTTGTGAAAAAAGTGCCAGTTATCCCCCCAAAGGGGCTGCCAGAAGATAAGTGCTTGGTGCTGGCAGGGGAAAGTCATTGAGACTGTTTCCTGTATGGCTGTGATTTTTCCTCTCCACTTTTGGAGGTAGAAGCACCCCATTGTTTAGGCCTGTATGAGCATTGGGGCTGTGATCTGCCTCTTGGGCATCTGTATCTGCCTCTTTGTGGCCTGTCTGACACTGGAAAGGACCAATTCTTTGTAGGCCAGTTCCTGCTAAATCTGGGAAGCTGTACCTGCAAGAAGTCCTTGACTGTTTGCATAGATTTAGCTTTGTCCTCCATTTTCTTCAACACCAAACAAAGTATCATGCTGTAATGGAGCATCTAACAGTTTTGCTTTAACATGATCAGGTAGATTCTGTTCTTTCAACCAAGCATGCCTCCTAATGACAGAACCTGTAACAGCGACCCTGCAGGAGGCCTCTACAGAATCAAAACCACAATGCAAAGTATGCTTTCCCACTTGTTCAGCTGCATGCAATAAATCCTGCATTTCTTTGTTTTCTGCACATTCTGAATTTGTCAATATTGTCTAAGCAGTGACATAAGATATTGCTGATATTTAAGCATATGAAACTGGCAATTTAAAACTCTTACAGCCAAGTTAGCAGAAGTATAAATCTTTTTTCCCCCATCTGTCCAGGGCCCTTGAATCCCTATCAGAGGGGATAGGGTTTTTTGCAGTGGAAGCCTTGACCCCTTTGGGACCCTGAGAGATGGTTTCTGGGTCAGCAGCAGGGTTTTTATAAAGAAATTTATGTGAATCAGGAACCCTATAGTATGTCTGGCGTAACCGGAGCTGGTGATAAAGAGTCAGGAGATAGGCCGGACTCTGCAAATACATCATCTACAATGTCTAAAACAGGAGGGACAGCAAGGAGCCTGTGCTGAGGTAATAAAATGAAGTCTCTGAGCCTTTTCTTGGATTCTGAGTAATCTTGGCTCTCCTAGTGGAAATGCTCCCTCATAGTATGCAGGGTCTCCCCAAAAGAATAATCCTCAGGAGGGGAGAGGCTGACGGGATATATTCTTCAGCATCAGAATCCTCATAGGGAGGAATAGAATATTCCTGTTCAGAGGAGGAATCAGAGGAAATGGAAACCTGGTCTGAAGATTCATATTCTATCTCTTGCCTAGGCCCTTATCAGGAGGGGGATGGAAACCCCTGATCAAAGTAATTAAGTCTTCGGCCATTTTAAGCATCTGTTTTTTAGGCATGGTGGCCTGTCCAGGAGAATGCTGTACTTGTTTCTTTGTCTTTAGAGCTGCTTTAGTCTTTGCTTTTGAAACTGAAGTAGGTTTCACATATAACTGTGTAGGCCTGAAAACACCCTAAGAAGCCGATGCCTGCTCAGCGGGAGGCTCTGGACCCATCTGAGGGAATAGTTTCCGAGTGTCCAATACCTGGAGTTTCCAGCGGCCTAGTCGGCTCCACGTAGGAGTTGGAAGCGGCCTGTGGCTCTGAGGTAGCAGGTGTCAGGGGCTGCGAAAGCGCATCACTGAGAACCGGCAACAGGCCTAGCGGAAGCCTCGTCGGTTCTGGATCTCGGATGCCTGTCCTTTTCTTTTTCTTTGCACTTTTTATAGACTCCGGTAGTCAGCTGTTCCGACGGCATGATATAATTGAATCTTCTACCAAAGTAATGGAATGCAAAATCGTATCGACGCTTAATAGTGCGTTGGTCAAATCTAGCACAAAACCGACAACTAGCAACGTTATGGTCAGGGCCTAGGCAAGGAATACAGTAAGAATGAAAATCCTTATGAGGTATTTGCTTCCCACAAGAAATACAATTATTAACTTTTTCTGACATCGGTCTGGAGCAAGAAAAAAGTTTCCCCAATGGGGTACTTAGCTTTAATGAAGACTTCGGATCCGAAATTCGAATTTGAAAATCTCAGGAGTCTGCCAACCGGCACTTGCGAACTGCTTTTGCTTCGGGCACCGCACAGCAAGAAAGACTGAAGAAAATGGCATCGTCTGCATCTTTTATACCCCTGGTGCACTGACGTCAGGGAGGAGGCGACAGCAACCGACGCTGGACCTAGACTTTGGATTTCAGGCCGACTGCGGGTAGCCTGCCAGCAGGATAACCCAACTGTAATGACTGCAACAATGAAACACGATGAACATCAGTTACTGGCAGGGAGGAAGTAAAGGCAAAATAAACACTGAAGCAATCAGCAGGGCAGAGCAACAGGTAGAAAAGGGATAGAAAAGACTATTTTCAAAATCTAGTAAGAAATTAAGGAATTTGAAGAAAAATTACAACCTGACCCAAGAGCTACTGGAATGACCACATCTTTTGCAATGGGGGAAACGAGATCTGGAATAATGGGGACAGATTCACTGCGAGTAAGGAGAAGGTATCCAAGAGCTTTTTGGTTGCCACGAGCTTGCTAATGGCTGAGTCGGATTCGAGGACTCTGATCTAGATCCACACGCGAGGAGAAGATAAAAAAATTGACAATTACCAGATTAAACCTTTTCATGTATTATATGTACTGCCTTCCCTTAACCCTCACTCCTCCTGAAAACTGCTCTGTATACATCATTCCTAGAAATTGCACTTATTTCCATGTAATTTGCTCCTCCCCCCTCTTTTCTTCATGCTTTCCAGCTGAACCATTGCACCATGTCCACTGCAGAGTAAACCAATTCCTCATTCCACCGCAAGACTTTGTGACTCGGGGCTGAGGCCGATGCTGATTTTTTTTTATTCAGGACTGGAGCCGGCATTGATCTTAAGGACGTCCTGGTGACTGCCTCCCCCTCCTATATTTATCTACTCCATCCACAACCTACTCTCCCTCTATGGACCACAATTTTCAGGGAGTACCTATATAAATGCCCTCCCTTTGGGATAAGTATGCCCATCTCTCCCTGCCAGCACCTTAGGTGCCTGAGACACTAATCAAAACTGGGTTGTTTGGGCTGGCCATAATTGAGGTTGTATCCCTCTATCCTACTGCTCCTTCCCTTTATTAATTATCTCACCTCCAATTCTTTTATCTTTTTTTACAATTAATTTACATTTTGATTTCTATATTCTAGTAATTGCTTTTTTAGCAGCAAACAGTATTAAACTTAATAAAGCCGTAGTACAGCTTGACAATTCAGATCATCTATCCCAGCTCAAAAGAATCATTTCCCTAGTTACAACCTTTTGCTCCCCCAATATCTGAAAGTACTCTTTGCTAAGACCTTACATTCCTCCCAAAAAACAAGCTCCTAATAACCTCTCTCTATACTACTGCATTTCCACCATTTGCTACCAACCTGTGAAAAAAAATTCTCAGTCTATTTGGGGGTATAAAATATACAATACTTTCAAGCAAAAATGCTAAACCACCTGGATTTTGTTGCCTGCTTAAGGACCATACAACATCCTCCCATTGTTTCTAGGTATACTGCCTTTCTATTTTCTCTTCCCAATCTTTTCTAACTTACTTTGGCAATACTTTATATGCTCTACTACTTATGCCTTTTTAATAGTAGCTTCTGTTCTAGCTCAATTAAAAACTCTACCAAATTGTCTTCACTTAGCACTGCACTCTCCCTTGTTCTTTACTTATACACTGTTCTCAATCCCTTGTAGGGAGAGCAGTCGATAACCTGCAATCCAAACTTCTGCAGTCATTTCTACTGAAATACATAAAATGGCTTAATGGTTAAGTTCTTTGCCTCCCATGCACAAGGTTCAATCCTGACCCCTGACCAATGCTCGTTTGGAGCTTGCATGTTCTCCCTTTGTCTCCATGGGGTTGCTCCCTTGTCGGAAAAACATGCCGTTTCCATCTCAGACTCACCAATGAATGGAGCTGTGAGCAACAGCACAGACTCTACATGGTGCCCTACAGGGGGAAGAGTTGTACAGACCAACCGCATTGGGCATCTACTATGGTGCACAGTATCCTCAAGCTAGGAGAACACTGATCACAGACTGTGCGCCATGGCAGGGCTAGCCACTTGACAGTGTAAAATATGGCTCTAGGTGATTTGGTCATGTTGACTAATGTCACAAAAAATGGCATGGGTAGTTACCAGTGATAAGTGGGTTGAGGACCTGGCATACTCTGACCCAGGTCAAGAAACCTTGCTAACAGTGGGAGGGGTATATGTGCCCCTATTGGCCAGTGTGTGCCCGCCACAAAGCCCAGCAGTCCTGGGTCAATAAGCTACTGGCTGGCCGGTGTCTAGTTGCCCAGCCCGGGTTACCCGGGATAGCTCTGTTGAGTGAAAGCTGGACGCAAAACCAATCAACCTGCCAAACATGAACGGAGAATTGCTATGCTTAATGTAGGTTCACTGACAGGATGCAGCTTGGAAGTGGATGACACGATAATACAGAGAAGGATGGAAATCCTATGTAAACAAGAGATGAGATGAAGGGCAGTGCAGCAAAGCCACTTGGCTTGGGATCCAGACTCTACTACTCAAGTGGGGGGGCAGGCTAGAAATGGTGTAGGAATTGTGGTGAGTGAGGGATATCATCAGAATTAATGACAGACTCATGGCAATCAGACTCCAGTGTAATGATAGGGAAGTATTCACATTCTCAGTCTATGCACCACAGTAGGGTTGTGATATCGAGGAAGAGAGTGCATTCCGACAGCAGTTGTAGGACTTACTAGATAAAGCAGGACAACATCAATTGGTGTTGATAATGGGCGACTTGAATGCACATATTGGGACAGACAGAATAGGATATAAGGACTGCCTGGGTCCACATGGGTTTGGCAGCAGGAATAAAGGAGGAGAGGCCATTCTAGACTTCAGTCTGGTAAATGGCTTAATAGTAGCCAATACATGGTTCAGTAAAATACACAGTCACAAGATCACATAAAAGAGTAGCCAACATGCAACTCGGGTAGACTTCTTCCTAGTAAGGAAAAGGCACTGGAGTAGAATCCATGATTGCAATGTCATTCCCAGTGAAACAGTTGGCCCACAGCATAAACAACTAGTTGCCACAATCGGCTGCAAACAGTGGTCAGAGAAGGCTCTAAGGTCAACAGAGACCAGAGACCAGGCTGAAGACCTGGAAGTTTACTGGAGAGAAAGTACAGCAGTTCAAGGAATTACTCAGGGCTCTTTCTTTTAATATTGGTCCAATAGATACTTGTATTTTTATGTTAAAACTGGACTAAGTGTTACATATATATTTAGTTTGCAAATGACTTAAATGTTCAAGATGTGTGCACATTACAATATTATGTAAACTATGGGGAGGGAAACATTCTGAAATGGTTTTACTGTTTTTTTGTAGCTTTAAGAACCAAATATTAAGTAACTGAATTAAATTAATGATTGCAATTATTGTGTTTTAACTTAATATATAAAGAGGATTGGGGCTGCATGTTTTTTATCTGATGAAGTCTGCTTGAGAGACGGAAGAGCTTATTGAGTGTTTACTTGGTGTGTTTTATATTAAATATTTAATCTTCCACGGCTTTAGCGTTTGTCCTGTTTTTTGGGATTTTAGTTATTATTGTGAGCCACTGCTTGGATTTCTACAGACAGGAAGAAGGTAAAAGGAAGCGAGGACGTCCAGCAAAGAGGTGGATGGATTGTGTGAATGATGATCTGCGACAGTCAGGCATGAGTGTTGAAGAAGGCAGGAGTCTGGCACTGAATCGAGAGAGCTGGGGACACTTAACACGATACTCCAACCCCATGTGGACATAAAAATGGGGGAAAAGGGGGCTGATGATGATAACTTGCAGTCATTTCTACTGTTTACATCTCTTTTCTCCATTCCTGTTCTGGTTTAGGTCTTACCAAACCTTCTATTTTACTTCTGTAGTAATATTTTGATGGTTGTTATTCTCCTTAAGGATAAGCATCTAAAATCCTACTCTCCTCACTTCTCAAACTCCGGCCCCCAAAATTTCACCATCATCCCTTTCCACTTTAATTTGCAACCTTCTGTTTGTGTTATGTGCATTAACCTTAACCGTATAGTTCTAAAGTATCCCTTCTTAACAAGTAATCTTAAACCACCCTTGTTCTATGGAGAAAATCAACTTACTTAATTCTTGCCTTCTTCCCTCCCAAATAAACAACTTTATTAATTACGGTCACCACTTCTCCCATGTGATAAAAAAGCACTTGACCTTTATACAAAACTAAAGGGATTAAAAAACAGCTAAATTCTGATCCCTCAGCCAGGCGTGCCTGCGAAGAACAGAACCAGTGGCTGCCACCCTCGAAGAGGCCTGTACAGCATCAAAACCACATTGCAAGGAATGCTTACCCACCTGTTCAGAAACATGAACCAAATCCTGCAACTCTTTACACTCAATACCTTCCGCCAGAGCATCCACCTTAGACTTCAATTGTGAAAGGAGATAATTTTGGTATTTCAACATGTGAAACTGGCAATTCAAAGCCCTCATGGCTAAAGTGGAAGAAGTATACACCTTTTTCCCCCATCTATCCAAAGCCCTTGCCTCTTTATCAGAAGGAACAGGATTTTTAACAACAGAAGCCTTAACACCTTTAGGGCCCTGAGAAACAGTTTCTGGGTCTGCCCTAGGACTCTTAAAAAGATACTTATGAGCCTCAGGCACCCTATAATACCTGTCCGGTTTAACTGGGGCAGGAGGCAAAGAATCAGGGTTCAGGGAAGCCTCTGCAAAAACATCCTCTACCACATCCAGAACAGGAGGTATAGCTAAAGGCCTATGCTGGGGTAGAAACAAAAATTCCCTAAGCCTTTTCCTACAATCAGAGAAATCTTGACCTTCCCATTTAAAATGCTCCCTCATGGAATGAAGAGTCTCTGAAAAAGAAAAATCCTCAGGAGGAGAAGCCGAAGGTGTAGAGTCATCTACATCAGAATCAGAATAAGGAGGATACTCCTGCAAGTCTTCAGTCAAGACTCAGAAGCCTCGAACACTGCTCAAAACTCTCAAGCCCAGGTTCCACCCTAGGCCTCTTATCAGGGGGGGGTAAAGAACCTCTAATCATAGTAATCAAATCTTCTGCCATTTTAAGCATATGTTTCTTAGGCAGAGACCCTGAAGAACTAGGGGAGACCCCACTGAAGTTAACCCTGGCCGGCCTCTAGAAGGAGCCTTGGAAACAGAAGGGAGGGCCTAACCACCTTAGAAAGGGAGGGAGAACAGCTACCTGAGAAGCCCCTTCAGCCTGGCCTACCTCCTGAGAGGACACATCTTGTAACAGTAAAGTCTCTCCCTGAGAATCCAGAGGAACTTCTGGTAGAACCACCGCTCCACTGAGCCCTCTAAAGAACCGACGTCCGGGACAGACGGTTCTTCCACCCTAGGCTTCGCTGCTTTGTCTTTGCGCTTTTAGAAGCGGGCCGGAGCATCCGACGGCATGTTGTAATTACAACGCTTCCCAAAACTAACCTGGCACAATCTAATCTTCTCTTAATAGTGCTTGTTAAATCTAGCACAAGAGCGACAGCCAACAACGTCGTGCTCAGGCCCTAAGCAAGGTATACACAATGTATGGTAATCTCTATGAGGTATCTGTTTCCCACAAGAAATACAGTTATTCACTTTTTCTGACATCCGGTTAAATACTGAGGCAAGAAAAAAACAAAATATTCCCCAACTGGGTACTTAGCCAACTTTGATTCGGTCTGAAACTCCGACTTCAGAAAATTTCAGAACGCCAACCTGCACTCGCAATACTGCTTCTGCATCGGACCATGCGGCAAAAAAGACTGAGGATAGGACGTCGGTCATGCGCATTTGTACCCTGACGTCCTGATGTCAGTCAAATGCGCCTTGACCGACGTCAGCCTTATACTTTGGTATTCGGGCCGACTGGGACAGCGGACTACCCCAAGTGTTAGGACTGCAGCAATGTGAGATGAAGAACATCTAAAGGGATTAAAAAACATTTTCACTACTTGTATCTTATTAACCATTTCCATAATCAAGAGCTTCCAACTTCATTTTTTGTAACATCTTTTGCTTAATCTCTTTCCAAACATCCTTGGCTGCCATAACATAATTCTTTTTTAATCCATACATCTAAATACTTCATCTTAACTTATCCCCATAAGTATGAGCATTCCTGAACCAATTCATGTGTGGGTACATAGATTACCACCACAGCCTTTGTTTAATCTTCATTTACTTTACGCACTGAAAAGTCCTAAAACTAAAATGCACCACAACACAAACATTTCCTCTCCTGGATTTATAAAGTACAAACAATATTAGAATAAAATTAACTCTTCTTGATTATTATAGCAATTATATTCTTGAATTTGAGAGCCCCATGTTTTCTTTTGCCAATGGCTCCACGTACAAAGCAAGTAAAGGAGAAAGAGGACACCCTTGCATGGTTCATCTGTTCAAACACAGCCAGCCAGAGAGGAACCCATCCACCTTAATTCTTGCCTTTGACCCTTTACTTGTCCTCTGATAACTCTATTATGCTATCAGTGAATACAAATGCTATGCCCTGCTCATAACATTCCAGCTTGCTCCACCAAATGCCTTCTTTGCAACATGAATTAGCAGCAATAGCAGCATTTTCTTACACTCTACTTCCCTATCAATCATTAGTGTTCCACTAATGTTGTCAAATAACCCCCCATGACGCACATCTATCCATTTTGGCAATAGATTTGCTACTCCCCTTAGCTAGTATAGTCAAATATTTTATAACAGTTTAAAACTGAAATGGGTTTTGACAAAGCTGGGGTCTACATTTTTGGGTAATACGACTATCACAGACTTCTTCCAAGATGCTGGTACTTCACCCTATCCACATCTGTACCACTTTCTTACCTTCCAACCTCCAAACTTCCACAGAATACAGTCTGTTCTTGGAAAGTTCCCTCCTGAATGGTTATACATCACAATTTTTATCTCTTTCTTCCTACATTAGTTATCTGTTCCACCTCAACTGCCTCTCACCTTGGCATGATTAAGTCTCCCATAAAGATTTCCATTTTTACCTTCTCTTGGTTTTCACACTCCTCTATACAAATTTTCATAAAATTTAAAATATAAAGATATCTGTATAGGATCTCTAGTTACTTTTCTGGTTACAGGCTCCCTAAGTTTTGCAAAGTACAGTTGTGTACACTTACCATAAATGTAGATGTTCGAGTGTATTCACTGTTGCAGTCATTACATTTGGGTAATCCTGCTGGCAGGTTGCCCTAAGTTGGCCTGAATTCCAAAGTCCTGGGTCCTGCGTCGGCCACTGTCGCCCCTTCCCTGACGTCAGGGGTATAAAAGAAGCAGCCTACGCCATTTTCTTCAGTTTTTCTTGCCCCAGATGTCAAGATGCCCCCTAAAAGGGTAGCATAAATATATCTATATATATATAGATATATAGATATATATATATATATATATATATATATATATATATATATATATATACACACACACACACATACATACATACACCAATATAAACTTCATGTTCCTCTACAAGCAAATACACCACATAGGTTGTATAAAATCAGAGAAGGAAAGAAAAGTTCCAGCAGAAAAAATGGGGATGGCGGGTGGGTAACCTGGACTGCAACAGTGAATATACTCTAACATCTACATTTATGGTAAGTGTACACAACTGTACTATGTTCTTCGTGTTTCACTGTTGCAGTCATTACATTTGGGTAGAGTCCCAAAGCTATGGTTGGGAGCCCGGAGCTAAACAGCATTAGGAGCGGCTACGGGGCCCTGCAGAACTGCATGGCAAAGCCTGCCTGAATTTAGAGTAGAGTGGCAGATGATAGTGCTTTGTAAAGGTGTGCACTGAACTCCAAGTAGCAGCCTCATATGTCTTTGGTTGGTACTCCCCTGAGAAAGGCTGCTGAAGTGGCTGCAGCTCTGGTTGAATGTGGCTTAATGCCCTTAGGCACTGGCTTCCCATGGTGTAAATAGCAGAAACGAATGCAGTGCCCTATCCACTTTGAAATAGTCTGCTTTGAGATAGCCTTTCCTTGTGATCCTGCAGCATATGCTACTAGCAATTGCTCTGTCTTCCTGAAAACTTTGGTTCTGTCCAAGTAGACTCTAAGTTGTCTGTGTACGTCCAAAGAATGCAGAATTCTCTCCCCCTTGTTCTGTGGATTTGGATAAAAAGTTGTCAGATGAATAGTTTGGTTAAGAGCCACACTGAACACCACCTTGGGCATAAATGTTGGGTTTGTCCTCAGAGAGACCCTGTCTGGATAAAACATGATAAAAGGTTCCACAGCCATGAGTGCCTGAAGCTCTGAAACACATCTTGCAGAAGTTATTGCTAGGAGCAGAGCTGTTTTCCAAGATAAAAACTTTATGTCAGCTGTAGCAGCTGGCTCAGAAGGAGGCAGGGTGAGTTTTTCCAAGACATAGTTGAGGTCCCATGCAGGCATTGGGGATCTCCTTGGAGGCCTTAAGCTTTTGGCTCCTCTGAGGTACTGCTTTAATAAAGGATGAGAAAAGATTGGTGGCTCTGTATTGTAATGAGCCGAAATGGCAGATGCATGAATTTTAATTGATGAAAAAGATAGGCCTTTGTCCAGCATCTCAGTTAAGTATTGCAAAATCTGAGGAATATTTGGAACAGCTGTATCAGTTCCTTGTGCCTGGTTCCAAGCACAGAATCTCTTCCATTTTCCAGCATACGATTTTCTAGTACTGGGCCTTCTGGCTTCCAAAATGGCATCCATCACAGCTTTACTGAGAGGTGTGTTTTGTATGCCTACATTATCCGCCATGCTGCCAGGTTTAAAGTACTGATTTGGCTGTGCAGGCTCAGATTGTTTTGCTGGGACAGTAGATGAGGTATTTGAGGTAAGGTCCAAACTGGGCATTGAGACAAGTTCTTTAGTATTGAATGCCAGTACTGGCGTGGCCAGTCTGGGGCAATCAGTATCATCTTTAGCTTCTCTTGTCTAACCTTTAGGAGTACTTTGGGGAGAAGAGGCAGTGGAGGAAAGGCGAAAGGCATATACTGATAGGGCGTCCACTTTCAATGCTTGCCTGTGATAAGTCCTTGTGCAGAATCTTTTTAGTTGGTAGT
Organism: Protopterus annectens; assembly: GCF_019279795.1. NCBI lineage: Eukaryota > Metazoa > Chordata > Ceratodontiformes > Protopteridae > Protopterus > Protopterus annectens. The sequence goes on from NC_056749.1 coordinate 435,758,013, forward strand.
TGTGAGGGGAGGCAAATAGATCTATGTCGGGGCATTCTCATTTCCTTGTTATCATGCTGAAGACTTGTGGATCCAGCTGCCACTCATGGGGATCCATGAGGTTTTTGCTTAGTCTGCCAGAGTGTTTTCCTTTCCTGGCAGGAATTGTGCCTGCAGATGTGCTTGGTAAGTCAATGCTGTGTCCCACAAAGTCATGTTTAGTCTGCAAAGGGGGTAAGAATGTGTGCCCCCCTGCTTGTTTATATACCACATGACCGTGGTGTTGTCTGTCAGTAGTTGTCCCGGATGAAGTAGGTCCTTGTAGGCTGTCAGGGCATTTTGAACAGCTAGCATCTCCTTTTGATGGATATGTAGATGCATTTGGTTTGAGTACCATGTGCCCTGAATGCGTCTTCCTGCCATGTGGGCCCCCAGGCATAATCTGAAGCATCTGTTGTTAGTATCTGCCTGGCTGGGGGTAATGTGAATGGCTGTCCCTTGTTCTGGTGACAAGCCTTCGCCCACCATTGAAACTCCTGTTGCAAGCAGGGAATGAGAGTAATAACTGTTTCCAGGCTGTGGCACTGTTGAGTCCAAACACTTTTTAGGTACCATTGAAGTTTCCTCATATGCAGTCTTGCATATGGAATTAGTAGGATGCAGGATGCCATGAAGCCCAAAGCCTGCAGAATTTTTCTTGCAGATAACTGGGCCTTTGTTGCCAACCTTTTGAAATAGGTAGTCAGTTGCCTTTGTTTGTCTGGCGTTAGATAAGTCATCTGGGCAGTTGTATTTAAGCTTGCACCCAGGAATATTATCTTGAGAGGGTACTAGTTTTGATTTCTTTTTATTGACTGTGCACCCTAGGCATGTTAGAAGTCTTTTCACAAATGCCAGATGCTGAAGTATGTCCTTGTTCTCTGCTTGAATTAGACAGTCGTCCAAGTAAGGATACATTTGTATTCCTCTTTGTCTGCAGAATGCAATTACTGGTGCCTGGCACTTTGTAAAGACCCTGGGCGCAGTAGATAAGCCAAAGGGCAGTGCAGAGAATTGGTAATGCATTATGTCAGCCTTGAATCTGAGGTATCTTCTGCATGACTGTGATTGGGACATGCAGGTATGCCTCTTTTAGGTCTAAAGTCACAAGCCAAGCATTCTTGCCCAGCATGGGCAGAAGCTGCTGCAAAGTCAACATTTTGAATTTTGGTATATCCAGGAATGTGTTCAAAACAGATAGGTCCAGTATTGGTCTCCAGGCTTTGTCCTTTCTGGGTACCAAGAACAGTCTTGAGTAAAATCCTTGTCCCTTCTCTTGCTCTGGTACTTGTTGAATGGCCCTCATGTCCATGAGGGATGAGACTTGTTTTTGTGCCTCTGCCCATTGATTTTTTTGGCAGATCTGGCCAGCCGTTTGTCTTTGGCAGGGTATGGAAATGGAACTTGTAGCCTTGTGACACTATATTTAGAACCCACTTGTCCTGGGTTATAATGTGCCAATTTTGTGGAAAAGTGTTAATTTTCCCCCTAAGGGTGCTGCCAGTAAATAAGTGCTTGGTGCAGGCAGGGGGAAGTCATTGGGACTGTTTCCTGTAAGGTTGTGATTTGTCTTCTCCACTTTTGAAGGTAGAAGCACCCCATTGCTTTGACCTGTATGAACCTTGAGCCTGGGATCTGCCTCTAGGGCATCTGGGTCTGCCCCTTTGAGGTCTGTCTGACACTGGAAAGGACCAATTCTTTGTTGGCCAGTGTCTACTAAACCTAGGTGGCTGTACTTGTAAGAAATATTTGACTGTTTGCATAGATTTAGCCTTGTCCTCCATTTTCTTTAACTCTTCTTCTGCCTTAACACCAAACAAAGAATTATGCTGTAAAGGTGCATCTAATAATTTAACTAACATGATCAGGCAGATTTTGTTCCTTTAACCAAGCATGCCTTCTAATTACAGAACCTGTAACTGAGGCCCTGCAGGAGGCTGCATTTCCTTGTTTTCTGCACATTCAGAATTTAACATTTTCTGTTTAAGCAATGTCACGACATGTTAATATCTGAGCATATGAAACTGACAGTTTAAGGCCCTTATAGCCAAGGTAGCAGATGTGTAAACCTTTTTTCCCCCCATCTATCCAGTGCCCTAGAATCCCTATCAGAAGGGGTAGGGTTTTTTGCAGCGAAAGCCGTATCACCCTTGGGACCCTGAGAAATAGTTTCTGGGTCTGCAGCAGGGTTTTTAAAAAAGAATTTATGTGAGTCAGGAACCCTGTAATATCTGTCAGGCTTAACAGGAGCTGGAGGTAAGGAGTTGGGGTAAGGCTCGACTCCGAAAACACAACTACAATGTCTAACACAGGAGGGATGGCTAGTGGCTTGTGCTGAGGTAGTAACAGGAAATCCCTGAGCCTCTTTTTAGACTCTGAAAAATCTTGGCTCTCCCAGTGGAAATGCTCCCTCATGGTATGCAAGGTTTCCCCAAAAGAATAATCCTCAGGAGGAGAAGCTGAAGGTATGGATTCTTCAGCATCAGAATCCTCATGGGGGGAAAAGAATATTCCTGATCAGAAGAGAAATCAGAAGAAATGGAAACCTGATCTGAAGATTCATAGTCCGTCTTTTGCCTAGGCCTCTTATCAGGAGGGGGATGGGAACCCGTAATCAAGTCTTCGGCTATTTTGAGCACCTGTTTTTTGGGCATGGAGGCCTGTCCACGTGGCTCTTGAGGTTGCTTCTTTGCCTTTGAAGTCAGTTTAATGGATAGATGTTTGGGTCTGAATACACCCTCAGAAGCCGGTGCCTGCTCAGCGGCTCCAGACCCATCTGAAGGATTAGCATCCGAGGCTCCAATACCTTGAGTTTCCAGCGGCATGGCCTACTCTACGTGGGAGCCGGTAGCGGTCTGAGACTCCAAAGTAGCGGTCATCAGGGGCTGCGAAAGCGCCTCACTGAGAACCAGCGAATCGGCAACTGGCTTGGGAGAAGCTTCGTCATCGGTTTTGGGCCTCGGCTGTCTTTCATTTTCTTTGTCTTTGCGTTTTTTGTAGTCGGATGGCTTTCTGGCATTTCTGGATAATTAAATCTGCGTCCAAAGTAGTTTAAAGCAAAATCATACAGAGACTTGATAGTGCATTGGTTAAATCTAGCACAAAACCAACAATCCAGAAAATTATGATCAGGGCCTAGGCAAGGAATACAGTAAGAATGAAAGTCCTTATGACTTCTAGGTTGAGAACTGCTGATTGAGGGCTCAGTGTCTGTTATTCTAAAAGTGTATTAATTCTGGTTTAAGCACTTGGGCTTTCAAGCCAGTTATTTTACATTAAGAGGGATCGTGGTCTACACTCTTGTGGGAGGAGAGGCTGGACTCTGCCCTTCTGAGCTGGGAATTTCTGGTTAAAGGCTTATAGTGCATGCATATCTGAACTGTTTCTTACTGAAGTTGGTGCGCCTTGTTTGCTGTGGCATAGACTGGATTCGGGCCTGCTGGATCTAGCTTTGTTTGTGTAACTTGAGCACTAATCCAGACATTCTCTAAAGTATTCAATGGTATTTATTACTGCTTGGTTGTAACTTGATTAAAGTGTAGCTATCATTCAAGTCTTTTGGATTAAGCACTTGGGCTTCAGACCAGTTGTTTTACATTAGGAAGGTTTGTGGCAAGCACTGTGGTGGCAGGACAGGTAGCTTTCATCCTTCTAAGTTGGGAACTGCTGATTGAGAGCCCAGTGTCCAAGTGTATTAGTTCTGGTTTAGGCACTTGGGCTTCAGGCCAGTTATTTTACATTAAGAAGGTTCGTGGTCTGCACTCTTGTGGGAGAAGAGGCTGGACTCTGCCCTTCTGAGCTGGGAATTTCTGGTTAAAGGTTTATAGTGCCTGAATATTTGAACTGTATCTTACTGAAATTGGTTCACCTTGTTTGCTCTAGCATAGACTAGATCCAGGCCTGCTGAATCTAGCTTTGTTTATATGCTTGTTGTTTGTTTGCTTGTTATTTCCTGGAAGCTAATTCCACCTAATACGCAACTTCTCAGCTTCTGTGGATCACTAGTGATATCTGCATTGCTTACTGTACTTATTTCCTTGTTTCACTTGAAAGAAAGTTACTGTTTGTCGCTTTTGCATTTAGTTACTTGTAACACATTGCACTCAAGTTACCTGGCACTTGCTCACTAAAGCAATTATATAAGTCAGCACTAAAAATTAAAAGCACTACACCCTCACTCCCCACTGGCCCTTGTTTTCAATTAAGGATTTCCCAATATTATTCTAGCATGTCCAAAGGTCAGTTGTCAATCTCCTCTCCGGTCCAGCTGGTGAATCTGGGAATCTTGAGGCAATGTTATAACTGCCTCATGTACACAGACAACCCTCTCCTCCTCCCACATAACACAAATACTTGCGAGAGATGCAGCTATTTAGCCAAACTGGAGGCTGAGCTCTCTCAACTCAGGACTGGCAAGACCAGACAGGAGGAGAAGGCAACTACACACACCACAAAACCAGCCTCACATAATGCTACCACTCCACTGAATCAAACACATAAACACACAAAGACATACTCGCAGGCTCTGAGTAAAAATTTACCTAAACAGCAGAGGCCTCCAAAGCAGACACCCAAACAACTGCTACCTCAAGACACCCCACAAGCAACACAAACCACAAAAGCAGTGTGCAAAGCAGTCACAGCCCTTAAGGCCAAATACAACACCAAACATACTTGTCATAGGTGACTCCATAGTCAGACACACTGACGTCCCACTCACCAGGCTGAACAAGGAGAGGGTCACAGTAAGCTGCCTATCGGGCGCTAGAATCCGCCACATAACACAAGCACTCGGGTCACTCCACGGCAAGTACAAATATGACAGTCATTGTCCATGCTGGTGTGAACGACCTGAGACGTACCTCCCTGGACTACATGAAAAGAGACATAGAGGAGCTCTCTGATTATGTGCCCAGGCAGGTATGACCCTAACCCTGAGCAGTATCCTTCCTTCACCAAGAATGATGCCACAATATAGAGACAAGATGATCAGCTTTAACAATTGGCTTAATGTCTGGTGTCATTCAAAGGGATCCAGTGTCTGTCTGCCTGGGATGACATGCTTGACAAGCCACGCTGCTTCGCAAGGGACGGCTTGCACCTGTCACCCTGGGATTCGGATATTGGCTAAGGCTCTTGCCACCCCATAGTGCCTTTTTAGGCAAGGCTCAAATTCTAAACCTACCACCCTAGAAAACAAAAATGGGAAGAAACTGAGGGTAATGCTGCTCAATGCCAGAAGTCTAAATCTCAAAATGCACGCACTCGAGGCCCTTCTCAGTATGGAGAACATCGATGTCTGTGCTGTAACTGAAACCTGGTTCAAGGCTCCTGAGAGCACCCCGGCACTATTAGGTTTTACCTCATATCATGCGTTCCGCCCCAAAACCCGGACCACACCACAAAAGGAGGGGTGTATCCATATTCATAAAGGATACCCACACCTCCAGGTTGGTGGCAACGCATCTAAGCTTCGAAACCATCCAGGTGCAACTAACCATAGGCAAAACTGCTCTACAAATTGTAGCATGCTGCAGGCCACCCTCTCAAACTCAGGAACCCCACACAGCCTTCCTGAAGACACTGGAGGGTATAAATGTATCTCCAAACACCATCATATTGGGTGATCAACTACCCGAATATAGACTGGGAACATTACTCAAGCCCTAACTTTCTAGCCCAACGGTTCCTGGAGTTCATAAATTCAAATGCCATGGAACAGCTAGTCACTGTTCCCACGAGAGGAGAAAATATACTAGATCTCATTGTCACAAACATGGGGACAAAATGCTCCACACCGGAAGTATATCCCTCATTGGTGAGATCTGATCATAAACTAATCTCACTGGAAATCCACATCCCCGCCCCACCCCCAGCAAAAGACCATAGTGAAGAACTTCTCTAAAGCAAACTTCACACTACTCAAGACTGGTGTGGTATCCTTCAAGGCCCCTGAGCCAGAGGAAACCACAACCCAAGCTGCGGAAGCCCTTACAAATGCCTTCTATGAACACCTCCAGGACTGCATGGATCAGGCAATCCCAAATAAAACCAAGACTCTTTCCACAAAGGGCAAACGTCCAGTCTGGTGGACCCCAGCCATTAACAAACTTTACAATAAGAGGAGAAAGCTATTACATGATAGAACAAAATCCATAAAAGGGAAGTCACCCCTGATCATTAATAGTAAAAAAATACGAGCACTCAAAATCAACTAAGGCCAATTTTGAGAGAAAAATTGCCATGGATTCAAAGGACAATCATAAGGCCTTTTTCAGCTATGTTAGGAACCTGGGTGGAAACTCCCAGATATGCTCAGAATTAGTCCAAAATGATACAAAAATCACTGAACCCACAGACATTGCCAACATACTGGCAGACAGGTTCAGTGCAAACTTCACCCCTCTCCCCTAAAGGAGAGATAACTATCCCAGCCGAGTGTAGCCTCCCGGACATCTCAAATGCGCAGGTGAAAGCTGCTCTCTAAAGCTAAAAACACAGCATCAATGGGACCGGTGGTGTCCCCGGCTGTGTGCTACGAGCTAAATGAGGAATTAAACCCGCACATAAGGCAGCTGTTTAATCTCAGCCTTACCACAGGATACGTGCCCAAGGAGTGGCGTCGGCAACTGTGGTCCCACTCTACAAAGGCGCCTCACGGACCCTGGTAATTACCGCCCCATAAGCTTAACAAGTCTAGTCTGCAAAGCTATGGAGAGGATCATAATGGAGCTCATAAACAAAGATATAGGGGACTTGCAGACATTGGACCCGACCCAGTTTGGCTTTGTCAAGGGAAGATCATGCCTTTTGAACTTGGTCGACTTCTTGAAACAGTCACCAAGGCCATTGATGAGGAAAGACAGTCCATACAGCCTACCTTGACCTTGCAAGGCTTTCGACACAATACCCCACTCGGGTATTGTAGAAAAACTTACCAGCTTAAATGTAAACCCATATGTCACAAGATGGGTTGCAAACTGGATTAAGGACAGAACCCACAGGGTTAGAGTTGCTGGTGCTGTGTCAGACTCCAAGCCGGTCACAAGTGGTGTCCCACAGGGCTCGGTCCTTGGCCCCCTATTGTTTGGCATCTACTTCTCAGAAGTACAGGCCAACATGGGAGGACTTTGGCTGACAAAGTTTGCAGACGACTGCAAACTGGGCGCCATAGTGGAAAGTGCATCAGACACGGCTATCCTTCAGAAGGGACTCACGGAAACAGATAGCTGGTGCCAGAGCCATGGCCTGAAGTTAAACGCCAAAAAATGTATAGTCATACCCTTCAGGAAAAACAAGGTAACCCCAAGCTACCATATAGGTGGCAATCCACTAAGCACAGAAGAGGTTATCAGGGACCTGGGGACCCAGGTTGACAGTGGCCTTTCTTTTGACACTCACATTGCTAAAGTGGTTAGAAAGACCTTCTACATTGCCCACCTGATCATGAAGGGATTCACATCCAGATCTAGTGAGGTCATTGTTCCCCTGTACTCTTCACTTATCAGACCAATGATAGAGTACAATGCCCCATTCGGGATGTATCTCACCAGACATCTGCAGCAATTGGAGACCCCAAAAGTTCCTCACCAAAAGGATAAAGGGACTCCAAAATCTGTCATATGCTGCCAGATTGAAGAAACTCCAGCTCTATTCAGTCGCATACCGTCTGCTCAGAGATGACATGTGCCTGACATACAAGGCCATGTCCAACCCGGAATTAATGGACATGCTCCACCTCAAAAAATCCAAATCCACCAAAACCACTAGAGCAAGCGACTTAAACCTTAGCACGGATATAAATAGGACGTGCTGGAGGGATAGATTTATCACTCAGAGACTTCCTATGCTGTGGAATAAAATCCCGGTCCATGTGAGGCAGAGCACCTCGCTGACTCTGTTCAAGAGAAATCTAGACCTGTGGATGGGAGATCGTAGGTTTACCCCGGGAATCATATCTGTGTCACTGCTGGACAGAGGCACAACAAACTAATGGGCACAGTATTTTTTCATATAAGGGGTGGCGTAAGCCACAAAAATTTGGGCTAGGCTTATAAATGCCTTAGGGCAGATAGCCTAGTATAAACCTATGAACCTATGAACCTATGAGGTATTTGCCTCCCACAAGAAATACAATTATTAAATTTTTCTGACATCGGTTCAGGAGCAAGAAAAAGTTTCCCCAATGGGGTACTTTGCTTTATAGAAGACTTCGGATCTGAAATTCGAACTCAAAAATCTCAGGAGTCGGCCGACCGGCACTTGCGAACTGCTTCTGCTTCGGGAACCGCGCGGCAAGAAAGACGAAAATGGCGTTGGCTGTTTCTTTTATACCCCTGACGACCTGACGTCAGGGAAGGGGCGATGACAGCCGACGCAGGACCCAAGACTTTGGAATTCAGGCCGACTGAGGGCAACCTGCCAGGATTACCCAAATGTAATGACTGCAACAGTGAAACACGAAGAACATTCATTGTTTCCAGGTCCTGAGAATGTTGATACCATAGACTTTTTAGATACCATTGAAGTTTCCTCACATGCAGTCTTGCATATGGAATTAACAGAATGCAAGACGCCATGAACCCAAAGGCTTGCAGGTTTTTCCTTGCAGACAGATGGGTTTTTGTGGCCAGTAGTTTGAAGTAGGTTGTCAAATGAACTTGTTTCTCTGGAGTGAGGAATGCCATCTGGGAAGTTGTATTCAAGCTTGCTCTCAGGAATACAATTTGTTGGCAGGGTAATAGGTGTGATTTCTTCTTCTTGATGGTGTACTCCAGTGAATTTATTAGTCTCTTTACAAATTCCAGGTGCTGTAATAGCTAGTCCTGACTCTCTGCCTGAATCAGGCAATCATCCACATATGGGTAAATCTGAATATTTCTCTGCCTGCAAAATGCAATGGAAATACCCTGGGCGCAGTAGATAAGCCAAAGGGCAGTGCAGAGAACTGATAGTGCATGGAGTCTGCCCTGAAGCGGCTGAATTTTCTGCAGGATTCCCTTATTGGGATGTGCAAGTAAGCTTCTTTTAAGTCTAGAGTTGCCAGCCAGGCATCCTTGGCTAGCATAGGAAGAAGCTGCTGAAGAGTTAGCATTTTGAATTTTGGAACCACCAGAAAGGTGTTGAGAATAGAAAGGTCCAGGATAGGACGCCAGGAGTTTTCTTTTCTGGGAACCAGGAACAGTCTTGAATAAAAACCTTAGGAAGACCACCTTGTTCTGCTGGAACAGGCTGAATAGCCCTGATACTGAGGAGAGAGAACACTTGTTTTTAAGGCCTCCACCCACTGGTTTGGGGAAAGGTCTGGCCATCCACTTGGGGTTGGGAGTGACTGGAAGTGGAATCTGTATCCTAGGGAAACTATGTTTAAAACCCATTTGTTTTAGGTAATGAGTTCCCAGTTTTTTGCATGCAGGGCGAGCTTTCCTCCTAAGGGAGCAAGTACATGAGCAAGGCTTGGTAGAGTTAATAAGTCATTGCGCCATTTTTACATGCGGGGTGGCTTACTACTCCCTGCTTTGGAAGTGCCCCCCCCAATGCTTCGATCTGTGCATAGCCTGTGACTGAAGTCTTGGTGGTCTGCTGCTCCTGGGTTTGGACTGAGAAGGATGGAAGGGACTGGAAAGGACCAGTTCTTTGAAGGCAAATGCCTACTGAATCTAGGTGTCTGTACTTGTAAGAAATCTTTAACAGTTTGCATAGATTTAGCTTTTTCCTCCATCCTTTTGAGGACTACTTCCGCTTTGCTGCCAGAAAGGCGCTCTTGGTAAGGGTGCATCCAGTCATTTAGCTTTAACATGATCTGGCAAGTTTTGTTCCTTAAGCCAAGCATGCCTTCTAAGTACAGACTCAGTGACAGCAACCCTGCAAGATGCTTCTATAGCATCAACACCACATTGCAAAGTATGTTTACCTACTTGGTCAGCAGAATGCATCAACTTGTAAATCTTTGTGCTCAGCACAGTCAGGAATCAACATCATTTTCTGTTTAAGCCCAGAATATGCGCTGCTGATACTTTAACATATGAAACTGGCAATTTAAAGACCTAATGGTCAAAGTAGCAGAAGTATATACCTTCTTACCCCATCTGTCTAAAGCTCTAGAATCCCTATCAGAAGGGGTAGGATTTTTGGCAGTAGTAGCCTTAATGTGTTTTGGTCCTTGGAAAATGGTCTCTGGATCTGCAGTAAGATTCTTGATAAGGAATTTGAGAGAGTCAGGTACTCTGTAGTACCGGTCAGGTGCGAGCGGGAACCAAGTGTCTGGGGTAAGGCTGGATTCCAAGAAAAAATCATCTACAATCTCCAGCACAGGAGGGATAGCTAGAGGCCTGTGTTGAGACAGGTTTAAAAATTCCCCAAGTCTCTTTTTGGATTGAGAATAGTCCTGGTTTTCACAGCAGAAATGCTCCCTAAGGGTATGCAAGGTTTCACCAAAAGAAAAATCTTCTGGAGCGGAAGCAGAGGGAATGGAATCCTCTGCATCAGAATCCTCATAAGTAGATACGGTAAAATCCTGGTAGTCAGAAGGAACAGAGATATCAGATTCCTGACTAGAAGAATCAGAAAGAAAATCAGTTCTAGGTTTCAGAGGGGGAAGGCTGGCTTCCCCTCATTAAGGTAATAAGGTCTTCAGGTATTCTCATCATTTGTTTGAGGCATATGGGCCTGAGCATGCGCTTTGGTCATCTGTTTTCTAGGCTTAGTGTGAGCTTTAGGCCTGAGGAATTCGGTATTTTTAGCTTGAAACAAAGTCGTCGGTTTGATATGAAAATCGGTAGGCCTGCACAGCGGCTCCAGACCCATCCAAGGTAGAGACATCTGCAGGTTCCATAGTCTCGCAATATACCAGACTCCAAATGGGTCTCAGTAGAGGCCTGCAAATCTGTAGTAGCGGGTATCAGGGGCTGCAAAAAGTCCTCACCGAGTACCGGCAGACTGGCGACTAGCTTATCGGAAGTGTCGGCAGTTTTGGACCTATGCGGTCTGTCTCTGTCTTTATCCTTACGTTTTTTCGGGAGATCGGTAGTTGGACGGCTTAATTAAGCCATTTCTGAGTACGGAGATCGAGAATGAAAGTATTTAGCTACAAAAATAGCCCGATGACTAATAGTTTGGGTGTTGCACAAGGTTCAAAACCGACAGCGAGGGATGTCTTGTTCAGGGCCTAAACAGGTGACGCAGTAAGAATGAAAATCTCTGAGGTATTTGCTTTCCACAGGCAAGACAATCATTATTTTTTTCTGACATCGGTTAGAGCAAGAAAAAAGGATCCCCAATGGAGTACTTATCTTTTTGAAAACTTCAGGTGTAAAACTCGAAAATGAAAATTTCAGGAGTCGACAGACCGGCACTTGCAAACTGCTTCTGCTTCGGGCATCGCACGGCAAGAAAGACTGATGTAATGGCGTTGGCTGCATGTTTGATGCCCCTGATGACCTGATGTCATTTAAGAAGCGACAGCATCCAATGCAGAAATCCAAAGACTCTGATATTCAGGCCGGCTGAGGGCTACTGCAGGCCGATAACCCAAATGTGATTACTGCAACAGTGAAACATGAACATTAAAAATTTCAGGTAGCTGCTGACCAGCACTTGTTAACTGCTTCTGCTTTGGGCTCCCTCACAAGAAAAGCTGATGTAACGGCATCAGCTGCATGTTTTATACCCCTGATGACCTGACGTCATGGATGAGGCGACAGCATCCGACGCAGAAATCCCAAGACTCGGGTTATCTGCCTGCAGGTATCCCTCAGTCAGCCCGAATACCAAAGTGTGATGACTGCAACAGTGAAACACGAAGAACATCAGTCAGTGCTGGAAAACTAGGAGTTGGCATCTCCAAGGCCTCAGAGGAGCAAAAGTAGGAAGGGTCACAGAAGTAGGGGAGCCGGCACCCAAATGTGCCGGAACCAAGGAAACATCTGAAAGCCCCCTCGCCGTAAGGAGCTGATCCCATCAGTCTCAACCTATTTCTGTCAGGCTCTTAGTGAAACGAATTGACTGGGTTGTGGGGGATTTTGGACTTTCCAAAAAATGGATTGGGCAACTGACCAACAAAGGGAACTATAGATGGGGAATATCTAGTCCTAGGTCTAACCATGAAAGAAAATTTAGGAGACTTTGGTGGACCCAAAGATATCAGTGCCACAAAAGACAATGGCGCCCATGCTGTCTGCTCCATAGGCTGGTCTAATATTTTTTCCAATAACTTCAGCACTGGTGGAGAAGTCAGTTTAGGTGGAGAAGTCAGTTTAGGTGCAGAAATCGGTACCGAAGTAGCCCTTGGAGAAGCTGTTGGTTCCACAGAGATGGGTAGGAACCGAAGTTCTCAGTTTCTTGGTCATCAGTGCCAAGGGAAGCCGGCACCGATCGACTTCTTTTTTGGTTTGTTTAATTTGGAGGATGACAAAGAGGAGGAAAGGGAAGATGCATTTGGTTTGCTTTTACCAGAAAACTAGATAAGGCCTACTCAAAAGCAGATTTAATCATCAACTTGAAGTATTTTTTTTTCCTTTCTACCAGGGCCCGGTGACTAAAGGCATGACAGACTGAACAATCCACTTGTAAGTGCACTGGTCCCAAGCAACAGACACAAAGAATGCCTATCGGAATTGGAAATCGTATGGTCACATTCTTGACATTTTTTTAAAACCAGAAGCTCCTTTAACTTTGTAAGCCATACCTTATAAAAGCAATTAGCCAAACAAGATATCAAGAATAGAAAAGGGTAGCAAGGCTACCAACAATGGTAGATAAAAATACCTAAGTACAGGAGGCTACCAATGATGGTAAACAGACAAACAAATACAGGGAGAAATAGAAATACAAAGTAGAAGTTATGTACTCACCATAAAGTTCCATCTGAGTAGGTACTTCATTTGTCTGCAACCTGTGGGTCTCGGATCCGACCGGCAGCTTTCCAAGCTTCAAGATCAGAGCTCCTAGCTCCTCCCCTCTACCCATAATCCCCTGTTACCACCACACTACCTCAGATCGGTTTTGCTGTATCACCTGATAAATCTGTAAATAAACAGTTTCAGTTATTCTCAAAGAATCATAAATGATCCTAGAAACCCGATACAGGCTAGGGAGATGGCAGGGGGTGGGGGGTGGGGTGGTTGCAGACAAATGAAGTACCTACTCAGATGGAACGTTATGGTGAGTACACAACTTCTAAATCTGAAGTAGTTACTTCATTTGTTCTGCAACCTGTGGGACAGAGTCCCCAGCTACCTAAACAAAAACTTGGGTGGCCTATGGAAGAATATTCCGAAGCACCGCGGAGCCAAAGGACGCCCTGCTTCTAGATATCATGTCCAGCTTATGAGAAATAAACGTATGAGCAGAAGACCAAGTGGCTGCTGAACATATGCCATCCAACGGCATCCTGGACCAGAAGGCTGCAGAAGTTGCTATGGACCGTGTGGAATGTGCACGAATTTTAAATGGGGTTGTTCTGCCCGATGCCTTGTAAGCCTGAGAAATACATTGACAAATCCAATTAGCCAGCATCACTTTGTATATAGGTTTCCCCATGGATGGAGGAGCAAAGGACATGAACAGTTTATCAGCCTTACGAACGTCTTTGGTCCTGTGCAGGTAAAAACGCAACTGTATGTACATCTAGTGTGTGCAACATGTATTCTCCCTTATTTTGAAAATTCTTGAAAAACACTGGCAGATTGATAGTCTGATTGATATTTGCCACAGATACCACTTTTGGTAAAAATGACGGGTTAGTCCTGAGAGACACTCTGTCATTGTGAAAAATAAGGTAGGGAGGTTTCATGCACAAAGCTTGGAGCTCTGAAACCCTTTTAGCAGAAGTTATGGCTACCAAGAATGCTGTTTTCCAGGACAGAAATTTAAGAGGTACAGAAGCTGCAGGTTCAAAAGGAGGTTTCGTTAAGGCTTGCAGAACAAAGGTTAAGTCCCAAGGGAGAGTCACGGATTTCACAGGTGGCTTGAGAAGGAAAACGCCACGCAAGAATGTCTTACACAATTTTGTAGACGCTAGGGATCCTAATCAGTCTCCCACATGAAAATGGGATATTGCTGCCAACTGTACTTTCACCGTTGATGCACTGGCCCCTTGTTCAAATATCATGGACAAAAAATCCAAGACTGTAGGAATCGGAACAGTAAAAGGGTTGAGACCCTGGCTGTTAGCCCAGATAGAAAATCGTTTCCACTTGCTATTATAGATCTTCCTGGTGGACGGTTTATGAGCCGCTACCAGAATAGTTTTCACTGGTGACGAGATACCGGGAGTCCTTGCCATTAGTGGAACTGGATCAACCAAGCTGCAAGCCTGAGGTTTACCAGGTTCGGTGTTGGGCACCCTGTTGGGTGCGAGATCAGATCTGGAATGGGATCCAGGATTAAAGGGGAGGAGAGACTGTGAGACCGCAGGTATGGAAACCAGATTTGACGAGGCCAGAATGGGGCTATGAGGATAATTTTGCTCCCCAACCGTGCGGCTTTCTGAATGAACTTTGCCATGAGCGGAAGCGGGGGATAAGCATAGAGTAGACCGGGAGGCCAAGCATGAATCAAAGCGTCTCTGGGGCTCTCCCCTTCTGGGGGAAGAATTGCGAAGAACTCGCTGCATTTTGTGTTTTGGGGAGTAGCAAAGAGATCGCAGCGAGGCCAACCCCACTTGTGGAAAATCTCCTTCGCAACTTTCGGATTGAGACACCACTCGTAAGGACTGCGAATTACTCAACTCAATTTGTCCGCCAGGATGTTGGATCGTGCCGGAATGTGCGTTGCTATCAGAAAGCGGTTGGTGGATATCGCACTTTCCCAAACTCTTATGGCTTGTCGACAAAGAGGGTAGGATCTGGTTCCCCCTTGTTTGTTTATATACCAGACCACTGACATATTGTCTTGTCTGTATTGCAATCGTTCCTAGAGGTAGAAGGTGTTGGAGAGCCTGCAACGCTAGAAGCACCGCCCTTCATCTCCAGAACATTTATGTGCAAGGCGGTCTCCGACAAGGTCCACGTACCTTGGACGTTTCTGCCCAAACAATGCCCCCCCCCACCCTAGGCGAGAAGCATCCGTGGTTAACGTGGTCTGAGTAGGGGGAAGCACAAAAGGTCTCCCTTGCCTGAGTTCTGGGGAGTGAAGCCACCAAAGGAGGGATTCCCTGCAAACCCTGCTCAGGGGAATGGGAGTATTCAATGGATGGTGTAACAGTGACCATTGAACTTGAGTGTCCACAGTAATATACGCATCCTTAGGCGAGCATGGAGAGAGAGGCCGATAGCCGCTGCCATCGAGCCTAGTGCTCTCAGGACTAACTCCGCCGACGGAGCTTTGGTGCGAAGAAGAGCCAAAACTTGGAGTGAGGCTGGACAGCCCGTCCGAGGTCAAGAAGGCCCAAGAAGATCGGGAATCTAGCCTGGCTCCTATGAAATCTAATGCTTGCACAGGATGAAGTAAAGACTTCGGTATGTTGACTGAAATGCCCAAACTGTCGGCAAGAGACAGAACATGATTCGTGATACAAAGTTGATGCCTGTTGGTTGCTGTGAGGAGCCTGTCGTCTAGGTACGGAAAGACCCTTATGACCTGAAGCCTCAGGTGGGCCGCAACCACTGCCATGACTTTGGTGAACACCCTGGGGGCTGAGGTGAGTCCGAACGGAAGGACCCTGAACTGGTAATGACTGGCCCCTAGCCGGAAGCTGAGGATCCTCCTGGACCGTCTGTCCATTAGAATGTGGTAGTACGCATTCTTTGAGGTCTGTTGAGCACATCCAGTTGTTCTCCTGCATTAAGGGGAGAATAGATTGTAGAGTGACCATCCGGAACTTTTCTTTGGGGACAAACATGTTCAGGGCGGACAAGTCTAGAATGGGCCCGAGGTCCCCCGTCTTTTTTGGCACTAAAAAGAACCTTGAGTAGTAGCCCGATCCGGATTGGTCTGGGGGGAACCGGTGGATGGCTCTTTTTTCTAACAAATTTGAAATCTCTACGGTCGCCGCCTCTCTGATTGGGTGGGACATCGAGGAGGCGACCACCTGAGGGAGGACGAAATAGGAAGGGAATTTTGTAGCCTCTGGATATAATTCGGAGCACCCATCGATCGTTTGTGATGGACTCCCACATTGACAGGTGCTTCGTTAAACGCCCCCCGACTGCCTCCAGAGCTGGACAGTCGGGTAAGCCCTCAGGGCTGCTGCGCGGGTCTCTTGGAGAAAGGCTCCCCAGACCCGAAATTACAAGGTCCCCCTCTGCCTCTGGGCCGGCGTCCACCCTGCCCCCCTCTGCCTCTGGAGGGCGTGGAGTCCTAAGCTGGATAGGATTGCTGAGACATGCGGAACCACAGCTTCTTTTGCCCCCCCCTGATTCCTTGAGAAGGAACGTTGGGGGCTCGAGAAGCGGACTCAGACGGTAGACAGAGTCTTCCCGTCCTTCTTGCTTTGGACTAGTGTATTGCGTACGGTCTTGCCAAAAAGCGAAGAGCCGTCAAAGGGTTCGCGAAGGACGCCTTGAAAGGTTCCGTGAAATTACAAAGGCGGAGCCAGGCGTGGCGTCGCAAGACAACACCTGCCCCGATGGCCCTTGAGGCTCCCTCCGTAGCATAAGACAGTAGCCGCATGGACGTATTTGAGATTGACTTGAGAGTGGCCATACGAGTAGAGAACACTGTTTTGTCCTCGACCGACATGGACTCTGGTGGAGCTGCAGTGTATTCCTTGATCAAATCCCATTGCAGCTTGATGACATACGCCATATAATTCAGCACCCCCACAGAGAAGGTTGCTGAAGCAAAGGTCCGCTTCCCTATACGGTCCAGCGCCCGGGACTCCTTGTCCGGCGGGTGGACCGTGGAGCTCTCCTGGGAGAGTTCTCTTAGTGGCAGCAGCCACCAACATGGCATCAACTGGAGACCCTTTAGCCCAAGCCTGCCTATCTGAAGGGGGGCTAAGGATTTTATCCGGCCGGCTTGGGATAGGCTCCACGGTGTCGGGCTCCTTCCAAGCCCTGGTAGTCAGGAGATCTACCAGGGGATCTGCCGGTGGGGACACCCAGGAGGTAGATGGGCCTGCTTCAAACACCTCCAGAAATACGGACTCATCCGAGGAAGGTTTTTGGGCAGACCCCCCCCCCCCCCCCTAATACGCAACATTTCCATGATGTCTCCAAAGGAGACATCCTCGGGGGGTGACCTTGGGGAACCTTCCCTTTCCTCTAAGTCCGTATCTGTGGTGACGGACTCGGGGGAGTCCATGTGCCTCATTTTACACGTCCGTTTACGAGGCACCTCTTCTGTGGGACTATCAGAAGAGGGCTCGTCAACGGCCTCTTGTTCCTCCGAGGGAACCAACTGGAGGGTCTGAGCAGGCTGTCCCGATGGAAGGATGATGGAAGGTAGACCCGTATGCAGTGGGGGAGCGGAAGGATCCAAAGCCCAGATCGGGGACCTGGAAGACCTCGACAGTACCCTCTCCACTACCTCGAACGCAGAGGGAGAACTACTGTCTTCCGGCCCCGAGAGCAGTCTCCTCAGCGCAGAGATAGGGATCGGGGTCGGAGCCGAAGCAGTCGGATCCGAGAGGGAGGTGCTCTCCAACATAGGAGGCGCCGAAGAGGCAACCACTCCCACGGATCCAACGCCTGGCCCACGGCCCCCAGAACTCTGATCAGAGATACTCGAGGGTATGGTCGGTGTCGAAAAGGCTTGGGCCACCGGCGCCAACAAAACCCCAGCTCCGAAAGGGCCTGGATCCGAAGACTCCAAAACCCGGATCCAGGTTGAAGGAGAAATCGGGGCAAATATTGAAGCTGCACTCCCCCCCCCCACCCTCTGTGGGGGGGGGGGGGCAAGAGCACCCCCATCTGCATTTGGGTCTGCAGAAACCGAAGCATCATCCTGTCCATATCGGCGTCGGAGAGAGACCTAGTAAATCTAGAGGAGGTCGTAGAGGCGGGCCTGGAAGGCCGCCTCGACAACCTCGAGGGTGATCGGAGCTCCTCCTCCGGCGAGAAGGAAGGGGATCGGAGCCGAGAAGGAGAAGGTCCGGACACCCTCGTGGGCGATTTAGCAGTCTTGGATGGCGGGGCCGAGGGATGAGGCTCGGCTCTCCTCTTATGTCGGTGCTTCTCCCTGTGCTTTTTCCTAGAAGGAGAAGACTGAACTTCCCTCGTACTCAAGGCAACAGTGGGAGTTGAGTCCCAGCCTGAGTCGAGGGAGTCAAGGGTGCCGAAGCTACCTGGGCAGCCTGCACCTTGGAGGGAGAGGAGGAAGAGGACTCCTCCGGGGGAAGCAATCCCGCCAGAATAAGCCTGTTCCTCCTGTCCCTCAGCCCAGGGGTTGAAGGCTGCGCAAACCTGGCAGTCTGAAGACAAATGGGCAACCCCCAGGCATATAACGCACTGTGGAAATCTTATGGCCACACCCAATGCACTTAGGAAAATGGCCGAAGGCCATAAGGCTTTTTTTTCTAACACACACACACTCACACGCCCAAACACCTAGGGGAGGGTTAACCAAACCAAAGCGCGAAAATAATAAAGGGCAGAGAAACACTCTCTCAACACACACTTTTTTAAATTTGTCGAAAAATTAAGAAAAAATTCACTTCCCTGCTACTAAGCTCAGGAGCTCTTCTCAAGTTGCTTGTGATCAAGCCGCGGCAAAAACGATCTGAGGTAGTGTGGTGGTGACAGGGGATTATGGGTAGAGGGGAGGAGCTAGGAGCTCGGATCTTGAAGCTTGGAAAGCTGCCGGTCGGATCCGAGGTCGGTACAGAGACCCACAGGTTGCAGAACAAATGAAGTAACTACTTCAGATTTAGAACTACTGCTACTTTCTCTCGCTTTTTTTTTTTTTTTTTTAAGGACAGGAAAAGAAGACAGTACTACATTAGCAATCACAGGGTACACCAAACGGTATAAGGGAAGGATGAGAGCTATAAAACAATAAGGAAAAAAAACATAAGCTATACAAAAAAAATTCTGAAAGAGAACAAGAAAACTGAACTTAGCTCGAGCAATTTGGCAACACACCTGTCACAAGATGAGGCAAATGAGATCTGAGGTAAATTGGAGAGGAGCATTCTGGGCATGCCTTAAGCTCAAGAGATTTGGTTTTCACAGGAAGAGTCAGGCTCAGAACCAAACCCATATGCCAAGGAATAAATGAAGCTCAACATCAGACTGAATGTTTTCTGAAAATGTCAAGAAAAATAACTACACAGAATAGGCAGCCAGGCCAGTTCAAGCCCCTGAGCTGCCGCTCATTCGTGCTCATGAAGTACAGGGAGTGTGCCCCCCAAAAGACATTACGAAGACAAACACAATGTGATGTACTGTCACATGTTCAGAAAGGACCTCCTTTGAACTAGTACTTAATATTAACATTGCCTTCAGGCTTAAGGTTTACTGAACTACTATTCACCTAATGGCAAAATACTCTTGGGCACAGCACTTTGCACTTGCCTGTAAAAAAGATTGCTTACAGAAACTGAATACTGCTCATCTCTCATTCTTTTTTTAAACTTCAAAAGGCATGTACATATGTACATGCTGACAAAAGAACATGTCTAATAATTTCAGTAACAGAGTTGATTAAAATGACCCAATATTTACAAATACAAACTCTCCCCCCCCCCTCTGTCTCTCTCTCTCATACACATATTACACACACACACACACACACACACACACACACACACACACACACACACACACACACACACACACACACACACACACACACACACAAACTGAATGTTTTTTTTCTCAACACGTTACTTACAGTGATTGCCTCCTTTCTGTCCAAATGTTGTTGCCATTAATGTTACTAATGAAAGCCAAAGTGGGACAAATATGGGAATATATGCAAAATCATTGTGTCCATCCAATTTGCGAACCAGAAGAATCTAGAAAGTAAAAAAGAAAAAATGATGTTAGTTTTTATGAACTGCAGCATTAAAACTGGAAAAAAAAAAAAAAAACGGAGAAAAAGAATAACAGAAAAAGTTCACAAAGGAAAATGGAGAAAGTACAGCTGTGTAAGTAAATCTGTCATTAACAGTAGAATTCTAACAAACCACAACTGTAGTACCTAAGCTATATGCTTTACAGCCTACCAAGGACATGACTACTGGACAGTATTCAAAGTTTCAGGGCACTTTCGAAGCACCCGGACTACTCCGGGGCTCAAGGACAGCTGCATTAAAGCAGTAGTTAGGGTGCCAAAAGCTTCAAAAATTTCTGGCCTCAAAAGGGAAGGCTAGAGCCCTGGAAGACAAAATGCTAGGAAAGGAAAATAAAACATACATACATACATTCACACCCTGGCAATCCACCTAAAATAGAATGGGGATACAGGGAGAGGATAACTACTGCAACAATGATCTAACAGAACGTCTATTTTTTTTTTTTTTTTTAAAAACACACCTGTACTATGTTCAACATTTTGATCACTGCCTAAACTGGTACAGTTCCAAATCGTAGGATAACACATGGAGGTGGATGGAATTTAAGAATCCAGGAGCTCTTGGAGAATGGTCCTACCAAAGCCTGCTTTGGACCTGGAAAACGTAGTAGGCAGTTCGTAGCGTTTTGAGAATGTTATGTACAGAGGACCAACCTGGTGCCTCTATAATACCAGAGTCCACTCTTTTCCAAAAAGCTGCATATCAATGTATCAAAACTCTTTCATCCTTCTGGATCCTGGGTAGCAGAGGAAAGGCTGGAAAAGCATACACTAATACTACATATTCACTAAAGAAAAACACTCCTCTTCCACTCGCTGCTCTTCTGACTGGGAATCAGCATCAGAATGTGAGGGATTTTTTTCTTTTCTTTTCTTTTTCCATTTGAAGTCAGTGAAGAAACACAATTTATAACATTAAAAGCAGAGAATAACCCCCTTGGCAAACCCAAGCAAGTCTTCCCTGTAAAATGAAATAAAAAAAGAGATTTTCTTAATTTTGTTTTGCTTTCTTTTCCTGGAGACTGCCTGGGAATAGAACAAACCAAGCCCAGGAATCAGCACTTTAGCCCAGTTATGCAATAAGACTTCATCCACCAAGATGGGCAAGAATGGATCTCTCTCTACAGCTACTGAGGGCTTGTCTAACTCTTGATGCTTAATGGTTACCCAAGAAGCTACACTTCAGGTACCAAGAGACTATGAGTGGTCTGAGGAGCCAAGTCCAGCAACAATAAAAGTCACCCATCAGCAGCTGAAGCCAGTCTTTCACTCAGACTCCCGAGAAATGTTCTTCTTGTGAATAGGAGAAGCAGTGAAAGAAGCCTGATAGTGGAACCTAGGTTAGTCAGTAAACTTCCTGAAAGAAAACATAAGATTTTGAGGTAAAACTTATCCAATACATAATATCTTGACCTTCGTATAAGTATTGTACATAAAAATGCAAAAACATTTTTACACAGCTATTTCACACAAGCATTCCTCCAAGTAAAAATCCCTTTACCAAACATAACAGTCCATAACAAAAAAAACATTTCCTAGCATAATATATATAACTTCCAGAAAAATCACAGTTCTTTTCTCAGAAAAATAAAGCATTGGATGGGTTTCCCCATAAGGGTACTTATCTACCCAGCTGGTCCACTAGCGACTTGTTGGATCTGAGATGCCAAAACTAGTGCTCCAGTGTTGTAGACAGGTGGGATGGTAGATCCTGTCTGAGATCAAAGAGCCATAGCACAGGTAGGGTGCCTGAGGTAAAGCCTTAGAAGAAGAAACCAAATTTGACTGGGACCGTAGTTGGCAATAAGGATTACAGTGGCTTTGCATCTTATCATTTTCTGCAGAAATTTGGGGAGGAGCAAAAAGAGATAAAGTGGTCTAGGAGGCCAGTGCTCAACCAAAGAGTCTCTCAGGAACTGTCCCAACAGGAGGGGGAGGGGATCACGTTAATGATTTTATGGCATTTGGTATTGGATGAGGAAATCAAACAGATCACGGCAAGGATGGCCCCCTGCAGCTGTAAATTTGTTGCGTCATTGCTGGACTGCAAGACCACTCATAAAAAGCATCAGGATGGACCCCCTTGAGCCTATCTGCAAAGCAGTCAATCTTCCCAGGAATTTGCAATGCAATTAGAATCCACAATCACCCACTGCCTGGCCTGGAGGAGTTGGGGGAGGGAAATTATAACCTCTGGAATTCATCTCTGTCCTGTGTGATGACCATCTATGTGAGAGAGTAGAGGGACAAGACAACCCCCGAAGGTCTCAAGAGGGGAGCAGTTGGTCAGCCTTTCAGGGAAGGTGAGGCTGCCTGCCAAAAAATGGTCCACAACATCCCTGATTCTTCAGAGCCCCGCAACCTCTGGGCCTGCATGCACTGAAGGAACAGCTTCTACCACAGTTGCTCCTGTCAGAAGTTGATTCAAATTGGTTGATGCTTGGCCTTCCTAAAAATAAATTTGGGACCCTTTTGGTTCCCGTTATATTATCTTTATTGGGTCTCAAATTTAATTCCCACTCCAGAAAATATTTTCTAAACATGTTCACACTTCTGCATCTTCTCTTTGATCAGTCATAGCAGTATTATTAAAAGATGCCTTAAAGTTGTCTACATATCACAAAGGTGTAGCCAGGCTTGATGCCTCGTTGTAATGCTTGTACCCACAGCACGTCGCTCCATTGTGCATGAGCTGCACATGAAAGCGGTTAGCAATATTCAACATCATGCCCAAAGTAGTTTCTAATCATTTCCTGGAATCAGATATAGACTATGATAAATCTCTATGGAAGTGATTCATTTAAGTGGTATAGTTTAAGGCCTTAAGTGCAAAGGTCCCTGAAGCATACACCAGGTTCCCTATTCTGCTCAAGGCCCTGGATTTTGTCCCCTACTGGGCTAGTTACTTGTAAACAGGGGTTAGTACCTGCTAAGTCTAGGAATCTCTGTAGTACCCAACCCTTGTAGTACAAATGTGGCAGTTACTCAATGAAAATCAACCACTGAAAAGGTATGTTTATTTGTGTGTAGATCAAGAAGAATGTCTACACATCCTTCATGATCACACAGGGATATGGCAGGTGACCTACAGCAGGCTAAGAAATAATAGCTTGTCTTGCTCAAGGTAAACAGAGGTTCAATACGTTATGTTCGGGGGTTACAGGAACTCTGTCTAGAGACAAATGGATCTCTGACCAATACTGATAATCCCCCGCAGTTTCTAGCAGGTCTGAATGCATTACAGGGGCTGAAATACAGCATACAAGGAATGCTGTCTTACACTGAAAGACGGCCACTGTTGCAGCACAGATATAGATGTGGTCAAGTTGCAGGAGAGCCACAAGATCCAACAATTTGTTAACACTTCTGGCACTTACTACAATGGCCATTATGTGGTCTGGACAGGAATTTACTGCAAGCCTTTTCATTATGCTGGAATGTCAAAAAGGCAGACTTTGCTTAAAACAGACACTACAGGGGCAGCAAGTGTTTTGGCCACTATGTGTAATCTCTAGATAGAAAGAAGCAAGACATCCTTGGTGAAGCAAGTTAGGCTACTGCACATATTGTCTCAAACTGTCACACACTAGACCCCTTAGAAGGGCACCAGCTACTAAGCCAATTATTAAAGTCAATTATCTTCTGTTTGCATTTGGGTACCACTTTGGGCGAGAGTAGGATTTCTCACAGGGTCAAAATCCTACCTGCAACTGACACATGCAAAGCAGCTCCAAAAGGTCTCTCTGCATGCACTCTCAAACACAGCACCTCAAGTTATTCAAACTTAGAGTCACCACCAGGTCATAATCACATCTGTCTTTTTGTAGGGCTGTTGGGCCTCGTGGCATCTGATTCTGGCATCAGAAAGGCAACTATCGCTGTGTCTTTGTCCAACCTAGTGAGTATAGACTCAAGTATGCCTGATGATGGAGTCATCAATTACCAACACATTTCTACTTGGACAAGCAGACTTAGTGGCAAAGGAAGGCTTAGAGTATGCAACCTGGGGACTCACTGAGTTATGAAAGTATGGTGGAGTTATTATAGTTAATTGTCGTACAGGATCATTAGCCCTGAAGCATGCAGGTTTGGCAGTGAATCTGTACAAACTCATCATATGCTAGTTTAATATGATCTTGAGAAGGTATGGGTGAGTTTGTGAGCTGCTTACTGACCATCAGTGTAAGTGAGAGGGTGGAGTACATGTTTATTTCCTTATTTATTGACCGATTTATCTGATATTTGGTAACCAGGAAAGTCCGACTGGGTACAGATTACCTATTTTCAGAGGAGGCCTGGGGAGAAAAGCGCCAAACAAATTATACACAAATACAAGAACACTAACATTGATGAGAGAAACTTCTCTACAGATTTTTAAATATACAGTTGATACAGGGATATTTACAAGAGATAAAAATTACATCTTAGACGTAGACATTAAACAATAAGAAAAAAAATACATATGAAAAAACTACACAGCTAATAAAATAGCTTTTTGGATACTGCCAGTAGTAAAAAATGCATAGTTACAGGATTATTCTAATGTGAATACATTATGACCTACAGAAGGAGACTACAAGGTAAGGAAAATTCATGAAAAAATACAAGCTGTTAATATTAGCTGAAAAAGTTAGGTAGGCGAGGAAAGTGCTGTTGTGTACACTTGCCATAAATGTAGATGTTAGAGTGTATTCACTGCTGCAGTCATCACCCATGGGTTATCCCTGCTGTGGTAGCCCTCGGCCGGCCAGAATACTACAGTCTATGTTTTTCTGTGTCTGCTGCTGTCGCATGCTGTCTGACATCAGGTCATCAGTGCTATAAAGGAGAGTAGCCGATGCCATTACATCAGTTTTTCTTGCCCTAACCCATCAGAGGCCCAAGTAAATATGGTAAAGTGGTCCTGGTGGCTAAAAGTCACATTTTGAAACTTATGTCTCCCTAAAAAAAGATATAAGGGGGAAGGCGGGTGGGAAATCAGGACTGCAACAGTGAATATATTCCAACATCTACATTTATGGTAAGTGGACACAACTGTACTATGTTCATGTTTCACTGTTGCAGTCATCACCTGTGGGAGGATTCCCAAAGTTGAGGATATGGGTGATAGGCTTTGTAAGATGAAAAAAAACACTGGCTAGGCAGAGTAGTACAAACACCTTTTGCTGGTTGCTCTCTCCCTTTTTGCTTTTTGCGTTACGTCTTTCTAAGATACCTAGGGCAGAGGAAATCCTGCCCTAGCCTTAGAAAATAGAGGTAGGTGGTAATGCTTGGTAAAGGTACAGTTAGAAGTCCAGGTGGCAGCTTCCAGGATGTCCCTGGTGGGAACTCCTCTGAGGAATGCTGTGGAAGTGGAGGCTGCCCTAGTGGAATGGGTTCTAATAGACTTGAGGGGGTGGGGTCCATGCAATTTGTAGCAGAAATGGACACAGCGTGATATCCATTTGGAAATGGTTTGTTTGGAAATGGGCTTCCCCTCTGCCCCTGGGGTAAAGCTGACAAGTAGTTGGTCCATTTTCCTGAAGGGTTTAGTACCATCCAGATAGTATCTGAGCTGTCTATGCATGTCTAGTGAGTGCAGAATTCTCTACCCCTTGTTTTGAGGGTTAGGAAAGGTGGGTAGCTGTATGGCCTGACAGAGTTGCATTACATACCACCTTGGGCATAAAGGAGGGATTAGTCCTCAGTGAGACCCTGTCTGCGTGGAAGATGATGAAGGGCTCAATGGCCATCAGTGCCTGAAGTTCTGAAACTCTCCTGGCTGAGGTGATAGCTAGGAGATAAGCAGTCTTCCAGGAGGGGAAATCTTAGTTCTGCTGAAGCAGCAGGTTCGAAGGGTGGTGAAGTAAGTTTTTCCAAATCATAATTCAGGTCTCAGGCTGGAGTGGGTGACCTTCTGGGAGGTCTGATATTAGAAGCTCCTCTGAGGAATTGTTTAATCAAAGGATGGGAGGATAGGGCTATTCTGTATCAAAAGGAGCCGAGATGGCTGAGGCATGGATTTTAATACAGGAGAAGGAGAGCCCACTATTAAGTAGCTCTGCTAGGTAGTCCAGGATAAGAGGGATGGAAGGCTGAGGTATTTCCCCCTCTGGACTGGATTCAGAAGCAAAATCTTTTCCATTTTCATGTATAAGATTTTCTGGTGCTGGGCCTTCTGCCCTCGGTGATGTCTAGGACCCGTTTGCTTAACAGGGGCCCCTTGTTTGCCTTTAGAGTATTAGCCATGCTGATAGTTTGAGAGTCTGCAAGTCTGGGTGCAGCATTTCCCCCCTCTCACCTGAGAGAAGAGGTCTGAGATCAGGGGAAGCTGCCTGGGATACTGTAAGGTCAGGCTGCGCAGTAAAAGGTACCAATGTTGTCTGTGCCAATCTGGAGCAATGAGGATGGCTTTCGGTCTCTCCTCCCATATTTTGATCAGTATCTTTGGAATAAGAGGCAGAGGAGGGAATGCGTACACAAAGAGGGTGTTTCAGGGGAAGGTCAGGGCATCCACCTTCCAGGTTAGGTGGTGATACCCCCTGGTTCAGAATGTTTTCAGCTGAAGGTTGAGGTGTGAAGCAAAGAGATCCACCTACGGAGTCCCCCACTCCTAAGTGATCTGTAAAAAAATTTTTCTGTGGAGCTGCCATTTCGTGGGGGTCCAGTAAGTTTCTGCTTAACTGGTCTGCCAGGGTGTTGTTGATCCCTGGCAGGTATTGGGCTATCAGGTGTAGTCCCCGTGGAAGAGGCCGTCAGCCATAGGTTCATGGCTAGCCTGCAGAGAGTGTAAGATTGGGTCCCTCCCTGTTTGTTGATGTACCACATTACTGTGGTGTTGTCTGTTTTGATAAGGAGAACCCCGGGCTTGAGATGGGGTTTGAAGGAAGTCAGACCCTTTTGTACTGCCATCATTTCCTTCAGGTTGATGTGTAAGGGAAGGTGCTGTGCATCTCGAAGACCTTAGTTGCACATGCCTTCTACGTGAGCGACCCAAGCTGTGTCTGAGGCATCGGTGGTAATGGTCTGCCCTGTTGGGCAAAGAGTGAAGGAAAGACCCTTGTTGTGGGAACAGGCCCTTGCCCAATAGAGAAACGTGACCCTTATACAGGGGATCAGAGGGAGAGAGGTCTCTAGAGGCCAAGAGTACTGACACCAACGGTTCTTTAGGTACCACTTGAAGTTTTCTCATGTGAAGCCTGGCAAGAGGAATTAGAAGAATGCAAGATGCCTTGTACCCCAAGGCTTGGAGGAACTTCCTGGCAGTAAGGTGAGTTTTGGAAGCCAGCTGGGTGAAACAGAGAGGCAAGAAGCTCTGCTTTTCTGGGGAGAGGAAGGCCATTTGGGATGCTGTGTCCAGCAGTGCTCCCAAGAAAATGATCTTCCAGGAGGGAGTTTGCTTTAATTTCTTCTTGTTGATGGTGTACCCTAAGGAGGTTAGGAGGGTTTTGATAAAGAGGAAGTCCTTGAGGAGCTTTTCTTTGCAGTCTGCCTGAATGAGGCAGTCGTCCAGATAAGGGTAAATTTGTAAATTTCTTTGCCTAACGAAGGCTATGGCCAGGGCTAAGCATTTGGTGAATACCCTGGGAAAAGTACATACGCCAAAGGGTAGCGCAGAGAACTGAAAGTGTTGTGAGCCTGCTCTGAAGTGAAGAAATTTCCTGCAGGATTCCCTTATGGGGATGTGGAGGTAGGCATCTTTTAGATATAGGGTTACTAACCAGGCATTTTTTGTCAAAGGCAGCAGCTGCTGTAAGGTTAGCATTTCGAATTTGTTGACCACCAAGAAGGTGTTCAGAATGGATAGATCCAGGATGGGGAGCAAAGTGCTCTCTTTTGTGGGAACCAAGAATAGTGGGGTATAAAAGCCTTTGCCTGTTTGATCTGAGGGGACAGGTACTACTGCCCCTTGGGATAGGAGAGTTTGGACTTGTTTCAATGCCTCTGCCCACTGATTTGGAGGTAAATCTGGGTACCCTCCTAAAATTGGGAGCTTGTTGAAGGAGAATTTGTATCCCTGAAAAATTATCTTTAACACCCATTGTTCCTTTGTTACAAAGAGCCAATTTTCTTTGCAGAGGGAGAGCCTTCCTCCTAGTTTTTTGGTGAGTGAAAAGAGGGCAGAGGGGGGAAGAGACCGTCACTGAGAATTTCTGCCATAGACGGATGGCTTAGAAATCCCTGCCTCTGGAGTGGGAGTGGTCCACTGTTTGGTTCTCTGCTGTCCCTGGGGTGGGAGTCTGGGTGGTCTGTCCCTGCAGGGCTTACCTTTCCCCTGTTTGCTAGGTGCAGGAAAGGACCAGTGTTTTGAGGGAAAATTCCTGCTGAACCTAGGAGGTTGTACCTGAAGGAAATATTTTACTGTTTGCATAGATTTTGCTTTGTCTTCTACCTTTTTAAGCACCTGTTCTGCTTTTTCTCCAAACAAGCGATCCTTATCCAAAGGTGCATCAAGTAATTTAGATTTGACATGATCACAGAGAGGTTGTTCTTTTAATCATACAAGTCTTCTAATGACAGATCCTGAGATTGCTGCCCTGCTAGAGGCTTCTAGGGCGTCACATCCACAGTGTAATGAGTGTTTAGCCACTTGACAAGTAGAGTGCAGTAAATCTGCTAACTCTTTTGAATTGGCAGTGTCTGGAAAGGTAGACATTTTTTATTTTAACAGTTCCAAAGTGTGGTGTTGATATTTTAACATGTGGAACCTACAGTTCAGAGCTCTAATAGTCATGGTTGCAGAGGTGTATACTTTTTTTTACCCCATCTGTCCACAGCTCTGGAGTCCTTGCCAGAAGGAGTAGGATTCTTTGTAGAACTAGCCTTAGCTCCTTTTGGTCCCTGAGTAATGATCTACGGGACTGCAGCAGGATTACTGTGCAGGTATTTGGGAGAATCTGGTACTCTAATACTGGTCAGTATTTCGGGAAGCAGGTGGGAGAGCGTCACGAGTTAAACTGGATTCCTGGAAGACATCAACCATCTCTAAGATAGGAGGGATGGCAAAGGGTCTGTGCTGGGTCAGGTCTAGAAACTCTGACTTTTCTTAGACTGAGGGAAGTCCTGGGATTCCCAGTGGAAATGTTCCCTAAGGGTGTGAAAGACTTCCCCAAAGGAAAGATCTTCTGGTGGGGAGGCAGAAGGAATGGATTCCTCTGCATCTGAATCCTCATAAGCAGTCAGAGGTTGTTGTTCCTAGTCAAACTCTGAATAATCAGATTCCTCAGAATCCTGTTCTGTGAGTATATCAGGAGAAAGGTATTTTCCTTTTAGAAGTTGTGGCCTTACTACCCCTGATGAAGGAGATATCCTCTGCCATTTTAAGAATTTGAGTTTGGTGTGGAGGAGCAAGAGTAACATGGTGGCTAGAGATAGTTTTCCTGGGAATGGCCATGCCTCTACGCCTAAATGAATCCATCGGTCTGAAAGGAACAGCAGTCGGAAGAGAAGACGTCTTTTTTTTGTCTGGAATCAGTAGTGCGAAAGGCCTCCTCGGAAGCCGGTGCCTGTGTCACGGCTCCGGAGCTGACCAAGGCAGACAACCAAAGGCTCGGAAGACTCAGAAGATTTCTGTGGCATAACGGACTCCGAAAGGGTCTCAGTAGAGGCCTGCGAAGGAATTGAATCTAGCATCAGGGAAAGCTCCTCACTGAATTCCAGAAAACTGACTACCTGCTTAGCGGTACTGTCGTCGGAAGGCTTGGCCTTTTGTGGTCTATCTTTACCCTTACGTTTCTTCAGAATTTCTACGGAAGGATGGCTGACTGACATTTCAGAATGCAAAGATGGAAGATGAAAATCCCTGGTAACAATAAGAGCTCTACAATGTATGGTGCTCGCATTGAAGAGGGCACAAAACTGGCAACGGGGGACGTCATGATCTGCCCGTAAAGAAGTGACACAGTATGAGTGGAAGTCTCAGTGTGGTATTTGCTTTCCACAGGCGAGACAGTTAACTTTTTTGGATATCGGGTAATGCAAGAAAAAAAGGATCCCCAACAGGGTATTTAGCTTTAGACATTTTCAGTTGTAAATCAAAACTCTGGTAGGGACCCGACCGGCACACTTGCGAACTGCTTCTGCTATGGGGCTCCATGGCAAGAAAGACTGATGTAATGGCATCTGCTGCTCTCCTTTATAGCACTGACGACCTGACATCAGACAGCATGCAACAGCAGCGAACGCAGAAAAGCATTGACTCTGGTATTTGGGCCGGCCGAGGGCTATCACAGCAGGGATAACCCACAGGTGATGACTGCAACATTAAAACAAGAAGAACAGCATGAGCATAACCCAGATTTGGAAAGATGCTCTTTATGAGGGACTTGAAATTTTGGTAATGAGGGACTCAAACTAGGTCTTGTTGGTTAACTACAAGTTGATGGTGAGCATTAGTCAGTTCCTGCACTCTCTCAAGACACCAAGTACAATGAGGCTGGCAACAGAAGGGATACATATAAACTGTGCTGCCATGTTTGCCAGCTGGGTCCAATTGCAGAAGACAGGATAATACACCAAATCAATTCAGAGAAGACATGTTGGGTACACAAAAATGTGCTGTGGAGACTTACTACGAGGCAAAGATGTACCAACAATAATAAAACTACTATTTGAAATTATAGAGAAGAAATTAAGTAATACAGTCTTAATCTGATAAAAGTATACAGTTACACTTTGACAGAATAAAAAAAGTGCAGTACAGCAACAACAGTAAGAGAGCTGATATAAATTAAACACGGCAAGATCAGTATCCATCTTAAAAGTACAGTTAAAAAGTGATGGAAGGTACTCAGTAGCAGATGGTTAAAAGTGGCTCTGCAGCAAAATATACAATGGATATAAAAAGTGTACACACCCTTGTTAAAATGCCAGGTTTTTGTGATATAAAAAAATGAGACCACAATAAATAATTTCAAAACTTTTCCCACCTTTAATGTGACCTATAATCTGTACAATTCAAATGAAAAACAAACAAATCTGTTATGGGAAAAATATAAAAAATAAAAATGTACAACACGCTGGTTGCATGTGTGTGCACACCCTTAAACTAATACTTTGTTGAAGCACCTTTTGCTTTAATTACAACAGTCTTCTTGGGTACACACCTGCCATCAATTAGAGAGACACTGATTAACCCCAAATAAAGTTCAGCTGTCCTAGTAGGATTTTCATGACAATTACTCAGTTGCCTGCTATAGCAAAAGCCATGGTTCACAGAGAGCTTTACAAAGCATCAAAGGGATCTCATTATTAAAAGGTATCAGTCAGGAGAAGGGTACAAAAAAAATTCCAAAGCATTGCATATACCATGGAACACAGTGAAGACAGTCATCAAAAAGTGGAGAAAATATGGGACAACAGTGACACTGCAAAGAACTGGACTTCCCTCCAAAATTGATGAAAAGACAAGACAAAAACTGGTCAGGGAGGCTGCTAAGAGACCTACAGCAACACTGTAAGGAGTTGCAGGAATTTCTGACAAGCACTGGCTGTGTACTACATGTGACAGCAATCTCCAGTATTCTCCATATGTCTGGCCTATGGAGTAGGGTTGCAAGACAGAAGCCTATTCTTACACAGAAAAACATCCAGGCCTAGATAAAATTTCCAAAACAATACATAAAGTCTCCCAAAAGCATGTGGGAAAATGTATTATGGTCTGATGAGACCAAGAATGAACTTTTTGGCTACAATTCCAAAAGGTACGTTTGGCGCAAAAACAACACTTCGCAACACCAAGGTGAAGCATGGTGGTGGCAGTATCTTGCTTTGGGGTTGCTTTTCTTCAGCTGAAACTGGGGCTTTAGTCAATGTGGAGGGAATTAAGAACAGTTCCAAATACCAGTCACTTTTGGCCTAAAACCTTCAGGCGTCTGCTAGAAAGATGAATATGAAGAGGAATTGCACCTTTCAACATGGCAATGACCCCAAGCATACATCCAAATCAACAAAAGAACGGCTTCACCAGAAGAAAATTAAAGTTTTAGAATGGCCCAGCCAGAGCCCAAACCTAAATCCAACAGAAAATCTGTAGGATGACTTGAAGAGGGCTGTGCACAAGAGATGCCCTCGCAGCAGTGTGACAGATTTAGAGTGCTTCTGCAAGGAAGAGTGGGCAAATATTGCCAAGTCAAAATGTGCCATGCTGATAGACTCCTACCCAAGAAGACTGAATGCTGTAATTAAATCAAAAAGTGCTTCAATAAAGTATTAGTTTAAGGGTGTGCACACTTGTAAACCAGCTTATTGCACGTTTTTTATTTTTTATATTTTTCCCCTAACAGATTTGTTTTTCAATTGAAACGTACACGTTATAGATCACATTAAAGGTGGTAAAAGTTTTGAAATGATTAATTGCGGTCTCTTTTTTATAAAAACAGGCATTTTAACAGGGGTGTGTACACTTTTTATATCCACTGTATACATAATGTATGCTGCAACAAAGCTGATGCTTTACTGTTATTTTTCTCCCCAGAAATCCTTTGAAACCAATTTTCTGATACAATTCTACCATACAAGTATGATCCCTATCATCCTCAAGATGACTTATTTTTAAAAGTTAACTTTGGTCTTCCAAACCAGTGCATATCAAATATCACTACAGCAAAGTTTTACTCAAACGTAAGCAAGAGTCTTTCTGCCAGTTAGCACAACAATTTTTGTTAAGCTTAGAGCAACTGCATCTCCCTTACCACACAATACTCTCGATTTCATATTATTTGGTACAAGTCTTACAAAGTATGTGTACGCAAAAGGAATTCGCCATCTAGCACCTGCAATTAGAATCCTACCAAAATGACTCATCTGATGGATGTCATTTTAGCAGTTTTCAGCAAAGTATGACTTGTTCCTCGCATAGCAACTAATGCATTTTTCTAAAATTAAAAAATGGTGCTATCCAACATCAATATCCCTGTTAAAACTCACTTTAGCTCCTTAAAGATAGGAAGCTAGAAAACTTGAAGAACATCTTCTAGAATAACCACACAAGACCATTGCTAATGTGAGTGATCAGAGAAATATGCTTTAGTACAACAGAATGGTACAACCCAGTGAAATATTTGGAGAGAAAAATGACCATCAAACATTTAGTAAAGTCTAATTCATCATGCTTCTGTTAAAAACAGCTTTGCAAAATACTGTTTTTTTTTTTTTTTTACAAATTAGAATTTTATTGAAGAGCAATATTTCTGGCTGTCACTGTCAGGACTTCACAAAATAGAGGATGACTACTGCAGCAAATACTAAAACACAAAACAGAATCTGGCCATCCACACTTATGAGTCGCAGCCAATGCCTACAATGACCCAGTGAACAGTTGCCACCAGTCATGAAGTTCCAAATTCTTGGATGGAATCCTGACAGGATACAAGAGCAGCCCCAAAGGAGGACCTCAACCTAGAGTTCACATACAAATTATAATGCTTGACATTTGTGCATGGTCATATATCAGAGTTATTTAAAAAGGTTGTTGAAATTGCAATGTACTTGTATACTGAACCTTAAGACTTGAACAGTAAGGCTTTGTTGTTGACATGAAACACAAGAGCAATGCAGCCAGACAGCCATCTAGATAAAACATGCTTTAGAAACTTTCTGGCCCAGCTTTGAAGATGAATAGGAAATTAAAAGCTGGATGTCTTTGCTGAAATTGTGTGTGTGTGTGTGTGTGTGTGTGATGCAAACAAAATCACAATTTTCTGTGAACATCAAGCGACTGCAGTTAAGTACTCTCTGTTGGAACAGTTTCAAGAAAAAGTCTGGAAGATGAATAAATTGATTTAGGGAAAATTCTGAGGCAATCTTATGTATAAAAACAGGATTGATTCTGAGGGAAGCTCTAGCATTGTGAAAAAACAAGTAAGGGGGTTTTGATGAGAAAGCATGCAGCTTTGAAATTCATCTGGCTGAGGTGAGTTATTTTGAGAACATGTTTATTTATAACACCAATTTTTATTCTCAGTGTGTAGTAGTGCATAAATGTTACATAGATTATTTGATATTTGTGTGTAAGGGTAACATGGATGAATTTCAGGGTTTTATGGAAGGATTGCATCAAAATACCAGTGGGTTAAAGTTTACATATAGAGCACACAGATAAATAAATGCAATTTCTTGACTATTTTTTTTATTGGAAGGAACAAGGGGGTATATATTTTAGGCCTTTTTTCAAACAGATGGCTGCTAATTTTCTTTCTGCTAGTACCATGCATCCCCATCTTTTGAATCTGTTACCATATGGGGAATAGAAGTGCATTTTCAATAAAACATCTGATAAGGTCAGAAGGGATGAGAAATTTGAGAAGGTTAGGAACAGGTTGGGGAGTAGAGGATATACTGAGGATGTATTAGGAAAAGCAGAAATTAAGATGAAAGGGGTACCCACAGTGACAGGTACTTTTATGAGGAGATCTGAAGATGACATTGGGGTTTGGGGTCTGGTAGAAACATGGAAGATTGTGATGATAGAATTTTCTTCGTCAACAAGTTTTCTTTTTTTTTGGAGTTTTTGAAGAGGTTAATCAAGAGATTTTGGTCCATTGTTTGCCAGGACAAGAGTTTAAATGGTTTATTTCCTAGCAGAGTAACACTTTCACATAGTAGGTTTTCAAATTTAAAGGAGCTGCTTAATATGAGAAAAAACACAGGCTGGGGGTTTCGCTTAGGATGATTTCCTTGTGGAAAATGTAAAGTTTGCAGTAGGGTCAAGAATTTAAATGGTAGTAGAATTAATAGAAGAAAGTATAAAGCTTTGGGCGACTAACTGTTGCTCATGTGGAGTGGTGTATATTATAGGGTGTGGGTGTACACCTACTAGGTGGTATGTTGGGCAAACTAAAAGGATGGTTAAGAGACGTGTAATGGAACACATGGGGGATATATGGAATGTCAGACAGAAAAACCCTGCGGCCCAGCATTTTCATTTAGCACATGGTGGCTCTGGTGTCAGTTTTTTGGCAAAACCTCTTTGTAATCAGGGAGATGATTATGTACAAAAATTGCTGCAAATGGAAACCAAGTTTATTATTAATTTTGGAACATAATATCCAAGTGGTTTGAATCAAGTAGTAAATTTTAATATAAGATATTTGATTTTGTAAAATGTTACATGTGTTGTGTAATGAATTTATTGTTTATGTATTTTTGTATCTTTTATATGCATTTAACCATGGGTAGGCGTTTGGCAATTTAATGGTGGGGTGGTTTGAGTCTTTAATGGGATGAAATGTTAATTTGGGTTAATTTTTGTATAAGAGAGACTGTGAAATGGTGTGGAATTATTCACTTGAAGGCAGTGGCCGAGGTACAAGGAAGAGCCAGTAAAAGTTTTTGCAGTTAAGCTTTGGCTCCGTACTCAGGAACAACAAAGATCACCAACAAGTAAATAAGGTACTAGAAATAAACGCCACCTTCTTACTGCAACACAAAACTCCAAATTTTATTGTTAGCACTTTTGTTCGCTCCCAAATGAAGGAACTTCATCAGACATCAAATCACATTATTTCACAGTTTAAATAACACAATTATGACATCATAACCACTCCCAAGTACATTTTTCAGACCCTTAAAAAACATTTAAATAAATATACACATATAAATATAAACATTTGAATACACATTCTTAAAAAAAAGAAGTTATGTACTCACCATAACATTCCATCTGAATAGGTAACTTCATTTGTCAGCAACCTGTGGGTATCGCTAAAGATCAGAGCTCCAAGCTCCTCCCCCTTACCCATAATACCCTGCTACCTCCTTCCAGTCATCAGATCGCGTTTGCCCAATTATACAATTTCACAAAGACAAAACAACAACCTAAAACATCCTAACCTAATGAATACCAAAGGCTGAAATCATTCCAGGATTCAGATAACCAAAGAACCAGGTTAGGGGGAAGGAGGGGGGGGGGTCGGTTGCTGACAAATGAAGTTACCTACTCAGATGGAACATTATGGTGAGTACATAACTTCTTATCTGAAGTAGTTAACTTCATTTGATCAGCAACCTGTGGGACAGAGTCCCCAGCTACCAAAAACTTGGGAGGTCCTCAAGGAAAGATATTCTGGAGCACTGCAGAGCCAAAAGCTGCCCTTCCTCTGGATATTAAATCCAATTTATAATGAGAGATAAAGGTATGAGAGGAAGCCCAAGTAGCCGCAGAACTAATGTCATCCAAGGGAACTTCACCAGAACGCAGCAGAAGTAGCCGTAGAATGAGCATGAACCCCCAAGGGATCTGGCAGACCAGATATCTTGTATGTGAGCAAAATGCAGTGAGAAATCCATCTAGCTAGAGTCACCTTCGACACTGGCTTACCCAAGAAGGGCTTCGCAAAGGAAACAAAGGGCTGCTCTGACTTGCGAAAGGCAGCTGTTCTGTGCAGGTAAAAGCGAAACAGTCTTATGAACATCTAACAAATGAAGTTTGTATTCCCCTTTATTCTGATAGTTGGGGAAGAAAACTGGTAGAGTAATGGACTGATTGATGTTCGCCTCGGAAGTCACTTTAGGTAAGAAGGAAGGGTTAGTCCTGAGAGAGACTCTGTCCTTATGGAAAACAAGATATGGGGGTTTAGTACAAAGGACCTGGAGCTCAGACACCCTTCTAGCTGAGGGAATAGCTATTAAGAAAGCAGTTTTCCAACATAAGAATTTTAAATCAACAGAAGCTGCAGGTTCAAAGAGTGGTCCAGTTAGAGCCTGAAGGACCAAAGTTAGGTCCCATGGGGGAACAGCATTCCTAATAGGAGGTCTCAAAAGAAAGGTGCCTTTCAAAAAGGTCTTACAAATCTTAGTGGAAGCTAAAGGACTAAGATTGTCTCCAATGTGAAAATGGGAAATGGCAGCCATTTGAACCTTTACAGTAGAAGAACTGACCCCTTGCTGAAAAATATGAGATAGGAAATCAAGCACAGCTGGAATGGGAGCAGTGAAAGGATCCAAATTCCTATACAAGGCCCAAATGAAAAAAACACTTCCATTTGCTGTTGTAAATCATCCTGGTAGAAGGCTTATGCGCCGCTACCAGGATGGATCTAACTGCAGACGAGATATTGGGAGTCCTGGCAACTAATGGAACTGGATCAACCAAACTGAGAGCTTGAGGTAGTCCTGATTCGGAGTTTCTAATTCCGAAGGATGAGAAATCAGATCCGGGATGGGATCTAAGATACAAAGAGGAGCTACAATTTTGACAAGGCCAAAATGGGGCTATGAGGATAATCTTGTTCCCCAACCAACGAGCTTTCTGTAAAAATTTTGTCATTAACGGAAGAGGAGCATAAGCATAAAGAAGACCGGATGGCCAAGCGTGAACTAGAGCGTCTCTGGGGCTTTCCCCGGGGGGGGGGGGGGGATTAGAGTGAAAAACTCGCTGCACTTCGAGTTTGAAGGCGATGCGAAGAGATCGCAGCAAGGCTGACCCCACTTGCGGAAGATCTGTTTCGCTATTAAGGGGTTCAGAGACCACTCGTAAGGTGAAAGGATAGTTACAGACTCAGCTTGTCCGCTAGGATGTTGGACCGACCCAGAATGTGGGTTGCCAACAGAAAATGGTTGGTGGATATCGCCCAATCCCAAACTCTCATGGCCTCTCAGCAAAGAGAGTAAGACCTGGTCCCCCCCTGTTTGTTGATGTACCAGACCACTGACATGTCTGTCTGAATTGCAATAGTCCCTGGAGGAAGAAAGGTATGAAGAGCTTGCAACGCTAGAAGCACAGGAAGAAAGGTATGAAGAGCTTGCAACGCTAGAAGCACAGCACTCATCTCCAGAACACTGATATGCAGAACGGTTTCTGTCAGAGTCCACGTATCTTGGACAGTTCTGCCCATGCAATGCCCCCCCCCCGCCCACCCAAGGCGAGAAGCGTCCGTGGTTACCGTGGCTTGGGGTTGTGGCATTATGAACGGTCGTCCTTCCTGAAGCTCTTGAGATTGGGGCCACCATATGAGGGAATTTCTGCAAACTCTGCTGAGGGGATCGGAGAGTCAAACCGGTGTTGAAGGATGGACCACTGGACCTGCAAGGTCCACTGGAGGACCCTCATGTACAAGCGAGCTAAGGGCGAAAGGTTGATTGCTGCTGCCATGGACCCTAAGGCTCTCAGGACCAACTCCACTGATGGGGCTGGAGATTGAAGGAGTGCTAGAACATGAACGGTTAAGCTGTGAAGTCAGTCCGACGTCAAGAAGGCCTTGGTCTGAAGCGTGTCTATTCTGGCGCCTATGAAGTTCAGGACTTGAACTGGTTGAAGGGATGATTTCTTGTAATTTATAGTGATCCCCAACTTGGAGGCTAAGAGCAGGAAGCTATCTCTGGCTGAGCAGAGTAGATGCCTGGTGGAGGCGGCAAGGAGCCAGTCATCCAAGTAAGGAAAAAACTTGTATTCCCTGAAGCCTCAGGTGGGCCGCTACAACTGTCATATCCTTGGTGAACACCCTGGGGGCTGTGGTGAGGCCGAATGGTAGGACCCTGAACTGGTAATGACTGGCCCCCAACCGAAAGCGGAGAAACCTCCTGGATCACCTGTCCATGAGAATGTGGTAGTACGGATCCTTGAGGTCTATGGAGCACATCAAGTCGTTCTCCTGCAGCAGGGGGAGAATGGATTGAAGAGTGACCATCCGGAATTTCTCCTTGGCAATGAAGAGGTTTCACTGTAGATGGGACGAGAACTGGTCTCAAGTCCCCCGTCTTTTTTGGCACCAAAAACAACCTGGAGTAATTGCTTAACCCGGACTGGTCTGGGAGGATGTGCTGGTTGGCTCTTTTCTAGCAGCTTCTTTATTTCTAAAGCTGCAGCCTCCCTCTGACTGGGTGGAACATTGGGGAGGCACCTCGATTGAGGAGGAAGATTTATGAAAGGAATAGAGTAACATCTGGATATTATTTGAAGCACCCAGCAATCTGTCATGATGGACTCCCATTGTGCTAGGTGCTTCGAAAAATGCCCCCTGACTGCCTCCAGAGAGGAGCAGTCGGGCAACCCCTCAGGGCTGCTGCGTGGGTTGATCGGAAAAGGGTTCCCACAACCCAAAATTCTTCGCCCCCCCCCCCTCTGCCACAGGGCCGGCATCCACCTTGTCCCCCTCTGCCTCTGAAGGACGAAGGGTCCGGAGCATAATGGGACTGCTGAGACTTCCAGAACCACATCTTCTTTTGTCCTCTCGGGTTCCTGGAAAAGAACCTTTGAGGAGCCGAGAAGCGGATTCCGACAGCAGACAGCGTCTTCCCGTCTTTCTCGCTCTGGACAAAAGTATCGCGGACGGTCTTGCCAAACAGGGTAGAACCGAAGGGAGCGTTCGCGAAGGACGCCTTGAAGGGTTCCGCAAAGTCTGAGCCAGGTGTGACGCCATAAGGCAATGCCTGATCCGCTGGCTCTAGCGGCCCCCTCCGTGGCATGGGAGAGTAGCCGCATAGACGTGTTCGATACAAATTTCAAAGTGGCCATGCGAGTAGAGAAGGTCTGTTTGTCCTCGGCCGACATGGACTCAGGGGGAGACTCAGCGTATTCCTTCACCAGATCCCGCTGAACCTAATCACATGGGCCAAGTAATTCAGCGCCCTTATGGAAAAGGTAGCCTAAGCAAATTAGAAGTTTGTACTCACCATAACGTTCCATCTGAGTAGGTGACTTCATTTGGATGCAACCTGTGGGTATCGGATCCGACTTCGGATCCGAGCCGGCATTTCAAAAGCTTAGGATCCGAGCTCCTAGCTCCTCCCTCTACCCATAATCCCCTGCCAAGCCCTAACTGACCTCAGATTGAGTTTGCCTAGTGAATACTAGTATAAAAATACCTGAACACAGGAATAAACTCTTACTCTATATAGATCAGGGGGATGGAGGGGGGGGATGGTTGCATCCAAATGAAGTCACCTACTCAGATGGAACGTTATGGTGAGTACATAACTTCTAAATCTGAAGTAGGCAGACTTCATTTGTCTGCAACCTGTGGGACAGAGTCCCCAGCTACCTAAAATCTTGGGCGGCTGTCATGGAAGGATGTTCCGGAGCACCGCAGAGCCAAAGGATGCTCTCCCCCTGGAAACAACATCCACCTTATAATGAGAAATGAAGGTATGAGACGAGGCCCAAGTGGCTGCTGCACAGATATCATCCAATGGCACTCGGGACTTAAAAGCGGCTGAAGTGGAAACTGTCCTAGTAGAGTGAGCTGTAATCCTCTGAGGAGCAGGCCTACCTGAGGTGTCATAAGCCTGCAAAATACAATTAGCAATCCATCTCGACAGTGTGACTTTGGACACTGCTTTACCCATAGCAAATTTAGCAAAGGAGACGAACAGTTGATCTGATTGTCTATGACCAGCCGTTCTGTGAATGTAGAAGCGCAATTGTCTGTGAACATCTAAAGAATGCAGCTTATATTCTCCTTTGTTTTTATAGTTGGGGAAAAAAACAGGTAAGTTGATTGATTGGTTAATATTAGATTCCGAAGAAACTTTTGGAAGAAAAGAAGGATTGGTCCTGAGGAACACCCTATCGGGGAAAAAAGGAGAGGTAAGGCGGTTTGACGCATAGAGCCTGAAGTTCCGACACTCTTCTGGCTGTGGTGATGGCTACCAAGAAGGCAGTCTTCCAGGAAAGGTACTTTAGATCTACAGAAGCTGCAGGCTCAAAGGGAGGAGCAGTAAGGGCCTGTAGGACTAAAGATAGGTCCCAAGGTGGCACAGATTCTTTGACCGGGGGCCTCAACAGAAAAACTCCTTTAAGAAAGGTCTTGCAAAGTTTTGCAGTCATGAGGGGAGCTGACTCATGACCCACATGATAATGGGAAATCTCTGCCATTTGTACCTTTACCGTGGAAGAACTGGCCCCCTGATGAAAGAGGTCTGTTAAGAAGTCCAGTACCGCCGACATTGGTGCAGAAAAAGGATCAACAATGTTCTGAGTCGCCCAAATAGAAAACCTTTTCCATTTGCTCCGGTAAACCTTCCTAGTGGAAGGTTTATGAGCTGCCACTAAAATGGCCTTGACTGGTGACGAGATACCGGGAGTCCTAATCAAGGATGGAACTGGAGCAGCCAGGCTGCCAATCTCAAGGTGTGTAGATTCGGAATCGGGATCCCTTGAGGATGGGAAATGAGATCCGGGATCGGATCTAGAATCCAGGGCGGATTCACTTTGTGAGACCATACATAAGGGAACCAAGGCTGACGAGGCCAGAACGGGGCAATGAGGATCATTCTGCTCCCCAAACTGTTGGCTTTCTGCAAGAGCCTCTGCATTAAAGGTAGTGGAGGATAAGCATAAAGGAGACCGGGAGGCCAAGCATGCACCAGTGCGTCTCTCGGGGATTCCCCAGGTGGGGGAAGCAGAGCGAAGAAACTGTCGCATTTGGCGTTTGAGTGAGAAGCAAAAAGATCGCAACAGGGTTGCCCCCAGACGTCAAAAATCTTCTTCGCTACCAGAGGATTGCGAGACCATTCGTTAGGAGAAAGAATGGTGCGACTGAGCTTGTCCGCAAGGACGTTGGACCTTCCCAGAATGTGCGTTGCTACAAGAAAGCGTTTGGTGGAGATTGCCCATTCCCAGACTCTCATGGCCTCTCGACAAAGGGGATAGGACCTGGTTCCCCCCTGCTTGTTGATGTACCAGACTACCGACATGCTGTCCGTCTGGATCGCAATAGTCCCTGCAGGGAGAAGGCTGTGAAGTGCTTGCAACGCTAAGAGCACCGCCCTCATCTCCAGGACATCTATATGCAACGAGGTCTCTCAACTGTTCCACGTGCCTTGGACAATCTTGCCCGCAGAATGCCCCCCCACCCGAGGCGAGAAGCGTCGGTGGTCACTGTGGCTAGGGGGAATGTTGCACAAAAGGGTCTCCCTGCTTGGAGCTCCGGTGACTGGAGCCACCAAAACAGGGAGTCCCTGCATGCCTTGCTGATAGCTATCGGGCTGTTGAGAAAAGAGTACAGCGGAGACCACTGGACCTGTAGGGTCCATTGAAGAACCCGCATGTGTAAGCGAGCATGGAGAAGTGGAATAGCTGCTGCCATTGAACCCAGGGCCCTCAGGACCGAAGCCGCCGTCGGAAACGGTTGCAGGACTGCTGTGATATGACACCTCAGGCTGGACAGTCGATCTGGAGTGAGGAAGGCCCGCATTGATCTTGTGTCCAACCTTCCTCCTATGAAATCTATAAGTTGTGTGGGATGCAGTAAAGATTTTTCCATGTTTATGGTAATGCCCAGCCTCGGGGCTATAAGGAGGAAATAGTCCCTGGCTGAGCACAGTAGATGCCGTGATGATGCCGTGAGGAGCCAGTCGTCCAGGTACGGAAAGACCTGTATTCCCTGGAGTCTCAGGTGGGCCGCTTCCACTGCTAGTACCTTGGTGAACACCCTGAGGGCAGAGGTGAGACCAAAGGAAAGGACCCTGAACTGGTAGTGGCTGGCTCCCAGCCGGAAGCGAAGGAACCTCCTGGACCGTCTGTCCATCCGAATGTGGTAGGACGCGTCCTTGAGGTCGATAGAGCACATCCAGTCGTTCTCCCGCAAAAGGGGGAGTATAGATTGTAGAGTGACCATCCGGAACTTTTGCTTGGTTACAGACAGGTTCAGCAGGGAAAGGGGAAAGGTCTAAGATCGGTCTTAAGTCCCCAGTTTTCTTTGGCACCAAGAAGAACCTGGAGTAAAACCCTGATCCGGTCTGATCTCTGGGGATGCGCTGGATGGCTCTTTTTTCTAACAGCTGCTCGATTTCGACAGCTGCTGCCTCCCTTTGGTCGGGTG
This sequence comes from Protopterus annectens, assembly GCF_019279795.1. Taxonomy (NCBI): domain Eukaryota; kingdom Metazoa; phylum Chordata; order Ceratodontiformes; family Protopteridae; genus Protopterus; species Protopterus annectens. Next base: position 435,800,726 of record NC_056749.1, read on the forward strand.
GTACATTGGGGAGGCTTCGGGATCTGGGGATTTTGCTCAGGGGAATGGCATAACCTCTGGATATCACACGAAGCACCCAACGGTCTGACATGATTGACTCCCAAGATGTCAGGTGCCTCGAAAAACGCCCCCCCGACTGCCTCCAGAGATGGACAGCCGGGCAACCCTTCAGGGCTGTTGCGTGGGTCTGTCAGAGAAGGGTTCTCTGGACCCAAAGTTCCTAGGAGCCCCTCTGCCTCTAGGACGGTGACCTCCCTGTCCTCCTCTGCCACGGAAGGACTGGTTGTCCGGAGCAGGTTGGGATTGCTGCGACTTCCGGAACCACATCTTCTGTCCCTTTTGGTTCTTCGAGAAGGACCTCTGGGGAGCTGAGAAGCGGACTCCGACGGCAGACAGCGTCTTCCCGTCCTTCTCGCTCTGGACTAACGTTTCGCGAACAGTTTTGCCAAACAGGGCAGAACCATCAAAGGGGGCATTCGCGAAGGTCGCTTTGAAGGGCTCTGCAAAGTCACAGTGGCGGAGCCAGGCCTGACGCCTCATGATGAGGCCCGCTCCACTAGCTCTAGCGGCTCCCTCAGTTGCGTGAGATAGTAGCCGCATAGAAGTATTAGAAACTGATCTGAGTGTGGCCATACGGGTGGAGTACATGTGCTTGTCCTCCGCCAACATGGACTCTGGGGGAGATGCCGCGTACTCTTTAATCTGGTCCCGTTGCATCCTGATGACATGTGCCATGTAGTTCAGCGCTCTCAAAGAGAAGGTTGCTGAACTAAAAGCTCGCTTCCCAATGCGATCCATCGAGCGGGACTCTTTGCTCGGAGGATGCATAGAGGGACTTTCCTGGGCTAATTCCCTCTTTGTGGCTGCGGCCATCATCATAGCATTTACCGGGGGGCCCTTGCTCCAATGAGTGCGGTCAGCCGGTGGGCTCAGGATTCGGTCTGGACGCTTGGGGACAGGCTCAACAGTGTCCAGTTCCTTCCATGCTCTGGTGGAAATAAGGTCCACCAGAGGATCGGCAGGAGGGGACACCCAAGAGGTAGATGGGCCCGCCTCGAATGCCTCCAAGAACACAGACTCGTCTGAGGAGGCCTTGGGGGCAGACCACCCCCCCTTGATTCTAAGCATCTCCATAATGTCTCCAAAGGAGACTTCCTCCAGGGGTGACCTTGGGGAGCCCTCCCCTTCATCCAAGTCGGTGTCTTCGGTAATGGACTCAGGGGAGTCCACGTGTCTCCTTTTACACTTACGCTTCCGAGGCACTTCCTCGGGGGGAGTGTCCGAGGAGTCCTCTTCAGCAGCCAGATGTTCCAAAGGAACTACTTGGGACATCGAGGCGGGCTGTCCCTAGGACCGGCTGATGGGAGCCTGGCCCAGCTGCAAGGGAGTGCAGGGTGAAGCCGCTGCAGGGACCGGGGGTCCGGTAGTTCTCAACAGTGCTCTTTCCACTACGTCAAAAGCCGAGGGAGAGCCGGCCTCTCTAAGCCCCAAGAGCCGACCCCCACTCGGATCCGACGCACGGATCGGAGCCGGAGCCGAGACCGTCGGATCAGAGAGACCGATGCGCTCCGACCTAGACGGAGTCGAAGACACACCAGCTCCCTCTGCTCCGAGAGGTCGGGTCCGAAGTACCCGAAGCACTCAAGGGTTGGATCGGATCCGAGGTGCGCCGACCAATCGGATCCGAATCACCCCCGGATCCAACTCTGCCCGGCTCAGACAGCTCCGAACCCGAGAAACGGGTCAGAGAAGGAGCCAAAGGGGCGAAAAAAGGGGTCGAAGCCCCTCCCGGTTGGGGGGGGCTAAGAGCACTCCCATTTGCATCTGGGCCTGGATGAAACGCCTCATCATCCGGTCCATGTCTGCTTCTGACATTGAGAAAGTGGATCTAGATGAGGCCACCGAAGCGGACCTAGAGAGCCGCCTCGGGGACCTTACCGAAGGGCTAGTCTCCCCCTCCTCGGGTCCGGAAGAGAACCGAGGGGAATGGAGCAGAGGAGGAGGAGATCCAGAAGACACAGGAGAGGCCCGCTTAGACAGAGGGGCCGAACTTGAGGTCTCGGCCTGCCGTTTATGGTGCATCTCCTTATGTCTCTCCTTCTGTCTCTCCTTCTCCCTAATGGTCTCCCTATCCTCCGGCTTCTTGGTGAGAGGTTGAGTCCCTGCCGGGGAAAGGGAGACCGTAGCACCCGTAGAAGGTTGCTGGCTAACAGGGGCAGAGGCCGAAGCCGCATCTGGAGGGAGAAGTCCCGCCAGTACTAACTTCGACCTCCGCTCCCTTAAAGCTCGGGGGTTTAACCCTGCGCATATGGTACAACCAGATGACAGGTGTTCAACCCCCAAGCATTTAACGCACCGAGTGTGGCCATCAGCTGGGGACAGCTTGTGGCCACACTCGGTACATTTCAAGAAAACTGCCTTTGGGGCTTCTGCCATGTTGCACCCTATAGGCCTAACACACAACAAAAAACTGAAACTCACACAAACTACGCAAAACCCGAAGAAAAAGTTTAAGGTAAAGAGAGGAAAGCCTAAAACACACACACAACTGTAAAAAAAGAGTAAAACTTTAAAGTTTTCCTGTCAAACTTATCTGAACAATTTGCTGCCAGCAGCTCGAGGAATCCGTTGCTACTTGAAACGCGGCAAACGAAATCTGAGGTCAGTTAGGGCTTGGCAGGGGATTATGGGTAGAGGGAGGAGCTAGGAGCTCAGATCCTAAGCTTTTGAAATGCCGCCTCGGATCCGAAGTCGGATCCGATACCCACAGGCTGCAGACAAATGAAGTCTGCCTACTTCAGATCATCTGTTTTCTGATACGATCCATCGTCCAAGACTCCTTATCAGGAGGATGGACTGAGGAACTATCCTGTGCCAGTTCCTTCTCGGTGGCAGCTGCCACCACCATGGCATCTACCGGGGAACCTTTACTCCACGCTGTCCTATCCACAGAGGGACTAAGGATCTTATCTGGTCTCCTGTGGATTGGCTCTACAGTGTCCGGCTCCTTCCACGCCCTGGTAGCAATGAGGTCTATCAGGGGGTCGGCCGGAGGGGACACCAAAGAGGTAGACGGGCCTGTGTCAAACGCCTCCAGAAACACCGACTCATCCGAGGAAGGCTTTTGGGCTGACCACCCCCCTTTTAGGCATAGCATTTCCATAATGTCTCCAAAGGAGACGTCCTCGGGGGGTGACCTGGGGGAACCTTCCCCTTCCTCTAAATCGGTGTCTTCCGTGAGGGACTCGGGGGGGGGGGGGGGAGTCCAAGTGTCGCCTCTTACACCTGCGTTTGTGAGGGACCTCCTTGGCGGGACTGTCCAAGGAGGGCTCACCAACAGGGTCATGTTCCTCCATTGGAACTGGCTGGGGCATAGACGCAGGCTGTCCCTGGGGTCAGATGATGGAAGACCAGCCCATCTGCGAGGGAATGGTGGCTGGATCCGTAGTACGAGCAGGGGGTCTTGAACCTCTTGAGAGAACCCTCTCCACCACGAACGCCAAAGGTGAACCGCTCTCTCTGGGTTCCGTGAGCAACACCCTCGGATCCGACGCGATTGGACCTGAAAGGGAAGTGTGCTCCGACCGCAATGGAGCCGAAGACACACTTTCTCCCTCGGATCCGACGCACGGCTCTCGGTCCCGAGAGCTCGGATCCGACAAACTCGAGGGCATGGCCGGCATCGAAGTAGCAACTACTATCGACGCAGACTCCCTGACTCACACTACTCGGATCAGACCGCTCCGAAACCTGAAAATGGATCGGAGAAGGAGCTATGGGGGCAAAAATAGGGCTGAGCTCCCCCCCCCAGTGGGAGGGAGGCAGGAGCACCCCTATCTGCATCTGGGCTTGGAGAAAGCAACGCATCATCCGGTCCATGTCAGCGTCCGAGAGGCTTCGTGTCGACCTAGAAGAGACCGCCGAAGCTGGCTGGGAAGGCCACCTGGACTACCTCGAAGATGGCCGGGGCTCCTCCGCCGGCTCCGGCAAGAAACGTGGAAAATGGAGCCGAGATGGGGAGGACCAGAGAATCTTCAGGGGAGAAGAGAGCTGTTTAGCCAGAGGGGCCGAGTCGGCCCGCCACTTGTGGCTCCTATGTTTCTCTCTCTCCCTCTCTCTCTCTTCTCTTGGAGTCCTTCTCTCCCTGGGAAATGGTGGGAGGTTGAGTCCCAGCCAGGCGAGATAGCACAGCTGGCTGAACAGCCGCAGCCACGTCTGGAGCCACTGAGGGAGAGGAGGAAGAAGCAGAATTTGCAGGTATAAGACCCGCCAGGATCAGCTTGTTCCTCCTATCCTGCAGAGCCCGGGGTTAAAGGCTGCGCAAATATGGCAGCCCGATGATAAATGCGCTACCCCCAGGCAAAGAATGCACGGAGTGTGGCCATCGGCTGGGTTGAGCTTATGGCCACACTCACAGCACTTGGAGAAAATGGCCTTAGGGCCTTCGGCCATACCAACCACAACCACACACACACTTACACACTAGAATAAGGGGAAGGTGGAATATACTAAAACTAAGCTAGGCTAATGGGTTTAAACAATCACAAACACACACCTCTCAACATTTTGCAAAAAGTCAAGAATTTACCCAATGCTCACTACCTAACCGCCAGTAGCTCGTAACTCGTGCTTGTTAAAGCCACGGCAAACGCGATCTGGGGAGACTGGAAGGAGGTAGCAGGGTATTATGAGTAAGGAGGAGGAGCTTGGAGCTCGGATCTTTAGCTTGGAAAGCTGCCGGCTCAGATCCAGTTCAGATCAGATACCCACAGGTTGCTGATCAAATTAAGTTAACTACTTCAGATCCTCTGTTTATAATAGCCAACCAGCTCCTTATAACTTTTTATCTAATTAAAGTTTTTAATTTTAAAATACATTTTAAAGAGCAGGCATCATTTAAGCCAGGGAAAGCAAAAGCATTAGTCTTCAGTTGCCAAAGTAACTCCCTCTCCTCAAGCCTTAATGACCATGGTCCCCTTCTAGGACCGATATCCACCTTTTCAACAGTAATGTAGTGGAAATAATGATCAACCTGTTCCGAAATATGCCTTGCTAGAGCATTGGTTTTTATCCTGTTTACTTATACTATGCTGATACTCATAAATCCACTGCTTGAAGTACCTCTCCGTCTTTCAGATATAAAACGCAAGGCATTGTTGGCATCTTGCTAAATAAATTACCCTTTTTGTATTGCAATCAAACTTCCCTGCCATAGTGTGTTTCACATTTCCTATATTAATCAAGGGGCTAACCTCTATATATTTGCAAAAAGGGCACCTACCACACTTTCATGCCTCTATTGGGAACATAGGGCCAAATTTCTTTATTTAAAAGTGCTTTCAAATTAAGGCCTCTCCTAAAAATAATTCTTGGTTCTAACCCAAGTTTATTCCTCAAATTGCTATCTTTTACCAGTGCCCAATTTTTACTCAATATGTTCCTAAGGGCTAAGGCCCATAGCATCACTTGACAAAACTGTTCAAAAACTGATCTAGTCCATTTTTTCAGCTCTCCCACTGGGGTTACTATTTATGGTTAGTTGTTGTTCGGTTAACACTACCCCTTTATTTAAGATAGGTAGAAAATGTCCTACTTTTCTTTTCCTCCCTACTTCAGCTATAATCTCGTCCAACAAGAAAAGGGGGTATTCCTCTCCTTATAAACATCCCTTTCAGGTTACACACACTATATCAAAATCTGAGTCCACAGTGATCATTCTGGCCGCCCTAACAAGTTGGCCTTTTACTACGGCCTTTTTCTGGTGGAAGGGATGATTACTGCTGAAATGGAGGAAATCATTCGAATAAGTAGGTTTCCGGTAAATCTTAGCAATATATGTACTATTAATTATGTCCTTAGCTAACCAGACATCCAAATAGGGGATTGCTTGAATCTCAAAATGGAATATAAAATCCAAAAAAGATGTCATGTGACATAAAACTTCCATAACATTTTTGACATCCCCTATATTACTGTCTGACAATAGGAACATATCATCCAGGTACCTAGTGTACCATCAGACTCTCCTACCAAATATCTCATGTTGGAAAAATTTGTTTTTCCCAATGGGCCATGACACAATTAGCAAAGGCCCCGCCACAAGGTGACCCCATTGCCACCCCTGTTTTATTGAAGGAACAACGCACTATCAAAGAGAAAATTATTGGTAAGAATGAATTCTAGAAGACTAATAATTAAATCAATGTCCTCACCCGGTACTCTCTTATCCAGTAGGAATTCCCTTGTCCATTCTAACCCTAGCTTTTGTGGGATGACCGTATAGAGGTCCTTGACATCTACTGTCAGAAAATTATACTCTTGGTTAAATTCTAAATTGTTAAATGATTGCAAAAAACTCCAAGAGTCTTTACATATTTGAACCTCGGTTTCCAGATATTTCCTTAGTTTTTGATCCACAAACTTAGCACAGGTGTATGAAACAGAATTTCTACCATCAATTATAGGTCTAAAAGGTGGTTCATGGACATTATGTATCTTGGGAATTCCGAAATGGATGGGTGTAATAGGTGCTGTCGTATTAAGATAATTAAATGCGCTTAAAATCTAGAGAACCTTCCAAAAACAAATAGTTTGTGGCAGTTTTAACCTTTTGATAGGCTCCATTCATTTTGTTTAATGAGACATGGTCATACACCTTACTCTCAAGTGTGGCTTTTATTTTAGTCTTATATTTATCCTCTTTCATGAAAAAGTACAGTTGTGTACACTTACCATAAATGTAGGTGTTTGAGTGTATTCACTGTTGCAGTCATCACACTTGTGTTATCTGCCTGCAGGTAGCCCTCAGTCGGTCCGAATACCAGAGTCTTAGGATTTCTGCATCAGATGCGGTCGCCTCATCCATAACATCAGGTCGTCAGGGGTATAAAGCATGCAGCCAACGCCATTACATCAGTTTTTCTTACACCAGACGTCAGGAGCCCCCAAAATAAGCAATCAAATTGTGTGGAACAACTCCAGTAAAAAGTAAATACCATTTCCATAAGATATGGCCAAAAAAGAGAATAGGTAGAAAGTATAGAAAGACAGGGGGGGCTGGAGGGAGGGAGGGTAAACAGGACTGCAACAGTGAATACACTCAAACATCTACATTTATGGTAAGTGTACACAACTGTACATGTCCTTTGTGTTTCACTGTTGCAGTCATCACACTTGGGTTGATTCCCAAAGCTGAGTAAGGGTGGAGGCAGTCAAGAAGTAGTAGGGCTGGCTAGCAGGCCTTGTAAAACTGCTGTGGCAAATCCAGCTCTGGATTTAGAAAAGATAGGCAAGTGGTAATGCTTGGTGAAGGTGTGTACAGAACTCCATGTTGCAGCTTCCAGGATGCCCCTGGTAGGGACTCCCCTGAGAAAAGCTGTAGAGGTTGAGGTACCCCTAATGGAATGAGGCCTGATCCCCTGTGAGGTAGGTTTCCCATGGTGCTTGTAGCAGAAATGGATGCAGTGTGCTATCCATTTAGAAATGGTTTGCTTTGAAATGGCCTTGCACTCTCTGCCCCTGTAGCAAAACTGACTAGCAGCTGGTCAGATTTTCTGAAGGGTTTAGTCCTGTCAAGGTAGAACCCGTGCGGTCTGTGAATGTCCAAGGAGTGCAGGATCCTTTCCCCTTTATTCTGAGGATTAGGAAAAAAGGTTGGTAAATGGATGGATTGGTTTAAAGCCACACTGGATACCACCTTGGGCATAAAAGATGGGTTAGTCCTGAGGGAAACCCTGTCCACATGGAAGCTAATGAAGGGTTCCACAGCCATAAGGGCCTGTAACTTAGACACTCTTCTTGCTGAAGTGATGGCTAGCAGTAAGGCTGTTTTCCAAGAGAGGAATTTTAACTCTGCTGAAACATCAGGGTCAAAAGGGGGAAGCATGAGCCTCTCTAGTACAAAGTTGAAGTCCCAGGCAGGACTGGGAGTTCTCCTTGGGGGTCTTAAATTGTTAACTCCTCTCTGGAACTGTTTGATCAGAGGGTGAGAGAAGAGTGGTGGCTCAGTATTGTAATGAGCGGAGATGGCAGAGTCATGAATCTTAACTGATGAGAAGGATAGGCCTTTGTGGAGCAGCTCTGCTAGATAACCTAGGATTTGAGGCAAGGTGGGCGCAAATTGAGAAGTTTTCCCATGTGATGCATAGGGCATCCACTTTCCAAGCTTGGCTGTGGGGAATTCTGGTGCAAAATCTATTTAGTTGATGGTTTTGGGGGGACACAGAGATCCACCTCTGGTGTCCCCCACCTGTGTATTAGAAGTTTGAATGTGTTTGGTTCCTGTTACCACTCGTGTGGGTCCATTAGATTTCTGCTTAAGTTGTCTGCCAGTGAATTTTGCTTGCCTGGCAGGAACTGAGCTTGCAGGTGCACTTGGTTGCTTAAGACCGTGTTTCACAGAGCCATGGCTAACCTGCAGAGTGGGTAGGAGTGAGTTCCCCCTGCTTGTTTATGTACCACATAATTGTGGTGTTGCCTTGTTTTTATCAGGAGTTGTCCTGGCAGGATAAGGTATTTGAAGGCTGTCCGTGCATTCTGTACAGCTAACATTTCTTTTTGATTGATATGCAGGTGAATTTGCCCTGGGCTCCATTTGCCTTGAATGCATTTTCCTGCCATGTGAGCCACCTATGCATATACTGATGCGTCTATTGTCAGAGTTTGGATGGCGGGGGGTTGTGAGAAAGGGAGTCCCTTGTTGTGGTTGTAAGCCTCTGCCCACCAAAGGAACTCAGTCCTTAGGCAAGGAATGATAGGAATCACTGTTTCCAGGCCCTGAGAATGTTGACACCAGAGACTTTTAAGTACCACTGAAGTTTACTCATATGCAGAGTCTTGCATATGGAATCAGTAGAATACACGAGGCCACGAACCCTAGGGGTTGCAGTATTTTTCTTGCAGATAGCTAGGTTTGGGTGGCCAGTAGTTTGAAATAAGTTGTAAAATAAACATGCTTTTCTGGAGTGAGGAATGCCATCTGGGAAGGTGAGTTCAAGCTTGCACCCAGGAATACAATCTTTTGGCTGGGTACCAGATGTGATTTCTTTTCATTGATGGTATACCCCAAAGAAGTTAGGAATCTCTCTACAAACTTCAGGTGCTGAAGTAGCAATTCCTGACTGTCCGCCTGAAATCAGACAATCGTCCAAGTATGGGTACATTTGAATATTTCTCTGCCTGCAGTAAGCAATGGCAGGAGACGAGCACTTTGTGAATACCCTGGGTGCAGTAGACAAGCCAAAGGGAGGTACAGAGAACTGATAGTGCATAGAGCCTGCCGTGAAACGTAGATATTTCCTGCAAGATTCCCTTATGGGGATGTGCAGATAAGCTTCTTTTAAGTGTAGGGTGACTAGACAGGAGTCCTTGGCTGGCATAGGAAGGAGCTGCTGGAGTGTAAGCATTCTGAATTTTGGTACCACCATGAAGGTGTTTAGAGTTGACGGATCCAAAATAGGGTGCCAAGAATTCTCTTTCCTGGGCACCAGGAACAGCCTGGAGTAGAAACCCTGTCCCCTTTCCTCTGCTGGAACCGGTTGAATAGCCCTGATACTGAAGAGAAAAGTCCTTGCTTTTGGACCTCTGTCTACTGGTTTGGAGGAAGGTCTGGCAATCTGCTTGGGGCTGGCAGAGAGTGGAAATAGAATCTGTATCCCTGGAATACAATGTTTAAGACCCATCGGTCCTGGGTAATACACTCCCAGTTTTTTGCATGCAGGGCGAGTTTTCCTCCTAGGGATTCAAGTATTTTGGCATGGCTGGGAAGGATTAAGGACAAGTCATTGAGAACTTTTTCCATAAGGGGGGTGGACTACCACTCCCAGTTTTTGAGGAGGGAGCACTCCATTGTTTAGATCTGTGCATACCCTGAGACTGTAGTCTATTGTTGGCTGTTGCTCCTGGGCTTGGGGTAAGAAGGTCTGGAAGGGACTGGAAAGGACCATTTTTTTTGAAGGCTAATGCCTAGTGAATCTATGTGGTTGTACCTGTAAGAAATCTAACAGTTTGCATGGATTTAGCTTTTTCCTCCATCTTTTTAAGAACTTCTGCTTTAGAGCCAAGCAAACAACCTTGGTTTAATGGGGCATCTAGTCATTTTGTGTTAACATGGTCTGGCAAGATTTGTTCCTTGAGCCAAGCATGCCTTCTCAGAACAAACCCAGTGACAACAGTCCTGCAAGATGCTTCTAAGGCATCAAAGCCACACTGCAAAGTAGGTTTACCAACTTGGTTTGCAGAATGCATCAAGTCTTGCAAGTCCTTATTTTTTGCACAATCAGGAATCAACAACAATTTTGTTTAATTAGATCAATAATATGCTGCTGGTGTAGCCGCGGTGGTACAGCGGTAGCATTGTTACCTCACAGCAAGAGGTTATCCCGTTTGATTCTCGGCTGGGCTTAGGAGTGGAAGGTTGGGTGTCGAGCTGGCACCTTGGCATTTCGTAAAAATCTACTGCCAATCATTAGCGGACCGGAGTTCTGCTGTGGCGACCCCTTACCGGGAAAAGCCAAAAAACAAACAACAACAACAATATGCTGCTGGTATTTCAACATGTGAAACTGGCAATTTAAAGCCCTGTTGGCAAGAGTTGCAGAGGTAGACACCTTCTTACCCAAACGGTCTACAGCCCTAGAATCCCTGTCCGAAGGGGTAGGGTTTTTGGCTGTAGAAGCCTCAATACCTTTATGTCCCTGGGAAATAGTTGCTGGATCCACAGTGAGATTTTTAAAGAGAATTTTGTGAGAGTCAGGTACTCTGTAGTATCGGTCAGCCTTTCTAGGAGGTGGTGGTAAAGTATCAGGGGTAAGGCTGGATTCCATGAAGACATCATCTACAATATCCAGAACAGCGGAAATAGCTAGAGGCCTATGCTAAGGCAAGTCTAAAAAAATTCCCTGAGTCTCTTTTTGGACTGTGGGTTGTCCTGGCATTCCCAGCAGAAATGCTCTCTTAGGGTATGCAATGTTTCACCGAAAGAAAAGTCCTCGGGGGGGCTGAGGGAATAGAATCCTCTCCATCAGAGTCCTCATAGGTAGACAAGGGTATGTCCTGGTAATCACAGGGGTCAGAGTCATCGGGCTTGTGGTCTGAAGGATCAGAAGGAAAACAAATTCTTTGTCTTTTAGAGGGGGAAGGCTGGCTTCCCCTAATTAAAGTAATAAGGTCTTCAGCCATTCTAAGCATTTGTTTCTGTGGCATGGGTGCTTGAGAATGTGCTTTGGTCGTCTGTTTCCTAGGCATAGTGCGAACTCTAGGCCTGAGAAATTCGGCAGATTTAGTCATTAATGAAGTAGTCGGTTTGATACGAACATCTGAAGGTCTGAATGCACCCTCAGAAGCCAGTGCCTGCACAGCGGCTCCGGACCCATCCAAGGTAGAGACATTCGCAGGTTCCATAGTTGAAGAAGCATCTCGCGGCATACTGGACTCTGAATGGGTCTCAGTAGAGGCCTGCAAATTTGTAGAAGCGGGTAACAGCGGCTGCGAAAGCGCCTCACTGAGTACCAGCAGACTGGTGACCAACTTAAGGGAAGCGCTGTCAGCAGTTTTGGACCTATGCGGTCTGTCTTTATCTTTGCGTTTTTTTCTGAGGATCGGAAGTCGGACGGCTTGCAGAAGCCATTTCGAAATACGAAGAATGACAGCGAAAGAATTTAGAGACAAAAATAGCCAGATGACAAATAGTTCGGGCATTGAACAAGGCACAAAACCGACAGCGAGGGACATAGTGGTCTGGGCCTAAACAGGTGACGCAGTAAGAATGAAAATCTCTGTGAGGTATTTGCTTTCCACAGGGAAGTCAATTGTTAACTTTTTCTGACATCGGTTAGAGCAAGCAAAAAAGGATCCCCAACGGGGTACTTAGCTTTAGAAGACTTCAGGTCTGAAACTCGAAAAACTAAATTTTCAGGTATCTGCCGACTGGCACTTGCGAACTACTTCTGCTTCGGGTTCCCGCATGGCAAGAAAAGCTGATGCAATGGCGTTGGCTGCATGCTTTATATCCCTTACGACCTGACGTCATGGATGAGGCGACAGCATCAGATGCAGAAATCCCAAGACTCTGGTATTTGGCCCGACTGAGGGCTACCTGCAGGCAGATAACCTAAGTGTGATGACTGCAACAGAAACATGAAGAACATCAAGCCTTTATCTGGTCACATGACCCTAATCCCAGCCATTCTCAAGTCTAATAAATCATGTAACTCTGCTGTTGTCACATTACTACTCTTAGTTTTTTTTAGCCATAGATGTATCCAGTAAATGTTTAATATCAGCTTCACATTTTCTCTAAAAGATTAATAATCAGTTGGAGAGGAGGATTAAAAACACTAGACACCCTAAATTCAGTCAGCATAGGGAGAGTATTCCCAAAAAGCAGTTGTAAATTCAATTTATAGGCATACAATTTTAAATGTAAGAGGCATCCAGCCAAATTAGCCCTCATATGCAAATATAGGCAAATTTATATATATGCAAGCATATGCAAAAGTTAGCCCTTTTGATAGAGTTTCAACAAGTCCAGGTTTGACGACAAAGTCAGTGTAATTATAAATTTAAACCAAGTTTATTATTCATTTTGGAACATTATATCCAAGTGGTTTGAATCAAGAAGTAAATTTTAATGTACGATATTTGATTTCGTAAAATGTTACATGTATTTGGTAATGGATTTATTGTTTATGTATTTTTATCTTTTATATGCATTTAACCATGGGTAGGTGCTTGGCACTTTAATGGTCGGGTGTTTTGCATCTTTAACTGGATGAAGTGTTAATTGGAGTTAATTTTTTGTATAAGAGAGACTGTGAATGTGCAACCTTGAAGGCAGTGGCCAAGGTACCAGGAAGTACCAGTAAAAGTTTTTGCAGTTAAGCTTTGGCTCCATTCAGTTTTTTTAATTTTAGTTTGTGTGGTTTTGTTTTTCATGAGGTGACAGACACCAAGAACACGGTCTTCCAGGACAGAAAGTTCATGTCACGAGGAAGCTGGATGAAAGTGGAAACAAGTCAATAAAAATTTAGATCCCAGAGTGACCTGCAATCTTTAACTGGTGGTCTCGGAAGGTGCATTTTAGAAAGAATTTACACAGTTTGAGAGGTTAGTATAAGAGAATTAAAGCCTTGGTGGAAGCTGGAAATAGCTGCTAATTAAACTTTAATGGTGGAATAACTATAGCCTGAATCAGAGAGTTGCCTGAAACTGTAAAAAGTGAAGAAACTAGGGAAGACAGTAGTCCACTTACTGCTGTACAGTCCATATGTAAAACCTCTTCTACTTGCTCTCGCAAAGTTTACAAATCAAAGTTTTTTCAAAAAGGAAATCAATCTGCAAGGGAAGGAAGGATCCTTGGCCATCAGTAGAAATGGAAAAAATATGCAGTCTGAGGGATGGAAAGTCCAAGTGATTGTCCCTGAATGGGTGAGTTAGGAGATCTAGTTTGGGAGAAGTGACTAACACTGCAAAATAGATTTTTCTCAGGTCCACTTCTAAATCACGAATCTCAAAATCTCTAAATTCAAAATACTGAAACCAAAATCTCTAAAACTCAAAATACTGAAATTCAACATATCAAAAAAAAAAAAAAAAAAACAGGACAGCAGCAGTAACTATACTGCAGCACAACTACATACAGAAACATATTACTCTTATCCAAGTATAGGGAGGGGGGCAAGCCCCCTGTAGCCCCCATGTGGGGGGCTGCATCCCCCACACCCCCTGCTTCTTAAATATATCAACTCCGAGATCCCACTCCACAGCAGAAAATGGCAAACATACCATTACGTGCTTCATGACTGCCTGTTGTAACCTTAGTCATGTTCACTTCTGATTTGCTATACTACAACATAACTCATCTTAGTGTAATGAAGTGCGATCTCGGAGTTGATATACTAAGTAGCAGGGGGTGTGGGGGGCACAGCTCCCTACATGGGGGTGCAGGGTGGCTTGCCCCCCTGCCTATACTTGGAGAAGAGTAATATGTTTCTGTATGTAGTTGTGCTCCAATATAGCTAGTGTTGCTGTCCTGTGTTTTTTTTCAATATTTTGAGTTTCAGTATTTTGAGTTTTCAGTATTTTGAGCTTTAGAGATTTTGAGATTCAAGATAAGTGGACCCTTTTTCTCAGCCAGAAGGGAACTTATGAGGATGATTGAGGCATTGCACAGGTATGCTTAATGCAGGAACTTTTTCACTAGTGGCAACAGGAGGAAAAGCACAGAGGAGTCCAAGAGGCTACTAATAGGCTACAGATTCCCTGACAGACTGTCCCTGTGGAAGGATCAGGGCAAAGAAGCTGCTGTATTTTGTATTGGTCAGGGAAGCAAAAAGGTTGCAGCAAAGCTGACTCCAGCAGCAGAATATCATCTGTTCAACTGATGAGTGATGGGGCCATTCATAATGCACCAAAATATGCCTGCAGAGTCTGACATCAAAGAGCTGGTCCACCCAAGAATGTGAATTATTAGCTAGTAATGTTAAGAAATCTTTTTCTGCCATATTCTCATAGCTTCTCAGCCCAGGGGGGTAGGGTTGGGTTACTTCTTATAGGTTCATAGGTATATACTAAGCCAACGACTACAAGGGCCTTTTTAATCCTAACCACACAAGCTAAATACATCTAAAAAGTTTGGTGCCCTAGAGGTTATTTTTACGGGTTTGTGTAAGCTATGGTATGTGTGGTCAAATATTTACAGGTTGCCACTATACATTACAGACATAGGTTACGGACCAGGGGTGAATTTCCTATTTCCAATCTACTGGTCCAGGTTATGCTGGACTATGGTCAGGGGAAAAACTCTGTTAAACAAGGATGGGAAGCCTGTTCCAGAGATGGAATATTCTGCCCCTCCAACATATCCTATTTATGTTGCAATCAAAGTTTAAGTCTCTGGATCAAGTAGCTCTGACTCAATCTGTTTTGCAGACATGCAAAAGATCCATCTGAGTGGGATCCTGGGATACCTTGTAAGCCAGACATAGATCATGCCTCAACAGTACGTAGGAAACACAGTACAGGGGTAAGGCTCTGAGTCGATCAGCACAGGACATGTTAACTCCCTGCATTCTTATTGTGAGGAACCTCTGGGGACATTCCAGTTGTTACGAGTGCCTGATCAGGTACGTACTGAAGGGGGCAATGTGCTCAATGATGGGTCTGATGTGGGCAGAGTACTACGGAACAACAACTTCCTTGGACCTAGATGCCATACCCTTGCATGCAAGTTGAAAAACACAGAATGATCTCCTTACTACCATAGATACAAGCTGGTCAAAAGCCAGGTTACTCCCTACATACATCTCCAAATGCCTGACTACTGCGTCCACTCTTAGGGGGTGTGTTATCGCTGAGGTAGTTCCTGAGGTAGCCAACTTCCCTATGTATATCATGCACGCAACTACTTACCATAAGAGTCCAGTCTCATTTCCCCAATGTCAAGCACTATTCTCTTCGTACCTTTAACAAAATTTCTGTAAACATTTAATTACAACCTTCCATGAGCCCAACAGAAAGCTATCTTTAGTTTTAATGTCAAACTTTTTTTTTAATTAAGAAAAAAATAAAATAAACACATGCATTCAAACTCAAAATAAGTCACATTCAATCCACTTCCCCTTTTCCTCCTCTTTAGACATAACCCACTCACCTATTTTTTTTTAAACTAAATAAAAGTACAAATATCTGAGGAAATAAGAGTTTTCATTCTAACACTTAAGAAGAAATTGGAAACACCAGCTTTGCTTTTATTCTTTTGAGACTATTTTGATACCATTTCTATGATTTCATCACAGCCAATTTTGGAAAGTTTACTTGGTTTTCTCCCTTGGCACCTTGACTATTAATTTGGCCAAGCAATTAATTCTTGTTTATTTAGTTATAGTATCTGTAAGATACAGACAAGGAGAACCATAGGGTGAATCAATCTTGCTCTACCCAGCAATCGCGATAGAGCAAGTTTCAAGATTATGTGTGTATTTTTTTGGCCTCTTTAGACATAAGTAGTTTACTTTAAATACTAACATTGACTAATTTCCTTTACATCATTTCACTCTAAATATATCTAATTTATAGCAATTTTCAGTAATGAAATTCTAAGCCATATTACTCATCCCTCTATTACTGAATTTTCCCTCCACTGTCACTGCAGATTCAATAAGGTATACCATAAACACATACAAGTGACTTTCTCTATGCATGTGTGGTCAACAATGCTTCTTGCATTGAAACAGGTAAACAACTGCACTAAGGTGCCACACATTTAGGTATAAAGGCTTAAGAGTTCATGGTAACAGTTTTACTGCACCATTATAACAAGTATACTACTTGTGATACTTCACAGAGTAACAGAGCTTCCCTTCCTTATTGATGCACCATACCACCAATATGTTGTCTATATGGATAGAAATCATACCCTGGGGAAAGGAATTTCTGAAGGGCCTGGAACGCTAAGATAACTGCCCTCATTTCAAGGGCAGTGATGTGAAGGTTGGCCTTTTGTTGGCTCCACATCCCTTATCCCCTTGAAACTTCCCCCGCCCCACAACCCAGAGAAGATCCATCTGTGGCCACTGTGGCCTTTGGAAGGGACAGATGGAATGGTCTTCTGAATGAACGGCATGTGACTGGATCTACCAATCTAGATGATGCCTGCAAACAGACTAAACATGAACAGGTCCGTTCATTACAGCTAGTGACCAAGACCACTGAATTCTTAAGGTGCACTGTAATACCCTCATGTAAACTGTGTGGGGAACAAGTTGGAATGTAGCATCCGCTAAACCCAGGACTTGCAAAAATTAGTAAAGCAAGCAGAGTGAGCTGTAGAGTGAGCCATAAGCCAGAGCTCTGCAATAAAAGTTCTTAATATTGCAAGACTGTCTTCTGGAATTTCACAATTCACAACTACATGTTCAGATGGCATCCTATAAATGCTAGAGTTTGAGATGACTCCAGTTATGGTTTTACAATTTTAATGACAATGCCTAAGGACAGACACAGGCAAAGCAAACAATCATTTGCTGAAATGAGAGGCTCTCTTGTGGTGGTGGCCAGGATCCAAACATCCAGGTATGGGAAGATGTTGATTCCTTTTAGCCTAAGGTATGCAGCAACAATGGACATGCACTAAGTGAATACCTGAGGTGCTGTGGTGAGACCAAACTGCAGTCCTCAGAACTTCGTAACTAGCTTCCAGAAAGAAGCTGAGATACCTTCTGGACACTTTGGAGACTTTTATAAGGAGATAAGCATCCTGAAGGTGTATAGAACACATCCAATCTCTCTCCTATAAACAGAGAAATATGGCTAGCACTGTGACTATCTGAAACTTGGGTCTTTTTTTTTTTTTTTTTTTTTTTACAAAATGTACACCATTTAAGTCTGAAATGGGTCTGTGACCCTTTAACTCTTCAAGAACTAAAAATCATCTGGAATATACACTAGAGACCTTTTCTGGTCTGGTGAGACCTCTCAGATGGCTCCTTTTGGAAGGATCAATCACCTTTGCTGCCTCCCTCTTCTGTGGGGGTGGTAAACATAGGAGGGGCAGGGATGACAGTTTTGGGAGATCTTGAAAAGGGAATTGTGTAGCCTCTGGATATCATGTTTTTCACCTAGCTGTATCATGTGATGCTAACCACAACTCTAGGTGAAGAGACAGGTTACACCAAACTGCTTCCAGAGAGGAGCAGTCAGACAGGCTTTCAGGGATGCTAAGATTACTCCTGGAGAGAAGGCCTTCGAACCCTTGATTTTGCAGATCCCTGTGCAAGAACTTCTCCTGTCTAAGAAGGAGTCAAGCGGAAAGCTCTGGCAATTTTTAAACCATAGGGCCATGATACTAGCACCCTTCCAGTTTCGAGAAAAGGGATCTTTGCAGGTTTTCAAGGCACACTCTTAAGGCAGGGAGCATTTTCTCCCATACTGTTCACTTTTCAGGAACTTCCTGTTCCCTTTTCAGATCCAAAGTTAAGACTCAACATATGGGGATGCCTTGGAATTGCCCACAAAGCCAACTAGATACAGCTAGGCATGGCACCTCATGGCTATGCCTGTGCCCTCTGACCTAACCACTCCATCACCAGTATTATGCAGCAGTCTTGTGGGAAGATCAGAAATGGTCAATATCACAGCCAACTGTGACTTGATCCGTTTGCAAGTGCCAGATTTGTCAGATTTTCTCAGTGTCTTAAGCATCTGTTCTGCCAGGTCTCAGAATACTATCATATGCGTTAAATAGTTTAGCTCTAATAATACAAACATGCCCAAGGCATAAGCCCGCTTCTCCATGAGGTCCACCATCCTGAACTCCTTGTTAGGCTGCACCACTGAACTCTCACTGGAAAATTCTTCTTGGTGGTCCAACAAAGGGCCTTTGCACCACTATGGCCTGACTGTTGCAGTCCTAGTTTCCCTCCCTCCACCCCCCCCCTTTTCCTTTTTTTTTTCTTCTCTTTCCTTTCAAGGGACATATTGGTATTTATTTTCTACTGGTGGGGTTCTTCCACCAGAACCTGGCTCCTACTTGGGGGGGCTCCTGACAGGTTAGGGCAAGAAAAACTGATGTAATGGCTTCGGCTGCCTTACCTTATACTACTGACGACCTGATGTCAGTCCTGAAGAGACAGCAACAGACGCAGAAATACTAAGCCTCTGTTATTCGGGCTGGCCAATGTCTATCCTGGTAGGGATAACCTTAAGTGGTCACAGATTATTATCTGGCTTTCTTGGCATACATTCGACCATGTTCGGTTCCTGCCATACCTTCTCCGACACAAGACCCATTATAAAGTCAACAAGAGGGATTTCCCTGGAATAAGACTGGACAGATCTGAACACCTCAAAAAAAAAAATCTCATTGTGGATCGGGGTATGATGATGTTAGTGGGCCAAGTGCCACCCCACCCCCCCCCTCTAACTCTAATATCTCACCAAACCTGGTGTCCTTAGGAGGAGGTTAGGGGGAATCTTCCTGTCCATCAAGGTACATCTCTGCTGTTAAGAGATTCCACAGGGAGAATTTATGTACCACCTCTTACACATGTGCTTTTTTGGGGATAGAGGGTCTTGGGAGGAGACTTGTGCAAAGTTCCCAAACAGTATTGGGGTCTCCTGTTGATGGGAGGGCTCAAGACAAGACACTCAGACCTGCTCTGTCTGTGGGGTTAAATGAGGAGGCCTCAAGGCCACAGTCTGAACAGTGTCAAGGGGGACCCAAAACCAGTGTAGCATCTCCTGCCTGCTTCAATGGATAGGCAATACTCTTCTCAAAAGTCAACAAGGAATTCATCAGCCCTTAGGTCAGTCTCACTATAGTCTCCATCACAGCTGACGTAAAGACCAAAGGCCCCAAGAAAGGATTCCCCCAAAAGTTGATGGTCCAGATAGCTCCAACTGCAAGGCTGAAGTCGCTGTCATGAATGTTAAAGACCCCGACATGAAAATGGTGATGAACATGTCAATGCCAAAGACTATGACTTGAGGGATTGGTGCATACCAAAAAAAAAAGTAAGTTACCTGTGCCAGATGCTGGGCAATTGGCAACAAAGGACCCAGTCCAACCAGTGTGGAAGGAAGATGCACCAGGACAGTCAACATCTCTGACAACTCTGGCACCATACATGCCCAGCTGATGTTAGAAACACTCTAGAGAGGAATTTTCTCTCTCTCAGAAAACCTACTACTTGCAGATTTTCTGGGGGAACTGTCTGGAATTGCTGTTGTCTCTGGGTGAAACCACTCTGGAACTGGAAAAGTACATAGCTCCACTGCAGTCTTAGGGACTTAGAAGGTGGGAGAAGGGTCTGTTTTTGCACTCTTGTAATAAGCATGGCCCAAAGTCTTTGCAAATGCTGCAGGAGGTGATCAAGTGCTTTAACCTCGAGCATATCATGTACATCTCATGGGTATCCTGCATCAGGATCTTGTGTCCATAATTGGAATATTTTAAGCCTGAAGCCTCATCCATTTTGCAGAACAAGAAGAAAATATCCAAAATGTAACTTTTACAAAACAAACAACTTCAATAACTGGGCACAACAACAACTTTAATCACTCTGATTCTAGGAAACATAGAACCAACATGTTGGACTAGGCCCACTACCCTAGATCAAAGGGAAGGAAGGACAGAGGAAGATTTTTTTTTTCTATACATTTTAAACGACTGTCAACAGGAAGGAAGCTGAAAAGAGTAGAACTTTGAGGAAAATGCGAGTAAAGCTTTGAACTTAACTGAGCTCTAGAAATTTGAGAGCCTCAAGGGAGGACAGGTGTATTATGTGAGAGGGGAAAGAACTTGAGCTCAGGAGCAGCTATAGTTGCCAGTCTGATCTGCCTGATGGTAGATATTCAAATAAGTCAAAGTGGATGGAGAAGGAATAATCTAAGATCAGGATTCACCTCCTCCTCCTCCTTCCTCCTCCTCTGCACCAGGAAATAAATCTCCTGATGGATATAACTGCTCCAACTCAAACTGAGTCCCCTTCAGAATAACCTAGTCCATGATGACCATTCACCACAGACTGCTCCAGTCAAGCCTGGGGAATGCACATGGGACCACTTCAAGTTTAAGGAACTGGGATCAGTATATGAAAAAGCATGCAAATATGAAAGAAATGATGCTGTAAATCTTTCCATTGAAAGTCTTCAGCCACATTTGAGAAAGTTGTCCAAATCCTGATAGATGATACACGTGTGGTGTGGTACATCAACAAATGGAGAGGAACCCACTTGTATATGATATGCAGACTGGCTATGCAATCATAGGAGATGAACCAAGGGGTAGGCATAACTCTCACAGAACCATACATCCCCTCCCAAGAAAACATGTAGGTAGATGGGCTAAGCAGGTCACAGCTAGACCTTCAAGAGCAGATGTTAAAGAGGGATGCCTGCCTAAACCTGACAAAAATATGGGGTGTGCCAGATCTAGACCTTTTTGCTTCACCTCTGAGCAGACAAATGGATAGGTGATTTAGTTACACTTTTCATGCCATACTCCTAATCTTCAGGGTATTACTAAAAATGAAGTAATAGAGGTTAAATGCCATTGTGATAGCTCCCTTTTGGCCCACACAAAGTACAGTTGTGTACACTTACCATAAATGTAGATGTTCGAGTGTATTCACTGTTGCAGTCATTACAATTGGGTTATCCTGCTGGCAGGCCACCCTCAGTCGGCCTGAAATCCAAAGTCTAGGTCTGGCATCCGTTGCTGTCACCTCTTCCCCGACGTCAGTGTGCCAGGGGTATAAAAGGTGCAGCCGACGCCATTTTCTTCAGTTTTTCTTGCCCCAGATGTCAGGTGCCCCCAAAAGGGTAGGCTAAAAATATGTCAATAAAACATGCATGCACCAAAGTCTATATTTTGCCTTCATCTACAAGCAAATACACCACATAGGTTGTATAGAATAGAGAAGTACAGATAAGTTCCAGCAAAGAAATGGGGGATGGCGGGTGAGTAACCTGGACTGCAACAGTGAATACACTCGAACATCTACATTTATGGTAAGTGTACACATCTGTACTATGTTCTTCGTGTTTCACTGTAGCAGTCATTACAGTTGGGTTGAATCCCAAAGCTAAGGTTGGGAGGCTGGAGCTAAATAGCTTTAGGTGCAGCTATTAGGCCCTGCAGAACTGCAGTGGCAAAGCCTGCCCTGGATTTAGAGTAGAGTGGTAAGTGGTAGTGCTTTGTGAAGGTGTCCACTGAACTCCAAGTAGCAGCCTCTAAAATGTCTTTGGTTGGTACTCCCCTTAGGAAGGCTGCTGAAGTGGCTGCTGCTCTGGTTGAATATGGCCCAATGCCCTTCCGTACTGGCTTGCCATGTTGTGAATAGCAGAAACAAATGCAGTGGCCTATCCACTTTGAAATAGTCTGCTTTGAGATGGCCTTTCCTTGTGATCCTGCAACAATATGCCACTAGTAGTTGCTCTGTCTTCCTGAAAGTGTTGGTTCTGTTCAAATAGAAGTGTAGCTGTCTGTGTATGTCCAAATAATGCAGAATTCTCTCCCCCTTATTCTGTGGGTTTGGATAAAAGGTAGGCAGATGAATAGTTTGGTTATGGGCCACACTGGACACTACACCTTAGGCATAAATGCCGGGTTTGTCCTCAGGAGAAACCCTCCCTGGATAAAAAATGATAAAAGGCTCCACAGCCATGAGTGCCTGTAGCTCTGAGACTCGTCTTGCAGAAGTTACTGCAAGGAGCAGAGCTGTTTTCCAAGATAAAAACTTTATATCAACTGTAGCAGCTGGCTCAAAAGGAGGCAGGGTGAGTTCTTCCAAGACATAATTGAGGTCCCATGCAGGTATTTGTGATCTCCTTGGAGGCCTTAAATTTTTGGCCCCTCTGAGGTACTGCCTTAATAAAGGATGAGAAAAGATTGGTGGCTCTGTATTGTAATGAGCCGAAATGGCAGAAGCATGAATTTTTATAGATGACAAGGAGAGGCCTTTGTCCAGCATCTAATCTGAGGAATATTTGAGACAGCTGTGTCAATTCCTTGTACCTGGTTCCAAGCACAGAATCTCTTCCATTTTCCAGCATAGGATTTTCTAGTACTAGGCCTCTTGGCCTCCAAAATGACATCCATCACCACTTTAGTGAGAGATGCGTTTTGTAGGACTACATTATCTGCCATGCTGCCAGATTTAAGGTCTTGAGTTGGCTGTGCAGGATCAGATTATTCTGCTGGGACAGTAGATGAGGCACTTGAGGTAAGGTCCAGGCTGCGCACTGAGACAAGTTCCTTAGGATTAGATACCAGTACTGGCGTGGCCAGTCTGGGGCAATCAGTATAATTTTTGGCTTCTCCTGTCTGACCTTTAGGAGCATCTTGGGGAGGAGAGGCAGAGGAGGAAAGGCATATACTGTTAAGTTTTTCCAGCTGAAAGATAGGGCATCCACTTTCCATGCTTGCCTATGATAAGTCCTTGTGCAGAATCTCTTTAGTTGACAGTTGTGAGGCGAGGCAAATAGATCTATGTCCGGGCATTCCCATTTCCTTGTTATCATGCTGAAGACTTGTGGATCCAATTTCCACTCATGGGGATCCATGAGGTTTCTGCTTAGTTAGTCTGCCAGAGTATTTATCTTTCCTGGCAGGAACTGTGCCTGCAGATGTACTTGGTAAGTCAATGCTGTGTCCCACAAAGTCATGGCTAGTTTGCAAAGGGGGTAAGAATGAGTGCCTTCCTGCTTGTTTATATACCACATGACCGTGGTATCGTCTGTCTTTATCAGTAGTTGTCCTGGATGAAGTAGGTCCTTGAAGGCTGTCAGGGCATTTTGAACAGCTAGTATCTCTTTTTGATCGATATGTAGATGCATTTGGTTTGCGGACCATGTGCCTTGAATACATCTTCCTGCCATGTGGGCTCCCCAGGCATAACCCAATGCATCCGTTGTTAATGTCTGTGTGGCTCGGGGTAGAGTGAATGGCTGTCCCTTGTTCTGGTGACAGGCCTTCGCACACCATCGAAACTCCTGTTGCAGGCAGGGTATGAGTGTAACTATTGTTTCCAGGCTGTGGCAATGTTGAGTCCAAACACTTTTAGGTACCACTGAAGTTTCCTCATATGTAGTCTTGCATATGGAATTAGTAGAATGCAGGATGCCATGAAGCCCAAAGCCTACAGAATTTTTCTTGCAGATAACTGGGCCTTTTTTGCCAACAGTTTGAAATAGGTAGTCAGTTGCCTTTGTTTGTCTGGCGTGAGATAAGCCATCTGGGCAGTAGTATTTAAGCTTGCACCCAGGAATATTATCTCTTGAAAGGGTACTAGTTTTGATTCTTGTTCGTTGACGGTGTAACCTAGGCATGGTAGTAATCTCTTTACAAGCGCCAGATGCTGTAGTAGAATGTCCTTGTTCTCTGCTTGAATGAGGCAGTTGTCCAAGTAAGGATATATTTGTATTCCTCTTTGTCTGCAGTATGCAATTACTGGTGCCAGGCACTTTGTGAAGACCCTGGGCGCAGTAGATAAGCCAAAGGGCAGTGCAGAGAATTGGTAGTGCATTGAGCCAGCTTTGAATCTGAGGTATCTTCTGCATGTTTGTCTGACTGGGACATGCAGGTATGCCTCTTTTAAATCTAAAGTAACAAGTCAAGCCTTCTTGCCCAACATGGGCAGAAACTGCTGTAGAGTCAACATTTTGAATTTTGGAATATCCAGATATGTGTTTAGAATAGATAGGTCCAGTATTGGTCTCCAGGCTTTGTCCTTTCTGAGTACCAAGAACAGTCTTGAATAGAATCCTTGTCCCTGCTCTTGCTCTGGTACTTGTTGAATGGCCCTCATGTCCATGAGGGATGAGACTTGTGTTTGTGCCTCTGCCCACTGATGTTTTGGCAGGTCTGGCCACCCGTTTGCCCATGGCAGGGTATGGAAGTGAAACTTGTAGCCTTGTGACACTATGTTTAAGACCCATTTGTCCTGGGTTATGTGCCAATTTTGAGAAAAAATGCTAGTTTCCCCCCTAAAGGTGCTGCCAGAAAATAAGTGTTTGGCGCAGGCAGGGGGAAGTCATTGTGACTGTTTCCTGTATGGCTGTGATTCGTCTTCTCCAGTTTTTGAGGTAGAAGCACCCCATTGTTTAGACCTGTACAAACCTTGGGGCTGGAATCTGCCTCTAGGGCTTCTGTATCTGCCCCTTTGTGGCCTGTCTGACAGAGGAAAGGACCAATTCTTTGTAGGCCAGTGTCTGCTAAATCTTGGTGGCTGTACCTGTAAGAAATCCTTGACTGTTTGCATAGATTTAGCTTTGTCCTCCATTTTCTTTAACACCTCTTCTGCTTTAACACCAAACAAAACATCATGCTGTAATGGAACATCTAATAATTTTGCTTTAACATGGTCAGGCAGATTTTGTTCCTTTAACCAAGCATGCCTCCTAATGACAGAACCCGTAACTGCGGCCCTGCAGGAGGCCTCCAGAGAATCAAAACCACATTGCAAAGTATGCTTTCCAACTTGTTCAGCTGCATGCGATAAATCCTGCATTTCTTTGTTTTCTGCACATTCAGAATTGATCAATATTTTCTGTTTAAGCAGTGGCATAATATATCGTTGATATTTGAGAATATGAAACTGACAATTTAAAGCCCTTATAGCCAAGGTTGCACAAGTGTAAATCTTTTTTCCCCATCTGTCCAGTGCCCTAGAATCCCTGTCAGAGGGAGTAGGGTTTTTTGCAGTGGAAGCCTTGACCCCTTTGGGATCCTGAGAGAGAGTTTCTGGGTCAGCAGCAGAGTTTTTGAATAGGAATTTATGGGAGTCCGTAACCCTGTAGTACCTGTACAGCTTAACAGGAGCTGGAGGTAAAGAGTCAGGGGTCAGACTGGACTCTGAAAATACATCTACAATGTCTAACACAGGTGGAATAGCTAGGGGCCTGTGTTGTGGTAGTAACAGGAAGTCTCTCAGACTTTTCTTAGATTCTGAATAATCTTGGCTCTCCCAGTGGAAATGCTCCCTCATGGTATGTAAAGTTTCCCTAAAAGAATAAACCTCAGGAGAGGCTGAAGGGATAGATTCTTCAGCATCAGAATCCTCATAGGGAGGAAGAGAGTATTCCTGATCAGAAGAGGAATCAGATGAAATAGAAACCTGATCTGAAGATTCATATTCTGTCTCTTGCCTAGGCCTCTTATCAGGAGGGGGATGGGAACCCCTGATCAAAGTAATTAGGTCTTCGGCCATTTTGAGCATCTGTTTTTTAGGCATGGAGGCCTGTCCATAAGGCTGTTGTACTTGTTTCTTTGTCTTTAAAGGTGCTTTAGTATTTGCTTTTGAAGCTGAAGTCATTTTAACAGATAACTGAGTAGGTCTGAAAATACCCTCAGAAGCAGATGCCTGCTCAGCGGCTCCAGACCCATCTGAGGGAATAGTTTCCGAAGATCCAATACCTTGAGCTTCCAAGCGGCCTGGTCGACTCCACGTGGGTGTCGGTAGCGGCCTGAGAGTCTAAAATAGCGGTCGTCAGGGGCTGCGAAGGAGCCTCACTGAGAACTGGCGACTGGCTTAGAAGAAGCCTGGTCAGTTTTGGACCTCTGATGCCTGTCCTTTTCTTTGCATTTCTTGTGAATTCCGGTAGTCGGATGGCTATCCGACGACATTGCATAGTTAAATCTTCTGCCAAAATAGCAAAATGCAAAATCGTACAGACGCTTAATAGTGCGTTGGTTAAATCTAGCACAAAACCGACAACTAGCAACGTCGTGGTCAGGGCCTAGGCAAGGAATACAGTAAGAATGAAAGTTCTTATGAGGTATTTGCTTCCCACAAGAAATACAATTATTAACTTTTTCTGACATCGATCTGGAGCAAGAAAAAAAGTTTCCCCAACGGGATACTTAGCTTTTAGTGAAGACTTCGGATCTGAAATTCGAACACGAAAATCTCAGGAGTCGGCAGATCGGCACTTGCGAAATGCTTTTGCTTCGGGCACCGTGCGGCAAAAAAGACTGAAGAAAATGGCATCGGTTGCATCTTTTATACCCCTGGCGCACGGACGTCAGGGAAGAGGCAACAGCAACCGACGCCGGACCTAGACTTTGGAATTCAGGCCGACTTGAGGGTAGCCTGCCAGCAGGATAACCCAATTGCAATGACTGCAGCAGTGAAACACTAAGAACATCACTGGTTCTCCCTTGCACAGCTTAGCAGAGGAAAGGTAAAAGTGTTGTCTCAGAGCGTGGATCTTCCTAATCACAATAAAGAGTCTCTTTCTGCACCCCAGACCTAGATACAGTAAACTCTCAGTTAACTGACACTATGGGGATTGGTAGATGCCGGAAAACTGTAGTTTCTGGTTGCTTGAAAGTTACTATTGAAAACAGGCCCGAATAATACTGTACCCTATACTATTTGTTTGGTTTGACTTGTTCTTAGGTTGGGGAGAAAGGGAATTTATTCCTTTCTTCCTTTTTAAAACTCTAAAAACATCAGGTATCTTTCTGCAGGGGGGGGGGGTCAGGAAGTGCAACACATGAAAACTGCATTTCTTCAATTTTTTTTTTTCTGGTTGCTTGAGTACTGGTTAACTGAGTTTTTACTGTCCTCTAATGCTACTTTCTCAGGTGCTGGGAAGGGTTACAAAGAGCTGAGAGACTCAGCTCACAGACCCTACATTACAAGGCTGAGACAGGTAGCTAGTGAGGCAACCGATTCTCCATGAAGGGGGATTCTGTATATTGGGACAAAGGGTTACTGTTACCTGAGGAAGGGCTAGAATGTGAGAGAATACAGCAGTTGGTAGTGCCTAGAGCCTACCGTCTGGTGCTTCTAGCCATAACCCATGATATTCCCTTTGCAGGTCTTATGGGCATACAAAGTACAAAGAGATGCATTATGCAGAACTTCTATTGGCCTGGAATATCCAGACATGTAACAGGGTACTGCAGGACCTGTGAGCAGTGCCAAACTGTAGGAAAGTCAGGAGACAAGGTGAAAGCTACTTTGATGCCTTTGGCTGTGATTGAGGAGCCATTTCAATGGGTAGCTATGGATATTGTGGGGCCTCAGAGTACCCGAAGTTCCACAGAGAAAAGGTACATCTTCGTGGTAGTAGATTATGCTACAAGATACCTTGAGGCAGTGGCTTTGTCCTCCGCTGAGGCAGAAAACGTGGCAAATACTTTGTTAGAGATTTATTTTCAGCAGGGTAAGTTTCCCAAAAGAAATCATAAATAACACCAACGTGGTGCTCCTGCAGGCAGAGTGGTAACTCAAAATATCAAATAAAACCAACTCAGATAAAACATAAATTTATTGAGGTGAGCACTTTCACTGTAAACACCGCTTCAGACAAACCAATTAAAGCATCATGCATTTTTATATTCAAATCAGCCAATGAAAATCACACAGCAATTATTATGAAGCATAAACTCAAAGTGCTGAAACACAAAAAATTTATTGATTTCTTCAAACCACATGAAAAACCATTGCTTGATGAGATCAAAAAGCTGCAAAATGAATTGTTTAATTTCTTTACAGCTCACAGTACAAGATAGTTTAGATAATTTATATGAAAATATTGCAGCTTATGTTAAGAGACTGCAAGCAGTTAATCAGAAAACTTCAAAGGATGTTACAGACTAAGAATGATGCTGTTTTTGCCTGGTCAAGGCAAGCACCTGTCAATCAAGCCTACTCAAGATGAGAGTCAACCTATTGAAGGAGCGCTTGATGCGACTAGCACTGCACCTGAGATGACAGCTACTTCCTCCACAACTGAAGCTGTGAACACTGGTACCAACGTGGCTGTGGGGAGTTTAATGGCTACTACAAACTTGTTGAGCTGTGAGAGAGTAGCAACACTTCATGAAAATGCTGAATCTTCCTTCAATACAGTGAATAATGGCTCTTGCTCAGGACACCCCCTTTTTCAGTTAACAGAACCACTGCCTATAAAAAGAATAGTCGTGTAAAATCTTACCATAACCATAGATGTCCTCATCTCTTCCATGCTGCAGTATTCTAGGTGTGGGATTTCATGCCCTCAGGCGACTTGTACGTCGGCTCCTATACAAAAGCTTCAGCTTGGCTGTTGCAGTATGAATGGGACATCACACGTAGGGCCATAAACCAGGGGCCTTAAATGTGACGTCTACACACACAATCCTCAGAACTTGAAGGCCAACAGGCAGAGAAGAAGGCGCAGCAGGAGGAATGCCAGTTGTTTCCAGGTGTGTGACTTGGAGACCCTACTGTAATGTAGGTAGTACAGGTAAGGAATAGGACCTGGGGATTGGTGTGCGGGAAGGAATACTGCAACATGGAAGAAAAGGACATCTATATTTATGGTAAGATTTTACACAACTATTCTATGTCCCTCTATTCCTATGTTGCAGTATTCTAGGTGTGGAAGCATACCAAAGCTTATGCGGAAGAGAGGGTGGTGGTAGATGAAGAGGGTTCTACCAGACCCTGCAGGATTGCCCTGGTGAATCTTGTCCTAGCTCTAGAAACGTGGTCCAGTTTGTACTGCTTGGTGAAAGTGTGGATAGTGGCCCAAGTGGCTGCTTCCAAAATGGATGCTGTGTCTAGGCCCTTAATGAAGGCCCTAGAGGTGGCCACAGCTCTAGTTGAATGGGTCTTGATTCCCCGTGGGGGTTCCTTTCCATGGTGGGAGTAGCAGAAGCAAACAGCTTTCCTGATCCAGCATGCGCTGATTTGCTTGGAGACAGCCTTGCCCAGGGCTCTGGGGTGGAAGGAGACAAAAAGCTGGTTAGTCTTCCTGATGGGTCTTGGTCTCGTCTAGGTAAAACCTAAGTTGTCAGTGCACGTCCAGGGAGTGCAGCATCCTCTCCCCTTCAATTGAGTGTAAGTAGAAGAAAGTGGGTAGATGAATGGATTGGTTAAGAGAGAGGTCATTGACCACCTCAGGCACAAAGGAGGGGTTGGTTCACAGGGACACCCTGTCTTTGTGGACGACTGTGTAAGGGGGACAGGCCATTAAGGCCTGCAATTCTGACACTCTTCTGGCTGATGTGATGGCCACCAGCAGGACCATATTCCATATGCACATCTGTAACGAAGGCGGCCCAGCCGGTTCAAAGGGGTGCTGGGTTAATTTCTCTAAGAAGTAAAGGTCCCAAGGTGGGGGGATAGGTTTCCTAGGTGGTCTCATGTGCAAGACCCCTTTAAGGAAGAGCTTTACGTCGAGCCTAGCAAGCAAAGGGGTTCCAGGGGCAGGCAAGCTGATATGGCAGAGAGGTGTACTTTTGACAAAAAATAAGAAAGCCCACTCTATCAACTGACACAGGCAGTTTAGACCCAGGGGAACCTCAGCGGAGCTGGGGTTCCTTCCCTTGTTCAGACACCATTTTGCAAATATTTCCCACTTTCACAGGTAAGATTTTCTGGTGGCAAGTTTCCTTGCCTTCCTTAGGACTGAAAGCACGTCCTCTGAGTAGTGCTGTCTGAAAGGGATCAAAAGTTTATCACCCACAGAGTCACAGACATCATCTGTAAGTGTCAGTGTAGGAGAGTTCCTTTGTCTTGTAGCAGTAGGTCCACCTTGTAGTGCAACTCAAAGTGATTGCCCTTGGCTAGTTTGTGATGTAGCGGGAACCAGTGCTGCCTTGTCCAGCAGGGAGTCACTAAAAAGATTTTTTGTTTGTCCTCCTGAAAGTATGCACAAAGCTCCAGGTAGCAGCTTCTAGGATGTCCCTGGTAGGGACGCCTCTGAGAAAGCCTGTAGAGGTAGATGCAGCCCTGGTGGAGTGAGATCTGATCCCCAGGGGGATAGGCTTTCTATGGTGCTTATAGCAGAAATGAATGCAATGGCCTATCCATTTAGAAATGGTTTGTTTTGAAATAGCCTTCACCTCTGCCCCTGCAGCAAATGCCACCAGCAGCTTTTCAGATTGCCCTTGAAGTTTAGTCCTGTCCAAGTAGAATCTAAGTTGTCTGTGCATGTCTAAGGAATACAGTATCCGTTCCCCTTTTTTCTGTGGATTGGGAAAGAAGGTTGGCAAATGAATAGCCCGATTAAGAGCCACACTGGATACCACCTTGGGCATGAAGGATGGATCGGTTTTGAGGGACACCATGTCCGCATGAAAGATGATGAAAGTCTCCACTGCCTTAAGGGCCTATAATTCAGATACCCTTCTAGCTGAAGTGATTGCAAAGAAAGAAATTTTAAGTCTCGAAAGGAGGTAGAGCGAGTTTCTCCAAAAAAAAGTTATGGTCCCAGGCTGGGGTTGGAGCTCTCCAGGGAGGTCTCAAATTTCTGGCCCCTCTGAGGAACTGCTTGAGCAGTGGATGAGAGAAGAGGGGAGGTTCTGTGCTATAATGAGCTGAATGGCTGAGGCGTGGATTTTAATGGAGGAAAAAGACAGGCCCTTGTGAAGCATCTCAGTTAAGTATTGTAAAATCTGAGGTAAATTGGGCGCTGCTGTGCTCATCCCTTGAGATTGGTTCCAGGCACAGAATCTTTTCGATTTTTCAGAATAAGATTTTCAAGTACTAGGCCTCCTTGCTTCTAAAATTATATCCATAACAGGTTTACTGAGAGATGGTAGAGGAGAGATTATGTAATTAGCCAGGCTGCAAGGTTCAGTGTTAGTAGCTGAGGGTGCAGAATCTGATTCTCCTGCTGAGACAACAGGGAAGGAGCCTGAGGCAGGTGCCATGGGGATAACCGTGACACACTGCGCAGGAGGGGGTACTAGTGTTGGCGTGGCCAGTCTGGAGCAATCAAAATCATCCTTGGTTTATCCAGTTTGATTTTTAGTAGTACTTTGGAAAGCAGGGGCAGAGGGGGGGAAGGCATAGACTGATAGGTTTTTCCCGCTGAAGGACAGAGCATCCACTTTCCAGGCTTGCTTGTGGGGAGTCCTTGTGCAAAATTTGTCCAATTGGTAGTTCTAGGGAGAGGCAAACAGGTCTATATCTGCTTGTCAACGTGCTAAAAATCCTGTTTCAGTTTCCACTTGTGTGGGTCCATGAGGTTTCTGCTTAGTCCGTCTACCAGTGTATTTAATTTTCCTGGCAGGAATTGAGCTTGTAGGTGCACTTGGTAGCTCAAGGCTGTGTTCCACAATGCCATGGCTAGTCTGCAGAGGGGGTAAGAATGTGTACCCCCCCTGCTTGTTTATGTACCACATAACAGTGGTGTTGTCCGTCTTTACCAAAAGTTGTCCTGGAAGAATGTTGTCCTTGAAGGCTGTCAGAGCATTCTGTACAGCTAACATTTCTTTTTGATTGATATGCAGGTGCATTTGACTTGGGTTCCATTTGCCCTGAATGCACTTCCCTGGCAGGTGAGCCCTCCCCATGCCCTGAATGCACTTCCCTAGCAGGTGAGCCCTCCCATGCATAGTCTGATGCGTCTGTTAGGGTTTGGGCGGCAGGGGGTGGTGTGAAAGGTAGTCCCTTGTTTTGGTGGCAGGCCTCTGCCCAAAGGAATTCTAGGAGTAGGCAAGGTATGATAGGAATCATTGCTTCTAGATCCTGAGAATGTTGACACCATATGCTTTTTAGATACCACTGTAGTTTCCTCATATGCAGTCTTGCATATGGAATTAGAAGAATGCAGGAGGCCATGAACCCCAAGGCTTGCAGTATTGGTCTTGCAGATAGCAGGGTTTTTGTGGCCACTTGTTTGAAGTAGGTTGTCAAATGAATTTGTTTCTCTGGCATGAGGTAAGCCATCTGGAAATTTGTATTCAAGCTTGCTCCCAGGAATATAATTTGTTGACAGGGTACCAGGTGTGATTTCTTTTCGTTTATGGTGTACCCCAGACAAGTTAGAACCCTTTGTACAAAGGCCAGATGATTCAAAAGTATGTCCTGGCTTTTTGCCTGAATTAGACAATCGTCCAGGTATGGGTATATTGAATATTTCTTTGCCTGCAAAATGCAATAACTGGAGTTAGGCACTTTGTGAATACCCTGGGCGCAGTAGACAAGCCAAAGGGCAGTGCAGAGAACTGATAATGCGTGTAGCCTGCTTTGAAGCGTAGGTATCTTCTGCAAGATTCCCTGATTGGGATGTGCAGGTAGTAAATCTAGTGTTGCCAACCAGGCATCTTTACCTAGCATAGGAAGTAATTGGTGAAGAGTAAGCATCTTGAATTTTGGAATTTCCAAAAAGGTGTTTAGACAGGTCCAGGATAGGACACCATGAATCGTTTTCTGGGTACCAGGAAAAGTCTAGAGTAGAAAAACAGTGTCCCTTTTACTCTTCCGGTAGCAGTTGAATAGCCCCCATGCCTCTTCCGGTACCAGTTGAATAGCCCCCATGCTTATGAGAGAAAGTACTTGCTTTGGGGCCTCTGCCCACTGATTTGGGGGTAGGTCCAGCCACCTGCTTGGTGTTAGCAACATGTGGAAGTGAAATCTGTATCCCTGGGACACTATTTAAAACCCATTTGTCCTGGGTAATGAGCTCCCAGTTCTTTGCAGGAAGAGCAATCCCCCCCCCCCCCCCAAAGGGGCAGTCAGTTGGTGAGTGCTTGGAAATTATAAACTGAAGTCATTGAGACAGTTTACCATAGGGGGGAGACTTATTATTCCCAGATTTGGAAGTGGAGGTCCCCCACTGCTTAGTCCTTTGTGTCCCCTGGGACTGAAATCTGGGGCTTTTGCTGTGTCTGGGTTTGGCTTGAAAAGACCTGGAAGGGGCTGGAAAGGACCCATTCTTAGAGGGCCAGTGCCTACTAAATCTAGGAGGCTGAACTTGTAAGAAATCTTTAACAGTTTGCATAGATTTAGCTTTATCTTCCATCTTTTTAAGAACTTCCTCAGCCTTGTTGCCAAACAAGAGGTCCTGATTTAAGGGAGCATCCAACAATTTAGCTTTAACATGACCAGGCAAAGACTGCTCCTTTAACCAAGCATGCCTTCTGAGCACAGACCCAGTAACAGCAGCCCTGCAAGAGACCTCTAATGAATCAAAACCACATTGCAAAGTATGTTTTCCAACTTGTTCAGCAGAATGCATTAAATCCTGCAATTCTTTATTTTCCACACAATCAGGATTCAACATCATTTTCTGTTTAAGCAATCCCATAACATGCTGCTGATACTTTAACATATGAAACTGGCAGTTTAAAGCCCTAATGGCCAAGGTTGCAGAAGTGTAAACCTTCTTACCCCATCTATCCAGCGCCCTGGAGTCTCTATCAGAAGGGGTAGGATTTTTAGCAATAGAAGCCTTAATGCCCTTGGGCCCCTGTGAAATATAGTCTCTGGATCCACAATAGGATTTTTAAAAAGGAATTTGTGTGACTCAGGGACCCTGTAGTATCCGTCTGGTTTTCTGAGAGCAGGAGGCAAGGAATCAGGGGCCAAACTAGATTCCGAAAAAGCATCATCAACAATGTCTAGTACAGGAGAAATAGCTAAAGGCCTATGCTGAGGTAGGAGTAAGAAATCCCTAAGCCTCTTTTTTGAATCAGAAAAATCCTGGCTTTCCCAGTAGAAATGCTCCTTTAGAGTATGCAAGGTTTCCCCAAAAGAAAAATCATCTGGAGGGGAAGCAGAGGGAATGGAGTCCTCTGCATCAGAATCCTCATAAGTAGATAAGGGCAAATCCAGATCATCAGAAGAATCAGAAAAAACAGAATCCTGGTCAGAAGATTCATAAACCACTTCAGTATTAGGCCTCTTAGAAAGGTGGGGTTGGCTACCCCTGATTAGAGTTATTAAATCTTCAGCCATTCTTATTTGTTTTTTAGGCAAAGAGGCCTGAGCATGTGGCCTGGGCGTCGTTTTTTTAGGCATGGTTTGAGATTTAGGCCTAAGTGAAGAAGGAGATGTCTGTTTAATATGAAAGTCCGTAGGCCTGAATACACCCTCAGAAGCTGGTGCCTGCACATCGGCTCCGGTCCCATCCAAGGTACAGATATCCGCGGGTTCCATAGTTGAAGTATCTCGCGGCATACCGGACTCCGAATGGGTCTCAGTAGAGGCCTGCGAATCAGAAGTAGGGGGTATCAGGGGCTGTGAAAGCACCTCACTGAGTACCGGCGAACTGGCGAATGGCTTAAGAGAAGCGTTGTCGGCAATTTTGGACCTCGGCGGCCTGCCTCTGTCTATCTTTGCATTTTTTTCGGAATACTGGTAGTCGGATGGCTAACAGACGACATTTCTGGATAAGTAAACCGAGAACCAAAATATTTAGAGGCAAAAATACACAGACAATGGATAGTGCACTGATTAAATAAAGCACAAAACCGACAGCAAAGTACATCGTGGTCAGGGCCTAGGCAAGGAATACAGTACGAATGAAAATCTTTGAGGTATTTGCTTTCCACAAGTAATGCAATTATTAACTTTTACTGACATCAGAAAGGAGCAAGAAAAAGTTTCCCCAAGGGGGTACTTAGCTTTAGGTGAAGACTTCAGTTCTGAAACTCGAAAACGAAAATTTCAGGAGTCGGCCGACAGGCACCTGTGAACTGCTTCTGCTTCGGGCACCGCACGGCAAGAAAGACTGATGTAATGGCATCGGCTGCATGTTTTATACCCCTGACGACCTGATGTCATGGAAGAAGGGATAGCAACAGACGCAGGACCCAAGACCTCGTTAATCAGGCAGGGCTGTGGGCTACCTGCAAGCAGATAACCCAAATGTAATGACTGCAACAGTGAAACACGAAGAACATAAAGTCTATTTGTGGAGCACCCTGGACTATGTCTAAGAAGACCTCCCTACTCAGCATCCATTCGTGCTGAGGTGAGGAGGTCCTGCCCAAGAGATCTGCTTGGTGGCTGTCCTTTGAGGGGATGAAGATCGCTTGCAGGACTAAGTTGAGACGAGAGGCTAAGTCCCGTTATCAGGAGGGATAACCTGCACAGCTGATGGGCCTTTGTTCCTCCCTGCTTGTTGAGGTTATCACATCACCATAGTGTTGTCGGTGACAATCTGGAGCGCCCCTGGAACCAGAAGGGGGGGGTGAAGACCTTTACAGCTAAGAAGACTGCTGTCAATTCCCTGATATTGATGTGCGTTTGGCCTGAAGAGAGGGATGCCACTTTTCCTGAATCCTGTAAGAGGCCAGAGTTGCTCCCCAATCTGAATCTGAGGCACCCGTATGTATTACTTGGGTTGGAGTGGGTGGTTGCAGTGAGAGCCCTGGGTTCAGTTGCACTTGCTGGATCCACCAACTGATTTCTGTTTTCAGACAGTGAAGTAGGGGGATGCCCTGTTCTAGGGGATGAAGGTGTTGGGACCAGGTGTTCTTCAGGAAAGTACAATTGTGTACACACTTACCATAAATGTAGATGTTCAAGTGTATTCACTGTTACAGTCATCACATTTGGGTTATCCCTACCAGGATAGCCCTCGGCCAGCCCGAATAACAGAGGCTTAGTATTTCTGCATCGGTTGCTGTCGCTTCAGGACTGATGTCAGGTCGCTAGTACAAATTAAAGCAGATTAAGCCATTACATCAGTTTTTCTTGCCCTAACCTGTCAGGAGCCCACCCCCCACCCCCCCCCCCCCCCCCAAGTAGGAGCCAGGTTCTGGTGGAAGAACCTCACCAGTAGAAAATAAATACCAATATGTCCCTTGAAAGGAAAGAGAAGAAAAAAAAAAAAGGAAAAAGGGGGATGGAGGGAGAGAAAAGTACAGTTTTGTACCTACCATAAATGTAGATGTCCAATAGGTATGCATCTGCAGTCATAACATATGGGTTTGTCCTGCCTCAGGCAGCCCTTCGGTCGGCCGGATTCCAAAGTCTGGGTCTGGCCTCGGCTGATGTCGCACTTCACCCGACGTCATAGCTCCTGGGGTATAAAGGCATCAGCCGACGCCATTTTCCTCAGTGTTTTTTGCCCCAGATGCCAGGTGCCCTCTAGGAAGGCTAAATTTGTATAAAAGTAGAAAATTCCAAACAGTAGAAATCAAAAAGTATATATACATATATACATACAAACAAATACACCATAATAGATTCCCCCAGCTAGCTAAGAGAGGGGTAAGTACCCTAGGAATACCACAGAGGGGAAGGAGGGTGGGTAATCCTGACTGCAGATGCATACCTATCGGACATCTACATTTATGGTAGGTACAAAACTGTATTATGTCCTTCAAGGATGCATCTGCAGTCATAACATATGGGTAGAATACCATAGCCAAACTGGAGGAGGAGGCACTAAGATAATGATGGTGTAGTTAAGATCCCTTGTAAAACTGCAGTTGCAAAACCTGCACGGGATCTGGAGTATAAAGGAAGATTGTAATGCTTGGCAAATGTATGCACGGAGCTCCAAGTAGCAGCTTCTAAAATGTCTTTGGTAGCCACTCCTCGTAGGAAAGCTGTAGTGGTGGCTGTAGCTCTTGTGGAGTGAGGCCTGATATTTTCAGGAGTTGTCTTTCCATGAAATGAGTAGCAGAATCTAATGCAATTTCCTATCCATTTTGAGATTGTCTGTTTGGAAATTGCTTTTCCTTGCACTCCTGTTGCATATGCTACCAGAAGCTGGTCAGTTTTTTCTGCTGGCCTTAGTTCTGTCCAGATAGTAGCGCAGTTGTCTGTGTACATCCAAGGTGTGTAGTAGTTTTCCCCCCCTGTTCTGTGGGTTAGGGAAGAATGTAGGTAAATGAATAGCTTGGTTCAAGGATACCCTTGGATACCACCTTTGGCATAAATGTAGGATTGGTTCTCAGAGACACTCTATCCTGGTGAAAGATAAGGAAAGGCTGCACTGCCATTAATGCCTGTAACTCGGATACCCTTCTTGCTGAAGTGATTGCTAGCAGGAAGGCAGTTTTCCAAGATAAGAATTTTAAGTCTGCTGTTGCTGCTGGTTCAAAAGGGGGAAGTGTTAATTTTTCTAGCACAAAATTGAGATCCCATGCAGGCAGAGTTGGTTTCCTTGGAGGTTTTACATTTTTGATCCCTCTCGAAAATTGTCTGAGGAGAGGATGAGAGAAGACAGGAGGATCCATGTTGTACTCTGCTGAAACTGCTGATGCATGAATCTTAATGGAAGAATAGGACAGGCCATTGTGGAACAGTTCTGCTAAATATTCTAGGATGTGTGCTAGGTTTGCCAGTGTGACATTTGTTCCCTTTGCTGCACTCCAAATGAGGAATCTCTTCCATTTGGCTGAATATGTTTTCCTTGTGGAGGGTCTGCGAGCCTCCAGGATAATGTCCTTAACCCTCTGAGATAAAACAGGTTGGTTTTGTTTTATGCAATTTTCCAAGCAGTTAGCTGCAGCGTTTTTAAGTTTGGATGCAGGGTCTTGTAGTTGTTCTGCGTTAGAAGTAAAGGACATACGAGGTAGAGGCCATGAGTTCGTCTGAGACATGCTTCTCAGTAGCGGGTACCAATGCTGCCTTGGCCAGTCTGGAGCTATCAGAATTACCTTTGGCTGTTCCTCTCTGATCTTCAGTAGAACTTTGTACATCAATGGGAGAGGTGGAAAGGCATATACTGTCAGGGCCTTCCAGATGAAAGAAAGGGAGTCCACCCTCCAGGCTTGTGGGTGGTATACTCTTGAGCAGAATTTCTTCAGTTGGTGGTTGAGTGGGGAGGCGAACAGGTCTATCTCTGGCATTCCCCATTTCTTTGTTATGGTTTTGAAGATGTCTGGATGCAGCATCCATTCGTGAGCATCCGTGGTAGTTCTGCTTAAGCTGTCTGCTAGTGAATTCTCTTTTCCTGATACGAATCTGGCCTGCAGTTGGATGTTGAGATTCAGGCCTAAATTCCACAGGTCCATTGCCATCCGGCATAAAGCGTATGAATGTGTGCCTCCCTGTTTGTTGATGTACCACATGACTGTGGTATTGTCTGTCCTTATCAGCAGGTGCCCTTGCTGGAGGAATGATTTGAATGCCTCGATTGCATGCTTCACTGCCAGCATTTCCTTTAGATTTATGTGTAGATTCAGCTGGTCTTGGGACCATAGGCCTTGGATACACTTGTCTTCCATGTGTGCCCCCCAGCCTAGGTCTGAGGCGTCAGTGGTGATGGTCTGCCTTGGATGTGGTTTGTGGAAAGGCAATCCTCTGTTGATCTGGCAGGCCTGAGCCCACCACAAGAATTCTTTTTTCAGGCATGGAATGATTGGTATCAGGGCTTCTAGACTGTGTCTGTGTTGAGACCATACATTCCTTAGGTACCATTGTAATTTTCTCATATGCAGCCTGGCATGTGGGATCAAGATTATGCAGGATGCCATGTAACCCAGGGTCTGCAGGACTTTCCTTGCAGTAAGCTGAGTTTGTCTTGTTAATGCCATGAAGTAGACTGGTAGTTGCTTTTGTTTTTCTTCTGTGAGAAAAGCCATCTGAGTTATTGTGTCCAGTTCTGCACCCAAAAAATGTTAACCTTTGGGATGGCACTAGTCTTGACTTTTGTATGTTGACTGTGTATCCCAAGGCTTGCAGCAGTTGTATGACATAGGCCAAACCCTTTATTATTTTTGTCTTGTTGTCCGCTTGTATTAGGCAGTCATCCAGGTATGGGTAGATTTGAATTCCCTGAAGCCTGCAATGTGCAATTACTGATGCCAGGCATTTCGTGAATACTCTGGGCACAATAGATAAGCCAAAGGGCAATGCTGAGAATTGATAATGCTCTGATCCTGCAAGAAATCTGAGGTGTCTTCTGCAATCTGGTCATATAGGGACGTGCAGGTATGCCTCCTTGAGATCTAGAGTCACAAGCCAAGACTCCTTGCCCAACATGGGAAGAAGTTGCTGTAGGGTCAGCATCTTGAATTTTGGAACAATGAGATATGTGTTCAGTGCGGACAAGTCGAGAATAGGCCTCCAATGATTTTCTTTTCTTGGTACAAGGAATAGTCTGGAGTAAAATCCTTGGCCTTGTTCCACAGATGGTACCTTTTCTATTGCTCTCATCCTTAGTAAGCTGATGATTTGTTTTAGAGCCTCTGATTTCTGGCTTGGTGGAAGGTTTGGCATTCCTCTCTTTTTTGGTAGAGTGTGGAAGTGAAACCTGTAGCCTTTGTCTATTGTTTGCAAAGTCCATTTGTCTCCTGTAATGCAATGCCAGTTTTTTGAAAATAAAGCTAGCTTTCCGCCCAAGAGTGCTTCCAGTTGTTCCCTGGTAGGCGGAATCAGAGCCAAGTCATTGTGTCTGTCCTGTGGAAGTGGTTTCAGTTGCAGCTGTGGCGGCACTTCTCTGGTTGGCAGGTTGCCACTGACTACCCCTGTAGGCACCCCTTGATTGACCTCTGCCTCTTGGGCGTCTATTTCTGCCTCTCTGTGCTCTGGAGGTGTCTGGAAAGGACCAATTCTTTGAAGGCCAATTTCTGCTGAACCTCGGAGGTTGGACCTGCAGAAAATCCTTGACTGTTTGGACAGATTTTGCTTTTTCTTCCACTTTCTTTAGAACCTCCTGTGCAGGGGAGCCAAATAAACTTTGTTTCTCCATAGGGGCATCTAGGAGTTTAGACTTAACATGGTCTGGCAAGGATTGTTCTTTTAGCCAGGCATGCCTTCGAATCACTGCTCCAGTCATAGCTGATCTAAATGAAGCCTCCAGTGCATCATAGCCACATTTTAAGAAATGATTACTGACCTGCTGAGAGTTGTGTACCAAATCCTGAAGGGACTTACGGTCTAAAGGTTCAGGAGAGGACAGCTTTTTATTCAGCTGATCTAACAAAAATTCCTGGTACTGTATCATGTGAAATTGACAGTTTAAATCCCTGGCAGAAAGAGTAGCAGATGTATAAACCTTTTTACCCCATCTCTCTAATGCTCTTGATTCTCTTTCAGAGGGTAGGGGGTTTTTGGCAGAGGCAGCTGCAACGCCTTTAGGGCCCTGATAAATGGTTTCTGGGTCTGCAGCATGGGCCTTATACAAGTGGAAGTGAGAATCCGGGACCCTGTAGTATCTGTCAGGTTTGGCAGGGACTGGGGGAAGAGAATCAGGGGCAGTACTGGCATCATTGTATGCATCATCAACAACTGAAAATACAGGTGGTATGGCTAAAGGCCTATGCTGTGGTAAGTGTAAAAAAGTCCTTAGCCTTTTCCTAGAATCAGAAAATCAGGGGCAGTACTGGCATCATTGTATGCATCATCAACAACTGAAAGTACAGGTGGTATGGCTAAAGGCCTATGCTGTGGTAAGTGTAAAAAAGTCCTTAGCCTTTTCCTAGAATCAGAAAAATCCTGACCCTGCCATTGGAAGTGTTCCCTCATTGAGTGTAGAGTTTCCCCAAATGAAAATTCTTCTGGGGGGGAGGCAGAAGGAATGGAGTCTTCTGCATC
Organism: Protopterus annectens; assembly: GCF_019279795.1. NCBI lineage: Eukaryota > Metazoa > Chordata > Ceratodontiformes > Protopteridae > Protopterus > Protopterus annectens. The sequence goes on from NC_056749.1 coordinate 435,841,444, forward strand.
AGAATCCTCATAAGGTGAGTATGGCCCTTCCTGATGGTCAGATAAATCTGAACCATCCGAGGAATAGTCAGAGGAGAGAGGTTCAGGGGGTTCAGTCCTAGGCCTCTTTTCAGGAGGGGGTTGTGAGGCCCTGTCTGGGTGAGGTTGGGATTCCCTAATCAGAGAAATAAGGTCCTCAGCAAGGCTGAGAATCTGAGAACTTGAGGCAGGTTTGTGAGAGGGAGCTTTTGTAGGTAAGGCCTTGGAAAGTTTAGCTGCTTTAGCCCTGGAGAAGACCTTGATAGACATAGAAGCAGGGGGTCTAGCTGCCCCACGTGCAGGAGTAGAGATGTCCAACGGAATGGTGTCGGACAAATCTTGTGTGCCTGCTCCTTCAGTAGGAATTTCAATAGCCGACTCAGCCGGGGCCTGTGTGGCCTCGGTTGTCAGAGGCATGCTTTCGGCCAAAGGGAGAATCGAGGTCTCGGTTTCAGCCGAAACAGAGACACTCGCGGTAGGCCTAACCGTGGTTTCAGCCGAAATCACGGGCCGCGAGTGTCAGTCCTTTTCCTTGCGTTTTTTAGCTAAATGTGTAGTCGGAGTCTCCGATGGCATTTTATATGCAAAAGCGGAGCCAAAAAACTCTTCAGCAAACTCCGACCGACGTCTAAGTGTCCGTCGGTTGAAGGAAGCACAGGCTAAACAAGGTGATACGTCGTGGCCTGGGCCTAAGCAAGGAAGACAGTAAGAGTGGAAATCCTTATGAGATAAGTTTCCCACAAGTTAAACAATTATTTACTTTGTCTGACATCGGCTGAGGCAAGAAAGAGTCCCCAACGGGGTACTTAGCTTTTTTAGAAGTCTTCGGTAGCTGAAACCTCTGGATCTGACCGACCGGCACTTGCGAACAGCTTCTGCTTCGGGCACCGCGCGGCAAGAAAGACTGAGGAAAATGGCGTCGGCTGATGCCTTTATACCCCAGGAGCTATGACGTCGGGTGAAGTGCGACATCAGCCGAGGCCAGACCCAGACTTTGGAATCCGGCCGACCGAAGGGCTGCCTGAGGCAGGACAACCCATATGTTATGACTGCAGATGCATCCTTGAAGGACATCCAGGACTGCAACAGTGAATACACTCGAACATCTACATTTATGGTAAGTGTACACAACTGTACTATATTCTTCATGTTTCACTGCTGCAGTCATCACATTTGGGTTGATTCTCTAAGCTGAGGAAATTGGTAGAGGTAGTCAAGGAAACTATGGGCTGGCTAGGATGCCCTGCAAAACTGCAGTGGCTAACCCTGCCCTGGACTTGGAGAAGAGAGGCAGGTAGTAATGTTTGGTAAAAGTGTGAACAGATGTCCAGGTGGCAGCCTCCAGGATGTCTCTGGTGGGGACTCCTCTGAGGAAAGCTGCAGCGGTGGAGGCTGCCCTGGTGGAATGAGTTCTGATCCCCTTTGGGAGAGGCTTTCCATGTTGTTTGTAGCAGAAATGGATGCAGTGTGCTATCCATTTGGAAAATGTTTGTTTGGAGATGGCTTTGCCTTCTGCTCCAGAAGCAAAGCTAGCTAGCAATTGACCAGACTTTCTGAAGGATTTAGTCCTGTCTAGATCTGAGCTGTCTGTGCATTGTTCTGGGGATAAGGAAAAAAGGTGGGCAAATGAATGGATTAGTTGAGAGTCACACTGGGCACTACCTTGGGCATGCAGGATAGGTTAGTCCTGAGGGATACTCTGTTATCATGGAAGATGATGAAGGGTTCCACAGCCATGAGTGCTTACAGCTCAGAGACTCTTCTGGCTGAAGTGATGGTCAGAAGGAAAGCAGTCTTCCAGGAGAGAAATTTTAGCTCTGCAGAAGAAGCTGGTTCGAAGGGGGGCAGGGTGAGCTTCTCCAACACAAAGTAAAGGTCTCAAGCTGGGGTTGGTGCTCTTCTGAGTGGTCTCAAGTTGTTAGCCCATCTTAGGAACTATTTGATCAAAGGGTGTGAAAAAAGGTGCTGCTCAGTGGGAAAATGGGCAGAGATAGCAGAGGCATGAATTTTAATAGAGGAAAAAGAGGCTACTGTGTAGCAGGTCAGCTAAGTAATCCAGGATGAGAGTGAGGGAGGACTGTGCTGCGTTGGCTCCCTTAGCCTGAATCCAGGTGCAGAACCTTTTCCATTTGTCAGCATAAGACTTGTTAGTGCTAGGGCGTCTGGCCTCACGTATAACATCTAGAACCGGTTTACTGAAGTTGGCAGATTGATTGGGGGATAGAGAATAAGCCAAGCTGCCAAACTGAGTGGCTGCAATTGGGGATGCATGAATTCCCCTTCCCTCTGGGTCAGGAGGTTTAGAATCTGAGGAAGATGCCATGGTGGCAGAGGTTACAGGCTGCGCAGCAAGTGGTACCAGTGCTGGCAAGGCCAGTCTGGCACTATAAGGACTGTCCTTGGTTTTTCCTCCTTTATCTTGAGCAGTACCCTGGGGATGAGAGGCAGTGGAGGAAAGGCATAGACTGATAGATTGACCCAGGGGGGAAGGACAGGGTGTCCACTTTCCAAGCCATGCAGTGATGCTCCCTGGTGCAGAATTTGCTGAGCTGATGGGTGGTGTGGGAGGCAGAGAGGTCGACCTTCGGGGTGCCCAAATTCTGAGTTATTAGGGTGAAGGTTTTTCTGTTGAGCTGCCACTCATGTGGGTCTAGAAGACTTCTGCTTAATTGGTCTGCCAGAGAGTTGAGAGAACCTGGTAGGAATTGTGCTAGCAGGTAGAGTTGCATGGCAGAGGCTATGTGACAAAGGGTCATGGCCAGCCTGCATAGAGGGGTAGGAGTGAGCCCCTCCCTGCTTGTTGATATACCACATCACAGTGGTATTGTCCGTTTTGATCAGGAGAGCCCCTGGGGAGAGAACAGGCTTGAAAGCTATCAAGGCGTGCTGGACAGCCATCATCTATTTTTGATATGCAGATAGATTTGCTGTGGACTCCATTGGCCCTGTATGCACCTGCCGCCCAGGTGTGTACCCAGGCATAGTCTGATGCATCTGTGGTGAGGGTCTGGCGGCAAGGGGTGGTGAGTAGTCCCTTGTTTTGTGAGCATGCTGCTGTCCACCAAAGGAAAACTTTTTTGAGGCAAGGAATTATAGGTATACGAGTCTCCAGGTCTTGAGGGTGTTGACATCAACGGCTTTTTAGGTACCACCGAGATTTCCTCATATGCAGTCTGGCATACAGAATTAGTAGAATGTAGGAGGCCATGAACGCTAGAGCTTGTAGGATTTTTTTTGCAGATAACTGGGTTCTGGTGGCCAGTTGAGAGAAGTAGCCTGTCAGATAGCATTCCTTACTCAAGAAAAACAAGCCCATCTGGGATGCTGTGTTGAGAGTTGCTCCCAGGAATACAATTTTTTGACTGGGGACTAGTTTGGATTTCTTTTCGTTGACAGTGTACCCCAGTGAGGTTAGTAGGTCCTTTACAAATGTCAGGTGCTGCAACAGCTTTTCCGGACTGTCTGCCTGAGTCAGGCAGTCGTCCAAGTAGGGGTAAATTTGAATATTTCTTTGTCTGCAAAAAGCAATGGCTGGAGCCAGGCATTTTGTGAAAACTCTGGGAGCAGTGGGTACGCCAAAGGGAAGTGCAGAGAACTGAAATGCATAGATCCTGCCCTGAAACGTAGATATTTCCTGCAAGAGTCTCCAATTGGGATATGCAGATAGGCCTCTTTTAGGTCTAGGGTGGCTAACCAAGCATCTTTGGACAGCATAGGGAGAAGATGCTGAAGGATGAGCATTTTGAATGTTGGCATCACCAGGAAGGTGTTTAGAATGGATAGATGCAAAATTGGGTGCCAGGTGCCCTCTTTTCTGGGTACCAGGAAATGTCTGGAATAGAAACCATGGCCTATCTGTTCTGCAAGAACAGGCTGAATTGCCTTCATGGAGAGCAGGGAATGAACTTGGTTTTGTGCCTCTGCCATCTGGTTTGGAGGAAGATCTGGGAACCCTTTTGGGGTCGGCAGTGTGTGGAAATAAAATGTGTACCCCTGGGACACTATGTTGATGACCCATCGATCATTGGTGATGGAGGCACAGTTGTTTGCATAGGAAGCAAGTTTTCCTCCTAGGGGCACGAGCAGATGGTCAGGGGTGAGAGGTGGAGTTGAGAAGTCATTGTGAATTCTTTCCATAAGGGGGTGGCTTAGCACTCCCTGTTTTAGAAGTGGCGGTGCTCCATTGCTTAGATCTCTGCATACCTGGAGACTGCTGTCTGGGGGGGGGGGGGGGGGTCTGCTTCCCTTAGGTCTAGTCTGAGGTGGCCTTGAGCGGGCTGGAAAGGACCTATGTTTAGAGGGGCAATGCCTGCTGAATCTTGGAGGCTGGACTTGCAAAAAGTCTTCGCTTTTTCTTCCATCTTTTTTAAAACCTCTTCTGCTTTGGTGCCAAACAGATAGTCTTTGTTCAATGGTGCGTCCAATAATTTTGATTTGACATGGTCTGGCAAGGTCTGTTCCTTAAGCCAAGCATGTCTTCTAAGAACAGAACCTGTGACTGCTGCCCTGCAGGATGCTTCTAGGGCATCAAACCCACACTGTAGGGTATGCTTACTAACTCGGCTTGTAGAATGCATAAGCTTCTGTAATTCTTTATTTTCTGCACAGTCAGGAAAGGTAGATAATTTTTGTTTAATAAGTTCCATAGTATGTAGCTGGTATTTCAGCAAGTGGAACTGACTATTTAATGCTCTAATGGCAAGAGTTGCAGAGGTGTATATTTTTTTACCCAATATGTCTAAAGCTCGGGAATCCCTGTCCGAAGAGGTGGGATTCTTCGCTGTGGTTGCTTTTATTCCTTTAGGCTCTTGGGAGATGACCTCTGGGTCAGCAGCAGGATTTCTGAAAAGAAATTTGTGCGAGTCAGGGACTCTGTAGTACCTGTCAGGTTTCCTGGGAGCTTGAGGTAGAGTATCATGAGTTGTGTCAGGTTTCCTGGGAGCAGGAGGTAGAGTATCATGAGTTAGACTGGATTCCATAAAAACATCCACAAAATCCAGAACAGGAGGAATAGCTGAGGGTCTGTGCTGAGGTAAATCTAAACATTTCCCCAAGTCTCTTTATGGAATGAGGATAATCTTGGCATTCCCAATGGAAATGCTCTCTCAAGGTATGTAAGGTTTCACCAAAAGAAAAATCTTCTGGAGGAGAGGCAGAAGGAATGGATTCCTCTGCATTTGAAACCTTATAAGCAGATAAAGCCATGTCTTAATAATCAGAAACCTCTGAGTCGTCGGACTCTTGGCCAGATAAAGCTGCTGGGGACAAGTCTCTCTTCCTTTCAACAGGGGCAGGCTAGCTTCCCCTAATCGGCACAATACGGTCTTCCGCCATTTTAAGCATCAGAGACTGAAGCAAGGAAGCAGGCTTTTGAGTTTGGGTCGTCGTTTTTTTAGGTGTAGTTCGTACTCTGGGCCTTAGAAACGTGGTAGTTTTAGAAAGAACTGAAGATGAGAGTGTCTTTTTGTGTCAATATCGGTAGTCCTCAGAAGCCGCTGCCTGCACAGTGGCTCCAGATCCATCCAAGGTAGAGACATCTGCAGGTTCCGTAGTCAAAGAAGAGTCTCGCAGCATACAGAACTCCGAACGGGTCTCGGTAGCAGCCTGCGAATCCACAGAAGTGGGCATCAGGGACTGCAAAAGCACCTCACAGAGTACCGGCAAACTGGCAACTAGTTGAACGGAAGCATAGTCGACAGTTTTGGACCTGTGCGGTCTCTATCTCTTTATCCTTACTTTTTTTGGAAGATCGGTGGTAGGATGGCTTAAAGCCATTTCGGAATACGGAGATAGAGAACAAAAGTATTTAGCTACGATAAGGGCCTGACGATGGATAGTTCTGGTGTTGAATAAAGCACAAAACCAACAGCGAAGGACGTTGTGGTCTGGACCTAAACAGGTGATGCAGTAAGAATGGAAATCTCGGTGTGGTATTTGATTTTCACAGGCAAGACAATTGTTAACTTTTTCTGACATCGGTTAGAGCAAGAAAAAAGGATCCCAACGGGGTACTTAGCTTTAGAAGACTTCAACTTCAATTTCAGAAACGAAAACTCAGGTAGCAGCCGACCCTGTACTAGTGCAAACTGCTTCTGCTTCGGGCTCCTCGGCAAGAAAGACTGATGTAATTGCGTCGGCTGCCTGTTTTTATACCACTGACCATCTGACGTCAGTCCTCGAGCGACAGCAACCGAAGCAGAAATACTAAGCCTCTGGTATTCAGGCTGACAAGAGGGCTAACCCTGGCAGGATAACCCAAGTGTGATAACTGCAACAGTGAAACACAAAGAACATCTATTACTACCTATTATTTAATAACTTATTTTAATAAACCTGTAAAAAATAGTCACTTTACCCTTAACCAATTACTGAGCATTATTTTTATATTTTGAGAATTAACTGAAATGTACTATAATGAACACACAACTGAGTATAAATATCATATTCTGAATCTTGAATGAAATTTACATTAGCGTATACTGAACATTTAAAATAGCTGCGTATATTCTGAAAACTAACTAAACTAATACTAAAAGAATATATTTTGCCAGTGTTAACTAAACACAGATAAAAGCATAACTGAAACTGGTACATGTTATATTCTGAAAACCAAACTATTACTGTCTGAACATAGATAAACTAAAACTAGTACTATTGTACAATTGTCTGAAAACATGAGAACATTTTGAGGGTCTATATTACGACGACGAACACTTAAATGTTCGAATATGTAAAGGTCAACCTTTACAGATCGAACAGTTAAACGTTCAAAGTTGTAAAAAAAATAAATAAAAAAACAAATACAAGGAAAGGGTTACAGCAGGGAGGCAAACCCCCCTGCACCCCCCACTACTTAAATATACCAACTCAGAGATCACACTTCAGTGAAATACAGTGCGGAAATGGGAAAGTCCCCATTCCCTACACTGTAGCGCGATCTTGGAGTTGGTATATCTAAGAAGGGTGTGTGGGCGGCGCAGGGGGGCTTGCCCCCCTGTTTAAACCCTTCAGTTTTTTTTTGTTTTTTTTTCTTCTGATTTTTTTTTTTTAATTTTTAAAGAAATTTGAACGCTTAACTGTTCGATCTCTAAAAGTAGACCTTTAGAGATTCGAACATTTAAGCGTTCGTGGATCTAATATAGACCCATATTTTGACAGTGTTACATGAACACAAACTAAAATCTGTTATTGTTCTATTCTGGAGAATAAGAAGTTATGTACCTACCATAACGTTCCAGGTTAGTTGTCTTCTCTCGCCTTCTTTCTTGCTTGATGGGTTCGGAGCCGATCCCTCGGCTCCGACTCGGCACTTGCTAAGCTCGAGAGTCACTTTTACCAGCTCGAGGCAGCCCCATATCCCATGATGCAAGGCGGTAAGTACCCAGATCTCGTTTGATGACAAAGGGCAATAGCACCAAGCATAAAATACTTCCCAAAGGAAGAAGAAAACTTACAGATGGAAGAAGGACCAGGTCTGAATGGTCTTCAGCATAATAATTTCTTATAACAAGGTCTGTCCAGGCCAGGGGGAAGGAGGGAGGGTCGCAAGAAAGAAGGCGAGAGAAGACAACTAACATGGAATGTTATGGGAGGTACATAACTTCTTAATGTTAAGTTGTCAATCTCGCCTTCATTCTTGCTTGATGGGACCGCGTCCCTAGCACCTCTATCCTGGGTGGCTCAATGGAACAGACTCTTGAGGACTGTAGAGCCAAAACTGGCTCTGTCCCTGGAGGCAAGTCCAATTTGTAATGGGAAACAAAAGTGTGAGGAGTGGCCCAAGTGGCCGCTGCACAAATAGTGTCTAAAGGAAGTCTAGCTTGAAAGGCTGTAGAAGTAGCTAAGCTCCTAGTTGAATGTGCTTTAGGTTTTGAGCACAGCTGTTTTCCCCTGAGCAGATAAATTTCAGAGATGACCGAAGAAAGCCATCTGGACAAGGTCACTTTAGAAACAGGAAGGCCTTTTTTATTATCCGCATAGGAAACAAAAAGTTGATCAGATTTTCTAAATTTTTTGTTCTGTCCAAATAATATCTAAGTTGACGGTGGACATCAAGATAATGTAGTTTTTTGTTCAGCTCTGTCAGAATAGTTTGGGAAAAATACAGGGAGATCAATGGATTGATTCAAATTGGTCTTTGAAGCGACCTTAGGTAGAAAGGTCGGATTAGTTCTCAAAGATACCCTGTCTTTGTGAAAAACCAAATAGCCGGGTCCAACCGATAGAGCATGAAGTTCAGACACCCTCCTGGCCGATGTAATAGCCACTAGGAATAAAGTTTTCCAAGAAAGAAATTTCAGGGAACAAGAAACAGCTGGCTCGAAGGGGGGAAGAATCAAGGATGTCAGCACTAAATTTAGATCCCACTGAGGAGGAGGATTCCTGACTGGAGGCTTTAGTAGGAAAATTCCTTTCAAGAAGGCCCTGCAGAGCCTATGGGACATAATATTATGATCTGCTACCCCGACATGAAAGTTGGAGATAGCAGCCAATTGAACTCTGACTGTGGAAGAAGAGGAGCCTGCATGAAAAATCTCTGCTAAGAAGTCCAGGACTGCCTGAATAGGGGCAGTGAAAGGATCAATATTCTTGGCCTTAGCCCAATAAGAGAACGTTTCCATTTGCTTGTATAAATCCTCCTGGTAGAGGATTTTAGAAGCTACTATGATGTCTCTAACTGGATTAGAGATCAAAGGAAGCCTGGCTAAGGAAGGAAGTGGAGCAACCATGCTGTGAGGTTGAGAGAAGGGATAGACCGGTGCAGCTGACCCGATTGGTGAATCAGAAGATCTGGCACTGGGTCCAGATGCCACGGCTGCACCAAAAGGTGATGATGGAGGAACGGAACCAAACTTGTCGAGGCCAGTAAGGGGCAATGAGAATCAATTTGGCTCTCAAAGCGGTAGCTTTCTGGATAACTTGAGGGATCAGAGGAAATGGAGGGAAGGCATAAAGAAGTCCCTGGGGCCAATCCTGGGTCAGAGTGTCTCTGGGGGGATGGCCTGGTAGAGGAAGAGACAGAAGAAGTCTGGACATTTGCTGTTTTGGGGAGTAGCAAAAAGATCGCAACATGGACGACCCCATTCCAGAAATATCTCTTCCGCTATAGATTGCTTGAGAGACCACTCGTGAGGCATGAGAATAGCTCTGCTCAATCTGTCCGCTACAATGTTGGTTTTCCCAGGGATATGCATTGCTACCAGAAACCGATGAGAGGAGATCGCCCATTGCCATAGTCTGAGCGCTTCTCGACACAAGGGGTAGGATTTGGTTCCGCCCTGTTTGTTGATATACCAAACTACAGACATGTTGTCTGTGTGGACTGCAATTGTCCCTACGGGAAGAAAGTCGTTGAGGGCTTGCAACGTTAAAAGCACTGCTCTCATCTCCAGGACATTTATGTGCAGATGGTACTCGAGCGGCTGCCACGTCCGTGAACCATCCTGCCCTGATAATGACCCCCACCCGATCAGGAGGCATCCGTGGTGACAGTGGCTATCGGGGATGGGGTACAAAGTACCTGCCTTGGTGAACCTGAGGAGATGTGATCCACCAAGCAAGATGATCTTTGCAAGTTTGTGTCACCAGAATCTGGTGACGCATAGGAAGTTGTTGGTACGACCACTGTGTGAACAGCATCCACTGAAGAAGGCGCATGTAGAATCGAGCCAGGAAGAAGAGTAATGGCCGCAGCCATGAGGCCTAATACCTTTAGAACCATTCTGGCCTGTACTTTCTTGTTGGCCAGAATGATCTTGACATGACTCTGAATGTCTGAAACTCTTTGATCTGTAAGGGTAGCTGACATCCAAACAGTGTTTAAGTTTGCGCCTATGAAGGTAATAGACTGGCAGGGCAATAAGGATGACTTTTCAAAGTTGATCGAGATGCCCAAATGAGAACAAAGATTTATTGTGTAATCCCTGGCTTGTATAAGCTGATGCCTGGTGGTGGCTGACAGGAGCCAGTCGTCGAGATACGGAAACACCTGGAATCCTTGACGTCTCAGGTGAGCCGTGACCACTGCCATGCATTTGGTGAACACTCTGGGGGCTGTAGTGAGACCAAAGGGCAGGGCTCTGAACTGGAAATGACTGGACCCCAGCCGAGCGGAGAAATCTCCTGGAGCGTCTGTGAATTTTGATGTGATAGTACATCCTGAAGATCTATTGAGCACATCCAGTTGTCCTTCTGCAAGAAGGGCAGAATTGACTGAAGAGTGACCATTCGAATCTTGTCTTCCTCACAGACTTGTTGAGTCTGCTGAGATCAATATTGGTCTCCAGTCTCCCGTCTTTTGGGGACCAAAAGAACCTTGAGTAGATTCCGGCTCTGAATGGTCTGTTGTAACTGGCTGAATGGCTCTTTTGCAGTAGTTTTGAGACTTCTAACTCTGCAATTTCCCTTAGACCGGGTGGTACATCTGGAAGGGAATTTGAGGGGAAAGGACTTTCCTCGAAAGGAATTATGTAACCCTTGGATATGATCGACTGTACCCATTTGTCTTGAGTGAGGGAATGCCAGGCTTCTGGGTACAGTGATAATCTTCCCCCGACTGCCTCCAAGGAGGGACAGTCGGGCAACATCTCAGGGATGCTGAAAGAGCTTGTCAGAGAGAGGCTCTCTGTTTCCCTGGTTTTTTGGACCCCCTCTGCCTCTAGAGCGGCGTCTGTTGTTGTTACCCCTCTGCCTCTAGGGGTAAACTGACCACGTGAATCCGGCGTGACTCCTTGGGATTTTGGAACCACATTTTGCCACCTTTCTGTCCTTTGGGGTAAGGTCTAGAAGGGGTGGAAAAACGGACTCCTACAGCAGAAAGAGTCTTGCCGTCCTGCTCGCACCTGGTCAAAGTTTCCTTCCCCTGAGGGCCAAACAAAGCTGACCCATCAAAGTGAGAATTTGTGAAGGACGCCTTAAAGGGATCTGCAAAGTCACATAGCCGCATCCAGGCTTGGCGTCTAAGAGCCACACCTGTACCTGCGGCTCTACTCGCTCCATCAGCAGCATATGGTATTAGCCGCATGGAAGAGTTTGCAATGGAATTAAGGGTTCCTAGCTGCGAAGCAATTTTTTCTTGAGCCCCTGCAGCTGTAGGATCCTGTACTACTTCACCCAGCTCCTTAAGGATATCCCTCTGGAGTCTGGTGAAGTGACATAGGTAATTCAGCGAACGCATAGCAAAGGTCGCTGAGGAAAACATCCGCTTACCGTACCTATCCATGGTCCTAGAGTCCTTATTAGGAGGATGGACGGCAGTGCGGAAGGATCTGCAAGTTCCTTTTGGTGGCAGCAGCCACCACCATGGCATCAGCGGGGACACCCTTAGTGAGGAATTGCTTGTCACCTGGGGCAGTGATAAATTTTGAAGGCCTCCTAGGGACTGGCTCTACAGAGTCAGGAGCTGCCCACGCCTTCGGGCAATAACCTGCATAAGGGGTCGAAGGCGGAGACACCCAGGAGGTGGAGGGCCGAGATCCAAACGCCTCTAGGTATACTGACTCATCCTCAGAGGGATTGTTGGTGGGCCAGTTTCCCTCTGTTTAAGGAGTTCTAGGATGTCTGAGAAGGAGACATCCTCAGAGGGGGATATAGGGGATCCCTCTGACTCATCAAAGTCAGTATCTGAAGTGATAGACTCGGGGGAGTCTACATGTTTCCTCTTACAAGTCCTCTTCCTAGGAGGATCTCCCGAAACATCAAGAGAATCCTCGGAAGAGGGGGGAAATTCCCAATGGGGAAACCTGAGGCGGAGGATCTCTGGGTCCTGTAGCAAGAGAAGTGGCAGAGATGTCAACAGGCACCATAGAGGGAGGAGCTAAGGGAACAGACTGCTGACTGATACCAGTGGCCAGCACACTCTTCATCACCTCGAATGCTCCCCTCCCAGGCAGGTCCGAGAGAACCCGTTCCGAAGAACTAGGAACTCCAGGGACCACTGAAAGGGAAGTCTCCGAGGCAGATGTCGGAGCCGAGCTCACCAAGGCCGAGGCTCCAAGGGGAAGAGCGGGCTCGGACAAGGGTCCGATGCCACTCACCCCCTCGGAGGAGACCATGGAAGCCCGACCACCGAATCCCTCTAAGGAAGGTCTCGAAGAGGAGATAAGAGTAGAGGCTGAAGGAACAGAAAGGGGTATCTGTCCTCCAGCCGTAGCAGTAACCATTCCGAAGACTCCAACTCCAAGCTCTGGGGTAGAGTTGAAGGAGGAACTGTAACGGGTGTGGACCAATAGTCGCCTGTTGAGACGGACTATGTAACATTTGGGCCAGTGCCTGTGACTTAAGTAATCTACTGACCACTCTCTCTAAGTCATGGTCAGAAAGCCTGGATGACTTTGAAGATCGGCTCCGATGGCTCCGTTCGAAAGGAGAGGTGAAGCCGAGCGAAGTATCGGCTCCAAGGAAGGAGACCTCGACCTCTTCCTGGAAGGAGCCATCGGAACCGATGAAACTATAGACCCTGTCGGAGCCGACAACTTATCGGAGCCGACAGGTAGCTCGATGCATCGGCTCCAGCGGAGCCGATACAGCCACAAAAGTAACGGTGTCGGAGCCGATCGGGCCGACACCGATGCCTGTGCCACATGGTGGTCGGAGCCGATCAGAGCCGACACCGAAGTGGTCGATGCAGAATCGGGACCGATAGCCATCGGTGCCGAAGGCTGGTTAGCTAGAATCGGCTCCAGCCGAGCCGATCTCGACTCAGAACAAGTCGGAGCGAGGCCGCAGGCTTTGACACAGAAGCCTGGGCCTTGGAAGACTTGGCAGTCTTAGGTGGAGCCGACTTAGCCGGAGAGCCCTCCGGCTTAAGAAGGCCCCTGAGTATAAGCTTGTTTCTTCTTTCCTGCAGGACTCTCTGGCTGAAAGAATGACAAATAGCACAGGAGTCCTGCAGGTGAAGAGGGCCCAGGCAATAAAGGCAAGAAGTGTGACCGTCTGTCAGAGACATCTTCTGACAGCACGAGTCACACTTCTTAAAGCCTGAGACCCTTTCTTTTGACATGGTGTTACAGAAAACACACACACACACCAGTCAAAGCCTTTAATTTTAAATATACCAAAAAGGTATAAGTACCAACACACACACACACCCTAACGGGGGGGGATGGGATGGGTAAAGTCTGACTAAAAAAATAATAAGAGACAGACAAATTTCTGTCAGAAACAGATTAAAACTAAATAAAAACTAACAATAAGGGGTTTTTAAGTTTAAAAGGGGCTAAAATAGCGAAATAGTAATCACTTACCAGGAGCTGGCAAAAGGAGGACCTCATAAGCGAAGCGGCAAACGAGATCTGGATACTTATCGCCTTGCATCATGGGATATGGGGCTGCCTCGAGCTGGTAAAAGTGACTCTCGAGCTTAGCAAGTGCCGAGTCGGAGCCGAGGGATCGGCTCCGAACCCATCAAGCAAGAATGAAGGCGAGATTGACAACTTAACATTAAATATTAACATATTTTTGTCACTATTGCCTGAACACTGATAAAAACAAACTAATACTGTTATATAACAGTCTGAAAACATATATACTTGGCTTTAACTCATACATTTTAACTTTAAACAAACACTGAAGAAATAACTGAAATAGAGTCAACTTCTCCACAGCTGTTGCCAAATTTTACTCTGCACTGTTTCAGTCACTGATGAGGTAAAGGAAGGCCTGGCTTTAAATGCTGAAGTGTCCACTTTATAGTTGGGTCTTTTAAACCTCTTCCTTTCATTTGTTGTGCAAGGCTGGGTAGCTAAAGTTCTTGACTGTATTTAGTACCAGGTCCTTAAAATAACATTTGTATCTTTAATAATTATAAACTGATAGCAGTGCTTATTGCCCTGACCTTATTTACATTTTTCTGCTGGAAATAAACATTTGCAGCTTTAACAACTATAAACTGACAGCATTGCTTACTATGCTGACTACTTGCATTTTTCTGCATGAAAATAAACATTTACTGCTAATAAACTCTTGCAAGTCTAGAGGTTCTCCGGTTTGATTCTTGGCTGGGGTGCCTACTGTGCGGAGTCTGCATGTCCTCCCTGTGGTCGTGTGGGTTTCCTCCGGGTGCTCCGGTTTCCTCCCATATCCCAAAGACATGCAGTAGGTGGATTGGACACACTAAATTGGCCCTAGGTTTGAGTGTGTACGCGTGTGTGCCTTCTGTGGAAGATTGGGTGCCGGGCTGGCAACTCAACACCGTAAAACTCCACTGCCAATCATGGTGATCTGCTGTGGCGACCCCTAACCAGGAAAAAGCCGAAAGAAGAAGAAGAAGAATCTCTTGTAAGTCTGTAGGCAAACAGATAATTTTAAATGAAACTTAAAGTAGTAATGTAACACTGTGTATTTTTGCACCTATATAAAATAAATTTTAACTGCTGAACTTTTTACATTTGGTCTCATGACTCTTAAATATTAATAAGAAGTTATGTACCTACCATAACGTTCCATGTTAGTTGTCTTCTTCTCGCCTTCTTTCTTGCTGGTTGGGTTCGGAGCCGGCTCTCTGCTCCGACTCGGCCATTTTCTAAAGCTCGAGAGCTACTTACTGGCTCGAGGCCTCCCTATATCCCACAATGTCGGGCGCTAGACCCCTAGATCTCGTTTGGAAGACCTAACACCATAATAATACAAAAGGACAACTGTCCAAAAGACAAGACTTCAGCTAGAGGGCTGAAGAAAAAGGTAGAGGCCATAAAAAAAAAAAAAAAAAAAGACTCCGCCAGTGACAAGACTCGTAGGAGGACTCTTCTCTGTCCATCTAGGCTAGGGGGATGGAGGGTGGGATGCAAGAAAGAAAGTGGGAAGAAGACAACTAACATGGAACGTTATGGTAGGTACATAACTTCTTAATGTTAAGTTGTCTCTCTCGCCTTCATTCTTGCTGGTTGGGACAGTGTCCCTAGCACCTTAGTCCCGGGTGGCTCATCGGAACAGACTCTTGAGCACAGTGGAACCAAAATCAGCTCTGCTCCTAGAGGCCAGATCCAATTTATAATATGAAATGAAGGTATGAGGGGTGGCCAATGTGGCCGCCGCACAAATGGCTCCCATAGGTAGCCTTGATTGAAATGCTACCGACGTAGCTAAAGCCCTAGTAGAGTGGCCTTTAGGTTTAGCAGGGAGTTCTTTATTCCTCAACTGATAGACAAGGGTAATAATAGAGGACAAGGGTAGTAATAGAGGACAAGGGTAATAATAGAGGACAACCACCTGGATAAGGTTACTTTAGACACTGGTCGACCTTGCTTACCCTCCGCATATGGCAGGAAGAGTTGGTCTGATTTCCTTATTTGTTCAGTCCTATGCAAATAGAAACGCAATTGCCTATGAATGTCCAACTGGTGTAACTTGTGTTCAGCTTTGTTGGAATAATTTGGAAAAAAGACTGGCAGATCGATGGATTGATTCAAATTGTTCTCTGAGGGAACTTTAGGAAGGAACGAAGGATTAGTCCTGAGTGAAACTCTATCCTTATGGAAAACTAGATAAGGACGACGAACACAAAGGGCTTGAAGTTCAGAAACTCTCCTCGCTGAAGTCATGGCCACCAAAAAGAGGGTTTTCCAAGAAAGCAATTTCAAAGAGCAGGAAGCTGCCGGTTCAAAGGGAGGCAGTATCAAAGAAGCTAGGATCAAATTCAAGTCCCACGGAGGCGGGGGATCTCTCACTGGAGGCCTGAGCAAGACTGTTCCTTTCAGAAAGGCTTTGCAAAGCTTATGGGACATGATGCTGGTTTCTGACAGGCCCGTACGGAAATCAGAGATCGCCGCTAATTGAACTCTAATGGTGGCCAACGAGGAGCCCGCTTGAAAAAGTTCTGCTAAGAAGTCCAGAACGTTATGGACAGGGGCCTTGAAGGGATCAATATTTCTAGCCTCTGCCCAGAAAGAGAAACGTTCCCACTTACTAGCATAAGTCTTCCTGGTTGTAGGTTTGGGCGAAGAAAGGATAATCTCACGCACTGAATTGGAAATACTGGGAAGCCTGGCTAAGGTTGGAAGTGGAGCAACCAAGCCGTGAGGTTGAGAGACTGGAGAGACTGATGCAGCCCGCCCGACTGATGGATCAGGAGGTCCGGAACTGGGTCCAGATTCCAAGGCTGCTCTAGAAGGCAACGATGCAGGAATGAGAACCAGATTTGTTGAGGCCAGTAGGGGGCAACGAGGATCATCCTGCAACCCAGCATGGTAGCTTTATGAATTAGTTTGGGAATTAGTGGAAAGGGTGGGAATGCATACAGAAGTCCCTGGGGCCAATCGTGAACTAGAGCGTCTCTGGGGGAGTGTCCAGGAAGAGAGTGAAGAAACTGTCGCACTTGCTGTTGAGAAGAGTAGCGAAAAGGTCGCAGCAAGGCTGACCCCATTTGCGGAAGATTCTGTCCACTACTATCCGGTTGAGAGACCACTCGTGAGGCATGAGAATAGCTCTGCTTAGCCGGTCCGCTATGACGTTGGACTTCCCAGAGATGTGCGTTGCTGTCAGAAACCATTGAGAGGAGATCGCCCACTGCCATAGTCTGAGTGCTTCTCGACATAAGGGATATGACTTGGTTCCGCCCTGCTTGTTGAGATGTACCACACTACAGACATACTTGTCTGTCTGAATTGCAATGATCCCAGTGGGTAGAGAGTTCTGAACAGCTTGCAACGCTAAAAGCTCCGCCCTCATCTCCAAGACATTTATGTGCAAGTGGTACTCGTGGGGTTGCCAGGTGCCCTGGACAGTCCTGCCCTGAAAATGCCCCCCCCCCACCCGATCAGGGAGGCATCCATGGTCACCGTGGCAACTGGAGGAGGAAGGACAAATGGTCTGCCCTGGGGTACTGATGGAGAGACCATCCACCAAGCCAAGTGGTCTTTGCACGACTGTGTGATTATTATCTTGTGAGACAAAGGAAGTTGTTAATAGGACCATTGGGTGAAAAGCATCCACTGGAGAATCCTCATGTGAAAACGAGCCAGGGGAATTAATATAATTGCTGCTGCCATGAGACCTAATGTTTTTAGGACGAATCTGGCCTGAATCTTTCTGCATCCTAATAATACCTGTAAATGTCGGCTAATGTCTGCCACTCTGTCTACTGGAAGTCTTGCGGACAGATCTTTCGTATTTAATCTTGCGCCTATAAAGGTTAAAGACTGACAAGGCGACAATGCAGACTTTTCAAAGTTTACTGAGACACCTAGGTTGGAGCATGTTTGGATGGTATAATCCCTGGCTCTCAGCAATTGATGTCTGGAGGTAGCAGTAAGGAGCCAATCGTCTAGATATGGAAACACCTGGAATCCTTGCAGTCTCAGGTGAGCGGTAACCACTACCATGCATTTGAACACTCTGGGGGCTGTGGTGAGACCAAAGGGCAGGGGCTCTGAAGTGGTAATAACTGGCTTCCAGCCGGAAGCAGAGAAACCTTCTGGAACGCCTGTCCATTTTGATGTGGTAGTACGCATCCTGAAGATCTATGGAGCACATCCAATTGTCCTGACCCAAGAAGGGTAGAATGGACTGAAGTGTGACCATCCAGAACTTCGTTCTTTGAACAGACTTGTTCAGTCTGCTGAGATCCAAAATGGGTCTCCAGTCCCCGGTCTTTTTTGGTACCAAAACGAACTGAGTAAATTCCAGATCCTTGCTGGTCTGCTGGGACTTGTTGGATGGCCCGTTTTTTTAGCAGTCTTGAAATTTCTTGTACCGCCTGTTCCCTTAGACTGGGTGGAACATCTGGGATGGGGTTGTTTGATTTTAAGAGCGTGTGGACAAACGGGATTTTGTAACCTCCGGATATGATAGACTGTACCCATCTGTATCGAGTGACGAGACGCCAGGCTTCTGGGTACAGAGACAACCTTCCCCCGACTGCCTCAGAAGGCAGACAGCCGAGCAGCCCCTCAGGGGTGCTGGAAGGGCTTGTCAGAGAAAGATTCTCTGCTGCTCTGTTCCCTCCTCTGCCTCTGGAGGGAAACTCGCCACGTGTGTCGGGCACGGCTCCCTGGGGTTTCCGGAACCACATCTTCCCTCTCTTCTAACCTTTAGGGTATTGTCTAGAGGGAGTGGAAAAACGGACTCCCACGGCAGAGAGTCTTGCCTTCCTGCTCACACCTGGTAAGTGTATCTTTCACCTGAGGTCCAAACAGAGCCGAACCATCAAAAGGGGTGTTGGTGAAAGATGCCTTGAAGGGATCAGCGAAGTTACATAACCGCATCCAGGCATGTCTTCTCAAAGCCACGCCTGTGCCTGCGGCTCTACTCGCCCCATCGGCCGCATATGAAATGAGACGCATGGAGGAATTAACGACAGTTTATCTTGTCTTGAGCCCCCGCAGCTGATGGATCTTGCAGGGTATCTCCTAGCTCCTTGAGAAGATCCCTCTGAAGATGGGTGAAGTGGCACAAATAATTCAGCGACAGCATGGAGAAGGTCGCTGAGGATAACATCCGCTTCCCGTATCTATCCATTGTCCTAGACTCTTTATTAGGGGGATGGACAGGTACAGAAGTGTCAGCCAACTCCTTTTTCTTGGCAGCTGCTACCACCATGGCATCAACGGGGACACCCTTTGTCAAAAACTGTTTATCTTGAGGGGCCGTAATAAACTTAGTGGGCCTGCGGGGGGTTGGTTCCAGTGTGTCCGGAGCTGACCACGCCTTCCGAGCCACCACTTCCATTAATGGATCGAAAGGCGAAGACACCCAGGAGGTGAAGGGGCGAGAACCAAACACATCCAAGTATACAGACTCGTCCTCAGAAGGGTTAAGAGCAGACCAGTTCCCCCTCTGCTTAAGGATCTCAAGGATGTCTGAGAAAGAGACATCTTCAGAGGGGGATCTTGGGGACCCTTTTGAATCCTCCAAGTCAGTATCTGACGTGACCGACACTGGGGAGTCAACATGTTTCCTCTTACATTTCCTCTTTCGAGGGGGCTCCTCTGAAATCTCAGGGGAGGCCTCGGAAGAGGAAGATGCACCCAGTGGAGTGACCTGGAGCGTTTGATCCCCTCGCTTGGGGTCTGGAGGAGGGGCAGAGACCGAACCAGGCACCCTGGGGGGAGGAGCTGAAAGGGCTGATCAAGGTACTCAGAAGTCAGCATGCTCCTCATGACCTTGAAGGTGCCCCTATCTGGCAGAGAAGAGGGCCCCCACTCCGGGAAGACGGGAATCCTCTCCGGCACCGAAAGGGACAGCTCTGAGGCCGATGTAGGAGCCGAGCTTACCTGCGCCGAGGCTCCGAGAGGGAGAAAGGGGTCAGACAAGGGTCCGGAGCCGACGAGGGGGACTCTGCACCCAGATCCCTCCAAGGACAGAACCACTGAAGAGATCGGAGCTGACGAAGGAGCCGAAAGGGGAAGCATCGGTGCAGTTTCCAGGATCCAAGCCCCAACAAGCTCCGGCTCCGAACTGACAGGAGTAGTCGGAGGAGGAACTACTTCAGAAAAAGGAGCAGCCACAGCCTGATGAGGAGGGCTAGTTAACATTTTAGCTATGGCCTGCGATTTGAGGAGTTTGCTAACCACTCTCTCCAAGTCATGATCGGACAGCCTCGAGGACCGAGAACAGTGGGACCTATGGCTCTGTTCAGACTGTAACAAAGGTGATCCCGGAGCCTAGCGAATCAACTCCAGGGATGGCGACCTGGACTGCTTACGGCTCCCTGACTGCTCTGACACCAAGGTCGGAGCCAAGAGAGATTTTGATACTTCGGTTCCGGCCGGAACCGAAATTGAAGCAGAAGCTCCACTTGGCGACAGCTCCGTACTGGGAGCCGACGGCTTGGTGGGCATAGGGGTTTTCGCTGGCTGAGACTTTGCCGGAAAACCCTCGGGTTTTAGTAACCCCCTGAGAATTAACTTGTTCCTATGCTCCTGCAGGACTCTCGGACTAAAGGCATGACATACCGAGCAAGAGTCCTGCAGGTGTAGGTCACCCAAACAATAAACACAAGAAGTGTGACCGTCTGTCAGAGACATTTTCTGACAGCATGAGTCACACTTCTTGAACCCTGATACCTTGGTATCCTTTGACATTTTATAGAAAAAGGGAATACCAAAGGAAGAAATTTAGACTAGTGCAAAACACACACACTAGTCCACCTTCACACAAAAAAGTTTAGGTAACTATACTAACAAAACTAAGACTATGATCTTAGACTAGAAAGGCTAAACACTACTTCCTACTGAAAACAATATAAAAGGGAAGGGGATAGCCTCCAACTTAAACGGCCTACTTAGGGAGATGGGGGGGGGGGGGGGACTCTCTAAGTAAAAACGAGTTTCCCAAGGGTAAGGAAACACAGGAAAAACTAAGACTAGTCTACAGTACTACCCTGATTTAACAAAAAATTTGAAAAATATACTCTAAAAGTTTAACTACTAAAAATACAAAAGATTAATACGACCTGAGCCAGTGAAGCGCAACCTCGTAGCTGAAGCGGCAAACGAGATCTGGGGGTCTAGCGTCAGGCATTGTGGGATATAGGGAGGCCTCGAGTCAGTAAGTAGCTCTCGAGCTTTAGAAAATGGCCGAGTCGGAGCCGAGAGTCGGCTCCGAACCCAACCAGCAAGAATGAAGGCGAGAGAGACAACTTAACATCATACTGTTCAGTGAGTTAAACTCCACCCACTGTCACCATAACAGTTTCTTTAGCGGACTTCATTTAAATTTTCAGTAGTACTGAATGCTGCAAAAATTTATTATTACTGTCTACAATTTTTTTTAATAAATAGTCAAACTGTAAAAGCATTAAATGGATCTTTGCCATATAGCCCTATGGCAATTAGTACTGTCATTAATTCAGCTTGCTAGGCTGGCTGTTCGGAGCTGATGTGCTTGGCAAACTGCCATCTCCATAGAAAACATATGCAGTCTCAAACTCATAGCCGGCCTTAGGCATAGGCAAACTAGGCGGCTGCCTAGGGCGCCGCTCTAGCAGGGGCGCTTTTCCAGTATTTATTTGATGTAGGCAGATCTGGATGGGTGCACCGGGTGGTGTGGGAGGGTGTGCCATGGAGACCTTTTGTCTTGGGCACCGGTTGATCTAAGGCCGCTCCTGCTCAAACTGATTACATAATGTACTCTTTTATACAAAGGATCTGAATTCTTAACTGTGTTGTCACTTTTACAATGTAGCATGGACTTTAAATTTTACATTCTGTAAACTAGCAAACATTTTGTCTCTATATTACGATATTGTTTATGCACTGCAACACTAATACAAAGCTCTTAACTAACGACTGCTAAACAAAACAATAATACAAAAAAGAAATTGCATCTTACCACAACATTCCATTTGTGTTGTTGATCTTGTTTCATTCATCACTGATGGGTTCGGTTCCGAGCCCTCAGAACCGAGTCGGCCTAATACCAAGCTCGCCCCAGCCAAAAAACTCTCAAGCTAAGCTTTATCTCAGATAGAGTTTGCCTAGTATTAGTAAAGAAGAGGCCATTTCTGCGCAAATACCCTAAAACTCAACACATGGACCCAAAGTATCCCCCAGGAGCCTTTGGAGGGGGAAGGAGGGTGGTAAGTGATGAATGAAAGAATATCAACAACACAGATGGAATGCTATGGTAAGATGGAACTTCTTTATCTGATGTTGTTAATACTCGTTCCATTCATCACCAATGGGACAGAATCCCCAGCTACCTTGTGTTCCTTGGGCGGCCCTTATGGAAGAATGTTCCTGAGCACCATTGAGCCAAAGGAAGCTCCCCCTCTGGAGACCACATCCAATTTGTAAAGATTAATAAAAGTGTGGGGGTTAGCCCATGTGGCTGCTGCACAAATATCATCCATAGAGGCTCTTGAATGGAAGGCTACAGAAGTTGCCATAGATCTGGTAGAGTGGGCTTTAACATTCTGTGGTATAGTTTTTTTCGCAAGCAAATAGATGTAGTGCATGCATTCCTTGGCCATTTAGATAAAGTCACCTTGGAGACAGAATTTCCCATTCTAGGTCCAGAGAAGTAAATGAAAAGTTGGTCAGTTTTACGTATTGCTTTGATTCTGTCTAAATAAAACCTCAGTTGTCTACGTACTTCCAAAGAGTGTAGACAGTATTCTCCTTTATTAGTAAAATTTGGGAAAAATACTGACAAGTCAATGGTCTGATTGATGGAAAATTCTGAAATAACTTTGGGGAGAAAAGATGGGTTTGTCCGGAATGATACTCTGTCCTTGTGGAAGATTAAATGGGGCTTTTTAATGCATAATGCCTGAAGCTCTGAAATATGTCTGGCTGACGTGATGGCTATCAGGAAAAGGGACTTCCAAGATAAAAATCTGAGGTCACACTTTGCTGCAGGTTCAAAAGGAGGCTGAGTTAAAGACTGAAGAACTAACGTGAGGTCCCATGGCTCTACAGTTTGACTGGAGGCTTAATGCGAGAGATCCCTTAAGAAAGGTTTTGCATAACCAAAGAGACGAGGGAAGAATTATCCAATCCATCATGAAAGTTAGAAATAGCCGCTAAATGTACTCGTATGGTAGAAGCTGCAGCTCCATCCTCAAAAAATGTTGATAGATATCTTAGGACTGCTGTAACTGAAGCAGAGTACAGGTCTAGCCTTCTTTTCTTAGGCCAAATAGCGAATCTCTTCCATTTGTCTAGATACAGTCTTCTGGTGGATGGTGTGTGCGAGGCCAGGATAATGTCACGTACAGGTGAGGGAAGGTTATCATGCCGGGAGACTAACAGAAGTGGAAAAACCAAGCTGTCAGCTTGAGACTGGATAGCTTTGGGTGACTCAATCCTTGGGGGTGCAAAATCAGGTCTGGAAAAGGGTCCAGAATCCACGGTCGTCATAACAGATGAGGCCGAAGGAAGGGGAACCAAACTTGTCGAGGCCAAAAGGGAGCTATGAGGATCACTGAATTTCAACTGAATAGCTTTCTTTATGAATTGGGGAATCAGAGGGATGGGGGGATAGGCATATAGCAGTTCATTGGGCCAATTGTGAATCAGAGCATCCCTCAGGGACTCCCCCTGTGGGGGAAATAGGGCAAAATAGCTGCTGCATTTGTTGCTGGATGGGGAGTCGAATAGGTCGCAGCAAGGCTGGCCCGAACAGCTGAAAATTTTCGCCACTACGTTGGGATTGAGGGACCACTCGTGAGGCAGCAGAATACATCTGCTCAACTTGTCTGCAATCACACTGGCATTCCCTGGGATATGCTTTGCTATCAGAAAGCAGTTGGAAGCTATCGCCCACTGCCAAATTATGGCCTCTCGACATAGGGGATAGGACTTTGTTCCTTCCTTGCTTATTGATATACCAGACTACTGACATGTTGTCTGACTGAATTGCAATTGTTCCAGAAGGAAGAACTAACTGGAATGCTTGCAATGCTAACAGCACCGCTCTCATTTCTAGAATGTGGGTATGCAGGTTGGCCTCCATAGTGGACCATATGCCTTGGATTGTCTTTGCCTGAAAATGGCCCCCCACCCTATCAGGGAAGCATCCGTGGTCACAATGGCCTTGGGTTAGGGAGGATAGAATGGGCAGCTCCAAAGTTCTGTCTGTGACCTCATCCACCAAAGGTGGTCCTGTTTGCAACAATTGGTTATCTGAATCTGAAAGCATACAGGATGATGATTTGGAAACAATTCAGATAACAGAAGCCATTGAAGTATTTGCATATGTAGTTTCGCAACAGACACTATTGGTATGGCAGCTGCCATGGATCCTAAAACCTGAAGAACCTCCCTTGCTGAGGCTTTGATTTGACAGAGTATCACCTGGAGCTGTAGCCTCAATCTCTGAAGTTTGTGAACTGGGAGAGACACCAGACAAGAATGGGTGTCAAAGACTGCTCCAATGAACTCTATGGACTGAGTCGGATCAAAGTTGGATTTCTCCCAGTTTATAGTTATTCCCAAAAGTCTAGCCAGGGAAAGAGTATACTGTAGGGCTGCTACCAGAAGATGCTTGGTGAGGGTGGTAAGGAGCCAATCGTCCAAATATGGAAATACCCAGAATCCTTGCAGCCTCAAGTGAGCTTTGACCACTGCCATGCACCTTTGTGAACACTCTTGAGGGCTGCAGAGTCTCCAAATGGCAGGGCACAAAATTGGTAGTGATTGGCTCCTAGCCAGAAGCAAAGTAGACTCCTGGAGCGTTTGTCCATTTTGATGTGGTAATACGCATCCCAGAGCTCTATCGAGCACATCCAATTGCCTTCCCTTACAAAAGGGAGAATGGACTGAACTGTGACCATCTGGAATTTCATTTGGGCAACAGAGTTGTTCAAATTAGTGAGATCCAGAATTGGTCTCCAGTCCCCTGTATTTTTGGGCACCAAAAAGAATCTTTAGTAGAATCCGGATCCACATTGGTCTGGTGGGGCTATTTGGAGGACTCTCTTTTAGCACAGCTTGTTTATTTCTGCAGCTGCTTCTTCCCTTTGACCGGGTGGAATGACAGGAAGTTTTGTCGGAAGTTTTGGGTAAGTGATGAGGGGAATGGTGTAGCCTCTGGTTATAATCTTCTGCACCCAACGGTCAGACTTTATTGAATGCCAGGCAGCATGGTGCAGAGAGAAATGTCCCAGACTGCTTCCAAAGGAAAGCAATCAGGCCACTCTTTAGAAACGCTGGTAAAGCTGCCCAGAGAAAGAATCCCTGGGTCCCTGATAACGCAGACCCCCTCTGCCTCGGTAGGGGCATTTTCCACAATTGTTACCCCCTCTGCCCCTGGGGGTATTTATCGCCACATGTGGCACGGAAAGGGCCAGATTGGTGCGCCACATTTTTCTGCTCCTCTGGTTCCTGGAGGAACCTATGGCAGACAGGTCTTACCATCCTGCTCACACCTGGTCAGGGTGTTTTTCACCTTGGGCCAAAAAGGAAGACGTTTTGATTGGAGCGTTCAGGAAGGAAGACTTGAAAGGGTCCACGAAGTCACAGAGGTGCATCCACGCATGGCGTCTCATAACTATGCCTGAACCCATCGCTCTAGCCGCCCCTTTGGTTGCATGTGAGAGCAGCCTCATGGACGAATTGGAGATCGATTCCAGGGTTGCGAGATGCGAGCTAATGGTCTCTTACCTAGTCAGACACCTGTCCTGCAAGCGTTCCAGAGAGTTCGGAAACCAAGTCTCTTTGGAGCCGCGTAAAATCTGCCAACTAATTCAGAGACCGTATGGCAAAAGTCGCTGAAGCAAAAACTCGCTTCCTTAATCTGTACACAGCCCGCGACTCTCTATTGGGCAGATGAACAGTACGACTCTCTTCGGAGAGATCCTTTTTTGTGGCCACTGCCACCACCATAGCATCAGCTGATAAACCTCTTGACCAATGTTGGTTTTCCTCGAGGGGGGGTGGTGGTACCTTGTCAGATCTCCGAGGGATCGACTCAACAGAATCAGGGTTCTTCCAGGTACGCTGCACCACAAGTTGTACCAGCTCGTCGGCAGGTGGGGTCACCCAAGAGGTAGATGGCTGGGCACAAAAAGCCTGCAGAAACACGATCTCCCCGGAAGAAGGGTTAGTGGGCTTCCAATCACCCCTCTGTTTCAACATTTCAAGGATGTCCCCAAAGGAGACATCAGGGGGTGACCGTGGGGGACCCTTCACAGTCATCAAAATCCATATCCTCTGTCACAGATTCTTCAAGGGAGTCTGCGTGCTTCCTCTGGGCTCCTCAGCGGGGGCCTCGGAGGAGGACTCAGAAGAGGGGGCACCCTGTTAACAGGGTCTCCTGCAACTTTCCTGCCCAGTGTCCCAGCAAGGTGGCTTGCGTCAGCTGTAGCTCAGGGGAAAGAGAGATCTGGGGTTTCGACGTCGGTGGAATGCTTCCAGAAGCAAGTGCCCTTTCCATAGTTCGGAAAGCAGGTCCATCTGAAGAGGGATGGAAGCCCAAAAGCGAGAAGTACAACCTCGGAACCAGGGTCACATCCTGCTCCGTCGAACCCACTCCTGAGGGTGGAGCCTCAACCAGGATCGGTGCAGACAAAGCTCCCAGCACCGTGGACAGAACCGTAGACACACTCCGAACCATACTCTGAGCTGAAGAGCCCGCATCCCAATCACGGAGTTGAGGAAGGCACGGTTCAGAAGGGAACAAAAACCAAAGGGACAGCCCCAGAGCCCCAATGAGGTCCACTACAAGCGCCGAGATGGGGGGGTTCGGAAAATGACATCGGAGCTGAAAACTTTGGAACTGGTATGGTCAAAAGAGGAGAGTAGGATGGAGTCAGTGGAGAAACCAACCCAGGTCATGCAGGTGGATGGGTCCTAGACGGAGTGGATTATGCCCCTGGCTGTCAACAGCTGATTCACAAGACACACCATGACAAACTCGGAATGGCTCCTGGTGGATCTAGCGGATACTCCCGACGGGAAGACAGGTCATTCTAGGAACGGACTATATACTTGCCCTAGAAATGGATCTGTTGATGGAGTAGAGGGTCCGTGGTGTGGAATCTATCAGCACCGATGTCTCAAGCTTGGAGACAGGAAGAATCGGCATCAAAATTGTCGTTATCAGAAGAGTGAAAGAACTCTGCGCCAGAAGGGCCCGGAGCCGACACAGAAGGTTCAGTAGTAAATGGAATCGCAGAGGCAGGCATCAAAGGAGTGCAACGTGTCGAAGCAGCACTTGGTGCCGAAGCTGTAGTAACCTTTGGAAAAATCAGTAGTCGGTGTCGCAGACAGTATCAGAGATGAAGCGGGTGCCGATATAGGTACAGTCATAGTTAGAGCGAAGAGGTCGGTGCCGATGAGGCAGACTTGTGCGCCGAAGACCATTTTGGAACTTTAGACTTTACAGACATGCCCTGGTCACCAGATGGTGAAGAGGGGTTAGAGTGGGACCTTTTCTTTTCTTTAGTTAGAGGGAATGAGACCTCCATCACAGAAAGGGCCTCTGAAAAGGGCAACTTAAGGAGGCTTTTCAGAATCAGTTTTTGAGCTCGTTCAAGGTGCGCCGACTAAAACTTTTTCAAATCACACGAGGGGGAGATGGGGCACCGCCAGACAATAAACACAGTCATCAGTTTTCCCTTACAAGAAGCACAATGCTTAAACCCCAATGTGCCTTTTTTATCAGACATCATGAGCAAATATACACACAGCTCACAGTAAGTCAGATAGGAAACTAAGGCAAAGAGTTCTACTATATTTATATCTAAATAGATATCAAAGATAGGTGAAAAAGGAAGAAGAATACCAACGATGGTATTTAAGAAATACCACAAGGGTAGGGAGAAAGGCCGTACCACCAATGGTACTGAAAATTACCAAAAAGGTAGAAAGAGAAGGGTAGAAGTGCTTATAGATAGCTTCAAAGTTAAAGGAATATCAAAAATACCAACAAGAAATAAGACAGACAATATCCAGAAAAAATATGAAAAGTTTACACTTAGCTGAGAGCTTGGCTTGGACGCGGCGGCAAACTAGATCTGAGGTAACAGGGAGAAGGGCACTATGAGTAAAAACTTAGCTAGTGAATGTTTTGGCTGGCGTGAGCTTGGTATTAGGCCGACTCAATTCCGAGGGCTCGGAACCAAACCCATCAGTGATGAATGGAAAGAAGATAAACAACATCAGATAATTCAAGTGCCGTAACTGTAACCCTTTATTCTGCAAATTAATTTGACTGTTAGTTCTGATATACCTTACAAGACAGAGGTATACGGTTACCTTTTTTTCCTAACTGGCCACATCCAATATGTCTTTCTGAGCACTTCAGTTGTGTCACCTGAACCGGAACTTATTTTATCTTTAACCCATAAATCTGCATACTCCTGCTGTAACCAATTCTTTAACATCTGCACATTTGCACAAATCTTGTCAATGAAGTCTAATGAAATGTTTATACCTAGTACACAGCAGCGTAACTTTGAACTGTTAGCTGCTGTAATCTTTGACATTTTAAATCCTGACAAAATTGCATTTGTGTCTTTTAATAAAGATCTATGTGTAACTGAAATTGATTCATCTGTAAACAATGAAATATTGTTGGTTTTTTTTTTTAACCTTAAACAATGACAGATTAATGCTCTGATCTTTACAGACAGTTATGGGATGCATTCTTTTACTTAGCACTGAAGTGTGGTTTTTCAGTTGTACTGGAATTTACTTTATTAAAATCTGCACTCTGGATTTATTTTGTCTCCCTTCAGTGCAAACACTGCACTTGATTCTGAAAATAAGAAACTAGAGATGAAGTAATGTGAAATTGAGACATTGCCTGCATGTTATGTACATTGACTTTGTTGACATTTGTATGTTTAAAGTTGCAACAGAATACTGTATTTTGAATTACATGTATTACATTCTGAACACTTGTATGTGAAACTATACTACAACAGAAATTATTATGAATTGCATGTGCTGAAGCATTTACATTTAAATTTGAGACCGTACTGACTTCTGACTCATTAGCTTGCTTCTGTGATTTAAACAGTTTGTGTTTAGACATATTTAACATTTTTGAACTAACCACCTTTAACTTTAAAAGAATATTTCTAGACTTTTTTACCCAGGTTTTAAAATTAAACAAAAGATTTACTGACATCTGAACTGCAGAAGTATTACTTGACATGTTTATATGCAAATTAATTTAACTGATTAATTTAAACTTTTTTGAGCTGGTAACTAAAAGGTGTATATAAAATCTTACATAACTTTATAGTCCTGGAAGAATGTGAGCCTTTGGTTGTAGCTTATTAAACTTTTCTTGCTTTTTTGCTGAGTGACGTCACACTGGAAACTTGACAATTTGTGGAGATAGCTGTTAACTAGATAATGTCTTTCATGTTTTGAAGGAACACTACTTTGATTTAATACTGGTCTGCTGAAGTTATTTGAGGCTTTTCTGAAGTAAACACTGGTGCTGTGCACTTTGACAGCTGCATTTATTATATGTTGTCTGCTGTGTCCATTTTCTACATGGAGTGGTGCTGTCTTAGTGGAACATCTTTCTGCAGCTGTTTCTGTTGGTTTTCTGATAAGACTGATTTACTTTGTAGAAAACATGTAGCTGAACAAAAACTGTTATTCTGTAGATTTTTAAAGAACATACGTAGTGTGACCAAGTCTGGAAATGAGCGATACCTTTACTGAAAGGGTGGTCTGTAGCACAGTTGATTACCTTTACTGGAGCCTCTCAGCTGGAAAACCTCCAGAGTGCTGTTGAAATGTCCATAGTACTTTTGCTGTAGTGACTTGGGAGAACAGTCACTGTGAACTTAAGAAAATATATACTGCATTGGAAACTGGATTTGAAAGGGTTACACATTACAACTGTCTCTGATTTTCTGATTATAGCTGTTTGCTGCGTTGCCCCAGACAGCAGGCCTGTTCGGGTGCCACTGTAAAAATTGTAAGACTGTATTGTACCATAATTAGCTGGAAACACTGTAATGAGACTGAGAATGAAAGTCGATCTGTTAATTACTCAAACTCGTGCTGAACAGGTGCCAATCTCTCCTTTATGGGAGAAGTCTTGTATACTTCTCAGAATGAAATTTTCAAACACTGTAGTTCATTCAATAAGGCTTTATCAGATGTTCACAATATTCAAATACTGTCTTCATTAACATTGCTGATAAACAATTAGTATTCAAAGTTACTGCATGTCATATTCTGATTGTCCTGAACAACGTAAACTAATATAGTCTTTATTTGACTTGTCTTTTGTACTCAGGCACGAGTATCTCTAATCTTCTCTGAAATAACAGGTCGTACAAACTACTTAACCTTAACAGACTTCCTTAACTGTATCTGAAGTATATTTAATAATACCAAAACCCCGTGATGCTTTTCGCTCCCTCTTAGCCTTGGTGCCCTTGGTTTCCAGGCTTGGCCTTAATTTAACATTTCATTAAGAAACATTCTGTAGCTGGCAAGACTTTCTTTCTCTTGAGAAAAAAACACACTTGTCTGCACACTTTATGCTCATCTTTCCTTTCTAATAAACTGCTGACCAGCAAGGTTATCCTCTCTTTCTGCTTAACTGTCTTTTATGCATAAACGAAACACAATTTCCGTTTTACCTTTAGCCTGTTTAATGTCTAATAACTTTAAAATGGAAGTCCCCTAATCTAATAAAAGGATATAAACAGTTAATCTGACTTTGATATCTTTGCTTCTATGTATCCGAGCTGTCGAACATCCAGCATGTGGAGCATATATTCACCTTTGTTCGAAAATCTTGGAAAAAAAAAAGGACTGGCAAATCAAATGACCGATTTAGATTTGCTTCGGGTGTTACCTCTGGCAGAAAGGATAAATTTGTTCTCAATGCCACTCTGTCTTGATGAAAAAAACAAATATAGTGGTTTGCAAGACGGTGCTTGTAACTCGGAAATTTGTCTAGCAGAGGTAATTGTTCCAGGAGAAAAATTTCAAGTTTGCTGAAGCTGCTAGTTCAGAAAGTACTGGAGTCAAAGCCTGAAGCATTACAGTGATATACCATGGAGGAACTGGGTCCCTTATCGGGGGGGGGGGGCTCGAGTGAGAAGGTGCCTTTAAGGAATGCTTTAGAAATGTTAAAAGAGGTTATGGAAGTGTCATTGTGTCCCAAGTGAAAATCTGAGGTGGCAGACATCTGCACTTTGACAGCCCAGAAACTGAAACCTTTCTGAAAAATTTCTGATGAAAAAATCCAAATTCGAAGGAAGATGAGCTGAGAAAGGATCTAATCCCCACAATGAGACCCAAGTAGAACATTTTTCCGTTGATTTAGTAAACCTTTTTGGTGGACTGCTTTTGAGGAGCAGAAATTATGTGAACCACTGAGGAAAACAGCATGGCATCTCTGGTTATTGCTAGAATTAGAGGAACCATGCAGTTAATGTCCAGGCTTTTAGATCCAGCACATGCAATCCAGGATGACTCAGAAGGGCTGGATTCAGATCCAGCATCCATGGAAGATGTTGCAAATAAGCCCAAAGGAAGGGGAACCAAATCTGCTGGGGCCAAAAAGGGGGCAATGATTATCACACTGGTCTTGCACCTTCTGGCTTTCTGAACACATTTTTATCACCAAGCATACTGGGAGGAAAGTGTAAGAGACCTAAGGGCCAAATGCAACACCATCTCTCTACGACTCTCCCTGAGGAAGGATCAAGGAAAAATAACTGCTACAATTGTTTAGGTATGAGGCAAACAGAATGCAGCAATGCTAGCTCCAGCGGCTGAAACTGTGTTGTCACTGTCTAAAGGGACCACTCATGGAGAACTATCGACTTTCTCAACTTGTCCACTAGTACATTTGACATCCCCAGGTTCTGACAGAAATGCTGCCCCATGAAGCACTCCTGTTAGAAAATGATGGGAAGACATCATCCACTGCAACACTCTCACGGCTTCCTGGCAAAGTTGACAAACAGGTTACAAAAAAAGTTATGTACTTACCATAGCGTTCCATCTGTGGTGCCCATTATCATTTTTCTTCAACTGTTGAGTCAGGATCCAATCATCTGATCAGACTCTGCTGTTACTAAAACTTGTGGTAACCAAAAAGCTCTCAGTATTCTCTCTTACCCATAATGCACCAGCCCCTAACATACCAGAGATCTTGTTGCTGCATTACCTAAAGTAAGATGTGCTAATATATTTTACAGAAGGAACTATAGCTAGAAATAAACACTAAGGACAGTGGTGTGCTTGTATCTCTTTCTTCCAGAAGTCTGCTGTGATAAGGGTTGGGGGGGGGTTGGTGGGCGAGAAGTTGAGGAAGAATGAAAGTGGACAACAGAAATGGAACGTTATGGTAAGTACACAACTTTTTATCTGATGTTGTCAATGTTCATTCTACCCTTGACTGCTGCGACAAGAGTCCCTAGCTACCTAAAATCTCCTGTGGACTCTAAGGAAGGATTTTCCTAAACATAGTTGAGCCAAAGGCTGCTCTTCCCCTCAAGACCAGATCTAGTTTATAATGAGTGATAAAGGTATAAGGGTTTGCCCAAGTTGCAGCCACAAATATATCATCCATGGAAGCCCTAGATAGCAATATGGAGGAAGTTGCCATGGACCTAGCTGAGGGAGTTCTTAGAGGTTTTTGTCAAGGTTAGACCCAACTTGTTATAGATAGATAAATGCAATCCATCAGCCATCTGGCTAGGGTTACCTTTGCAACTGGTTTGACCAATTTCAAATCTGTAAAGGACACAAATAATTGATCTAATTTCTTTTGTTCTATCCAAGTTAAAACGTAATTGTCTGTGAACATCCCATAAATGCAACATATATTCACCTTTGTTTGCAAATTTAGGAAAGAATATTGGCAAATTAATGGATTGATCGATACTGGATTCTGACACCACCTTAGGAAGGAGACCGACATTGGTACCTAATGTGACTCTATCCTTATGAAAGATCAAGTAGGGAGGTTTAGATGACTATGCTTAAAGTTCTGAAATTCTTCTAGCAGAGGTAATGACCACTAGACAAATAATTTTCCAGGTCAGGGACTTAAGATCACATATAGCTGCTGGTTCAAAGGGTGAACAAATTAAGGCCTGCCGTACCAAGTTCAAATCCCATGGTGGAGTAGGACGTCTCAGCAGGAGTGTGCCTCTCAAAAATGCTTGACAAAGTTTAGAAGATGCCACAAAAGAATTTTCAAATCTAATATGAAACGTTAGATACTGCTGCTAACCGCGGTGCTAGCCTCCTCATTAAAATTTGTCAGCAATTCAAGTATACCATTTATCAGAGCTGAGAAGGGGTCATTGTGTTTTTGTTGTGCCCAGCAAATGAACCATTTGCATTTACTTGTGCAAAGTTTTCTTGGAGAAGGCTTATGGGAAGATAAAAGAATGTAACTGACAGGGAAGAGAGCATTGGTTGTTATAGTATTAATGGAATTGCAGAAACCACGCTGTCAACTTGAGGTCTGAGATATCCGGATGAATCACACCTGTTGGGTGGGACAGGAGGTCTGAAATTGGATCCAGAATCTAATGTTGGTAAAGCAGATAAGGCCATAAGAAGAGGAACCAAATCTGTTGCGGCCAGCAAGGTGCAGTGAGGATGACACTGCTCTTCAACTGGGCAGCTTTCTGCAGAAATCTTGGAATTAGGGGAAATGGCGAGTAAGCATAAAGTAGACTGGTGGGTCAATCATGAAGCTGAGCATCCCTCGGTGGGGGGATTAGCAGAAAGTAGCTGCTGCATTTGTTGTTTAGGGGAGAAGCAAAAAGATCATAGCAAGACTAGCCCCATTGATGGAAAATCATGTCTGCCACTGTCATGCAGAGAAACCACTCATGAGGTAGAAAGAATGGACCTGCTCAATTTGTCTGCTATCACACTGGACTTCCCTGGGATGTGCATTGCTATGAAAAAGTGGTTGGATGAGATCGCCCATTGCCAAACTGAGTGCTTCTTGACACAAGGGGTAAGATCTGGTTCCTCCTGGTTTGTTGATGTACCGAACTACTGACATACTGTCTGTTTCATCACATCTGTCCCTAAAGGAAGAGAGTCCTGAAGCCCTGCAGCACTAAGAGCACTGCTTTCATCTCTAGGACACTGATATGCAAATTGGCCCCTTCAGTGGACCAAGTGCTTTGAACTTTCCCCAGAAGTGGGCCCCATCCACCAAATGTGGGAAGCATTCATGATTACTGTGGCCTTTGGTTGAGGAAGAATGAAAGGACAGCTTGTAGAACCTGATCTGACTTAATCCGGCACAAGACGCATCTCTTGCATGACTGAGTGATTCTCATTTGTGCTGACATGCACTGCTAAAGAATCACCTACTGTGTTGCTAGAATTCATTGAAGAATTCTCATATGAAATCTTGCTAGAGTAAGATTATGGCAGCTGACATTGACCCCAAGGCTTGAAGTCAACCAGGCAGAAATCTAGTTATTGCAAATTATTTTCATGATCGGGAATCTGACAGTCTGAACTCTTCAGAGAAAGAGAGGCTGTCACTGACATCATATTAAAAGACTGCTCCTATGAATTCCAAAGTTTGTGTTGGTTGTAACTGAGACTTCTTGTAATTTATAGTTATCCCCAGATGAGAACAAATCTGAAGTACCTGATCTCTTGCTCTTGTTAGTAGATGCCTGGTAGGGCGGTAATGAGACAGCCGTCTACATATGGAAACACTTAGAATCCCTGCAGTCACAAGTGAGCTGCTAAGCCCTGTCATACATTTGGTGAACACCCTGGGGGAGGTGCTGAGGCCAAAGGGCAGAGCTCTGAACTGATAGCGACAGTCTCCTAGCCAGAAGTGTAAATAGTTTCTGGACTGTCTGTTAATTTTTATGCGATACACATCCTGACGGTCTATCGAGCACATCCAGTCGTCCTTGCCCAGGAAGAGTAGAATGGACGGAACCGTGACCATTAAACTTTTATTGAACTGACTTGTTCCAAAGTTCTGAGATCCAAAATTGGTCTCCAGTCCCCTGTTTTCTTTGGCACTAAATAGAATCCTAAGTTCCAGATTCTATATGGTCTGGGGGACCTTTTGCTAGACTCTTTTTCTAGCAGCTTTTGTATTTCTAGTGCTGCTGCTTTCCTCAGACTAAGTGAAACATTTAGAATTTTGCATACACTTGGGGGTGGAAGGGAAAAGGGAATTATATAGTCTCGGAGAAATAATCCTCAGCACCAAAGGATTTCTTGTTATATCTAGCCAGGCTCTCTGGTGCAGGGAAAGTCGACCCCCCACTGCCTCCAGGGGGAAGACAATCAGGCCTCCTTTCAGGAGCACTGGTAGGGTCTATCAGAGAAAGAATCTCTGGACCCTTGGTTTTGCAGGCCTCCTCTGCTCATGAGCATTGTCATCCATTAAAGTTCCCCCCTCTGCCCCTAGGGGAACTATATCCACGTGTCTGGAAACAACACTGGGCCTTTTCTGAACCACATCTTCTGACCCCCTCATTGATTGCTAGAAAAAGATCTCTGAGGGGTCGAAAAACATACATCCACTGCAGAAAGGGGTCTTCCAATCCTTTTCACACCTGGATAACGTGTCCTTCACTTTTGGGCCAAATGATGAACTGCCATCACAGAGTGCACTGATCAACAAGAACTTGAAAGGTCCTGCAAAATCACGCAAGTGCATCCAGTCATGTCACCTAATGGATGCCTGAACCCACTGCCCTTGAGGGTCCTTTGGCTGTATGCGAGATAAGCCTCATGGATGAATTTGAAATGGACTGGACGTTGCCAACTGAGAGGCCACAGACAACAGAGCCTCTGTAGTAATGGTCTCGAAAAGGGATTTTGACAGTTCCTTAATCAAGTCCCTTTGCAGTCTAGTAAAAATGTGCCAAACAGTTCAGCGACCTAAGGGGAAAAAGGTCGGTGACATACACACATACTTCCCAAATCTGTCAGTCGCCCTAGACTCCTTCCTTGTTAGGGGGATGAACACAGGAACTTCGTTCAGCAAGTTCCTTCTTGGTGGCCACTGCCACAACCATGGCATCCATGGGCTCTCCCCGTACTCCAGAATTCCTTCTCGACAGGTGGAGTCAGTATCCAATCTGGCGTCTTAGGGATTGGTTGAACCGAGTCAGGCTCCTTCCACTCCTGCCTGGAGACCAAATCAAGAAACTCGTTGGTGGGCAGATTAACTCAGGAGGTAGATGGGCCAGGTCCAAAGTTCTCCAGAAATACTGATTCCTCCAGTGAAGGGTTTCTGAAGGACCAACCACCTCTCTGCTTAAAGGAGGTCTCCAAATAAGACGTCTTCTGGAGGTGATCGTAGGGACTTCTCCCTCATCGAATCAGCATTCTCAGTGATGAACTCCTGCGGAGAGTCCAAGTGCCTCCTCTTGCACTTTCTCTTCCTAAAATACAAACAAGCAGTACAGGTGCAATAATAAATCCAGTGACTTAACATGAAACAAATAAATCTCCAGAACCACAAAATGGTTAAAACCTCAGTCTTCTTTAATGTTAATCCAAATAAAAACACATTAATCCCAATGGTGGTAGCAGCAGCCACTAACAAAGCTAGCAGACAAGAGCTCTACTATCCATCCCTCCAACAGAGATACTGTTGGACAGATTTGGAAAGTGGGCGTTTGCCTCAGCTACCTTTGCAATGAGGTCACTTAACTATCTGGTGCATTTTACTAAACTTCAGAGATATTTGACTAGATCTTTCAAAGTCCGTGTCTGCTGAGGATTTCAAGAGAATATCCTCTCAACTGGCCACTCTATCCATATCGAATGCTGAAGGTACCTCACGAGCAGCCAGTTCAGGCAGCGCCATAAGGAGACATGCCTGAATGTAACTATGTGACTTTGCAGAGCATTTTAAGACTTACTATGTGACTTTGCAGAGCATTTTAAGACTTTTTTTTTTTTTATTATTAATGCCCATTCAATGGCACTTCCTTGTTTGGGCCATTAGTAAAGAATACACTTACCCGCAGCAAAAAAGATGGAAAGACCCTGTCTGCCACAGGGATCAAGTTTTTCTACCCCTACGTGGACCTTCTCTAGAAACCATATAGGCAATAAGAAAATGTGGTTCCACAAATCTGAAGGTCCACTCTAGGGTTCTCATGGGGAAAATTCCTCCAGAGGCAGATGGGGAAATTTTAATGGCAGACACTAATCTAAAGGCAGAGGCGGCCCACAAAACCAGGCTTTTAGAGATGCTTTTTCGGAGAGACCCTATCAGCACTCCTGAAGTGCTGCCCGACTGCCCTTCTCTGGAGACAGCTGGGGGTCATTTCTTTTTGCACCTAGACACCTGGACAAACATCACTAAAGATTCATGGGTGCCAAGTACAATATCTGGAGGCTATTTCCTACCACTTTCCCTTCTTCCTCATCATCAAAGGAAGACACTGACATTCCTCCCAGAGAAAAAATTCAAAAGCTACTAGAAAAAGAGAGTCATCCAAAAGGTCCCACCAGACCAAATAGGATTTGGAACTTATTCAAGCTTCTTCTTAGTGCCAAAGAAAACAGAAGACCTCAGACCCACTTTGCATCTAAGCAAACTGAACCAGTATGTAAAGAAGGCAAAGTTCCAAATGGTCATGGTTCAGTCCATTCGACCTTTTCTACACAAGAATAATGGGATGTGCTCTGTAGATCTTTGGATGAATACCATCATATCAAAATAGACAGACGATCCAGAAGACCTCTCCACTTTCAGCTGGGAGCTATTCATTACCAATTCAGAGCTCTGCCTTTAAACTCTCCACAGCCCCCAGGGTGTTTACCAAACGCATGGCAGTAGATGCATCTTACTTGAGAAAGAAAGGATGGATTCCAGATGTTCCCTTTTCTAGATGACTGGCTTTTAACCACCCCATCCAAGCGTCAACATCAGCATGCTTCAGATTTCAGACTCCTTAGGCATTATAAATCTTGCCAAAACAACATTTTTCCAGTTCAGAGCCTGGAATTCATTGGGACAGTTGTAAACACATCTATACAAATTGCATCCTTGCCTATCCATCACATGCGAGTTCTCCAATGGACTCTGGCTGTAGTGGTCCATTCTACCTTGTCTTTTCAAATAAAGTTCACCCCTATTTGCAAGTCACACATTCGCTGGTGAATAAAAATCAGACAATCTTTTTCTGGGCAAACCTTTTCTACTTCCAAACCCAGTAGCCACACTGGCCACTTCTCAACTGGGGTGGGGGGCATTTTTTGAGAAGAACTGTCCAAGGCATGTGGTCTCCTCAAGAGACCAAGTTCTGCATCAATGTCCTAGAGATGACAGCAGTCCTAGTGTTGCAAGCCTTTCAGGATGGTCTTCCCTGGGGGCTACTGCAATTCCAAACAGACAACATGACAGCAGTGTGGTACATCAACAAACAAGGAGGAAGTCTATCTTACCCCCCCCCCTTTGCAGAGGTGCCGTGAGAGTTTGGGAATGAGCAATCTCAGACTGCTTTCTTATTGCGATGCACATCATGGGGAGAACCAACGTGCTTGCAGACAAACTAAGCAGATCCATTTTGATGCCTGAAGAGTGGCCTTTCAATCAGTTGGTAGCGAATATGATTTTCAGGCACAGAGGCCAACCTTGCTGCAACCTATTTGCCCAATCCTCTCAACAAGTGCAGCAAGTACTTCGTCCTGATCACTCCCTCAGGGTGGAGTCACCCAGAGATGCCCTTCTTCACACTTGGCCCTCAGGTCTCCTTTATGCTTGCCCTCCTATTCCCGCAATTACAAACTTTTTACAGAAAGCAAGCAGGCTGAAGAGCTCAGTAATCCTGATTGCACCCTTCTGGCCTAAGTATGGTTCCCCTTTCTATAGTCTCATCTTCGATATCCTCCATGGATACTGGAACCCACTCAGGATCTCCTCTCTCACCTATCAGGGATTCAACACCCCAACATTCAGGCCCTCAAGTTGACTGCATGGTTTCTCTAGATCCAGAAATAGTTAAGACAGTCTAGGCTTTCTCCTCCAGTCCGTGACATTATTTTGGCTTCTCAGAAGGATTCGGCTAAAACCTTTAAAGAAGCAAATGGAAAATGTTCTCTATTTGGGCATCAGATAAAGACACTGATCCCTTTTCTGCTCCAATTTAGACTATTCTTTAGTTTTTGACAACTCTTTTCAATAATGGTGCTAGTTTCTCTACAATTAAATTTCAGTTAGCAGCAATTTCAAATTTCCATGCAGGAAACAGATCTTGTTCTTTCACTTCCTCTAGATTATGTAAGCTTTTATGAAAGGCATTTTTCTACTAAGGCTTCCAATAAAGGATCCCACACCTTCTTGGGATCGTACGGTTAATATCTGAAGGTATGACAAACCCTTCGAACTTTCAACTGCAGAAGATATAACAGGAAGTCCCAATGCAGTATTAATTATATACATGGAAATCAAACCTGCAACTATATTTTAAGCAAACAAGGAAAGAATATAATAGTAAAAATAGAAATTTAAGGAAAAAAAGTTTGTTTAACCCCCTGTTAAACCCGGTGGTGGCTCACTTTGAAAATATATGTCAAAGGGAAATTTGTAGAGAATATCAGGACTATAAAGAGGATTATTATAACCTTACAAGGGATGAAAAAACCCTGTTAAACACACAGAGTCCAATACAGTACGAGTGGTGAAGCCAGATAAGGTCAGGGGGGGGGGCATAGTGTTGGTAGATACAACTGATTATATAAATGAGATTACAATTACAAACATGTTACAAGACCCAAAGAAATACTCTGTAGCTTCTAGGAATGAGGTTAATGTAGCCCAGAGGAGATTACAGATGGATTTAGAAGACAGTCTTATGCAAGGAGTTATTAATGAGGAAGTGTTTAACTTCTTGCAGAGTCAGTTTCCTTTTATTCCGACTGCCTTCAGTACACCTGAGGTACATAAAGATATTGTACACCCCCCATACAGGTTGATTTTAGCAGCTCAAGGGAGTTCTACGTACCCATTAGGTGTCTTTACAGATAGATTATTAAAAGATACCTTACAAGAAATTATGTGTTAAAAGATTCGTGGGAATTTTTAACTCTAATTAAACAAGAGTTTTGCACAGAATGTACAGGTTTTTCCACTATAGATGTGGTGGATCTTTTTGGATCCATCCCCCATGAATTTGGTTTGGAGTTATTTCAAGAAGCATTACTATCATATAGTAATTTAAGTAATACTATGATTAATTTTATTGTGCAAACCAATGGGTATTGAAAAACAATTTTTTTGTATTCGAAGAAGAATATTACAAACAACTAAAAGGGGTAGCGATGGTTTCCAGTTGCATCCCATCTTTGCTAATTTGGCAATGAGTATGTGGGAAAAGAAGTATATTTTTCAAACAGAATTTCCAAAATTTTGGATATTACATGTCCGTTTTTTGGATGATGTGTTTATACTTTGGAGAGAAGATATGAGTAAAGCATTGGAATTTGAGAGATTTATTAACATTTGTGATTACTTTAAGTTCACACACTTACAATGCCAATAGTATAGATTATTTAGATGCATGGTTGACTAGGAATACAGAAAATAATTGTTTTGAATCTAAAGTTTATAGGAAACCCACATATTCTAATAGTTTTTTGAGATTTGAAAGTCAGCACCCACTATATATTAAAAGAAATCTGGTACGTGGCCAGATGATCGGGGGGGCTAGAATGTGTTCAACTTTGGAGGGGTTAAACAAGTGAGTTGACACTGTTGACCCAGATGTTTGAAAATAGAGGATAGCCTAAGGAATGGATGTTAAAATACAAAGAAGAAGTTATAACTGGGTGGGGTAACAGATTTATTCCACTATTAGGACAAGAACTGGTTGTTAAGGTTCCTGAAGTTAATCAGAGAGATAGGTTTACTCACTCTATGGTGACAGAATTCAGTTCCTTTGGATGTCGAGTACAGAAAATTCTAACAAAAAACTGGGTGATTTTGGAAGGCAATGAAGATTTTGCCGACTTGCTAGGCAAAAACCCACTTTTCACTAATAGGGTGGGCAACAACATGAAATATTTATTAGAACATCCCACACAATTGAGAATAGCCAGACCCATTATGAAATGGGGTAGATGCAACCAATGTTCACTAATTTTGGAAAATAGTGAATATAAATTAAGAGAACGGACACTTACAATCAAATTGGCTGGGGGCAATTGCCAAACAAGAGGGGTGATAAACATAGCTTTATGCCAAAGTTGCCATAGTTATGTGGGGAAAACAGAAAGACCCCTTAGACAAAGAATATATGAACATACATACTCTATGGATACGCAGAATAAGAATAATGCCCTCTTTATCATTCACAACTATACTCTGATTTTACCTGTTTTAAGTTCACCATTTTAGAAATAATTAAAAGGAATATTAGAGGGGGAGACTGGGGGAATGAAATAGAAACCAGGGAACTGCACTGGCAGTTAACTTTGAATGCAATAGAAGCCCCAGGTATAAATGATGATTTGTCCCTCCAACCAGTTTTAAAACAGACAGCCAGAAAATTAAAGATATTTATATTTACGCATTTTTGTATTATTGTATTTATTAGTCTCAGTTTATATTCACATACAGCATTTGCTTTTTTTATAATATTATACAATAGTATTTTTTTATGTAGAGAGATGCTATATTGTTTATTAGGATCTGTGTTAAATGTTAATAGGATACTAATTAGCATTGTATAAAACAACCATGTTGCAGCAGATCAGCAGTTGGATAAAGCCTGATAAGAATACAGACGAAAGAGCGTACATTACTCTTGAGATTGCTGCTTTCTTGTGGTCGAACTACAATTATTTAATTTCTGTTTGGATTTATAGCATTTCTACTACTGTGGTTGAGCTGATTTTTTATGTACCTTGGAATAAATTTTACATTTTTTGGGCTATTCGCTGTGGAGCAGTGAGTTTTGTACCAGGATTGGTTGTTTTTTGAGTTTTGATGATTATTCCAATCCTTCTGCTCGAGTGTTTCACAGTATTATATCTCTGGTTGGGGTGGTGAGGAGCCAATTGTTTAAGTATGAGACACCCAGAACACACAGCACTCGGAGATGCACTGCAACTACTGACATGGATTTGATGAATACTCAAGGGGCTGTGGAGAGACCAAAGGGCAGTGGCCTGAATTGGAATTTATTAGTTCCCAACTGGAAATTGAGAAATCTCCTGGATTGCCTTGCTATCTTGACATGGCAGTAGGCATCCTGGAGATATACAGAGCACATTAAGTCCTTCCTCAGAAAAAGTAGAACAGACAATCGTGACCATCTAGAACTCTGTTTCACAAACTGATTTGAGATGACTGAGGTCCAAAATTGGTCTGAGGTCCCCTGTCCTCTTTGGAAGTAAAAGCACCTGGAATAGACTCTGGTTCTAAATGGTCTGGGGAACCTACGGGATGACTTCACCCAACAACTTTAAAATTTCTGCTGTTGTAGACTCCATCTGATCAGGTGGTACTGTGATAATCCTTTTCATTCGAGGAGGGGAAACCAAAGGAATACAGCTTCTGGTAATAATTCTAAAGCAACAAGTATCTAGTGTGATGGCCTGCCAGGCTAGAGGGTGCAAATATAAGCACCCCTAATTGCCTCCAGAGTGTGGCAGTCAGGCAATCCTTCAAGAGCACTAGAAGGATTTCTTGGTAAGAGGACCATGAAATCCCTGATTCTGTAGTTGGCCATGACCCTAGGGCAATGTGCATTAAAATTGCTCCCACCTCTGCCTCAGTATAATGTGTCTGCAGGAGCACCCTGGTTGAACACCTGAGATTTTCTGAATCATAACTTCTTCCACTCCTTTGGTTCCTAGAAAAGATTTGCTGTGAGGTAGATAAGGGGATTCCAATGGGAGACAGGGTCATACCATTCTGCCTTATGAAACTTTCCTTAACCTTTGGACCAAAGAGTGCCGAACCATCAACAAGGGCATTAAGGATGGATGTCAAGGCTTTCTGCAAAGTCACACAATCACATCCAGTCACACCAGCACATGGCTATGCTGGATCCTGCTGCTCTCGCTGTACCATCAGCTACACTGGAAAGCAGATGTATGGATACCTTGGACATAAAACCAAGATTGACAACTTAGATTCCACTGTTTTTTCAATGTCCCATCAGCAGGTTACCCGAGAAGGACTTGGAGAGTTCCTTAGTCGAATTCTTCTGCAAGCCCATCCTGTGGACCAAGCAGATCAGCACCTTCAGTGCGAATATCACCGATGTTTGTTTCCCAAACCTGTGCAACATTCAATTTCTTATTAGGATGATGAACAGATATACTCTTAGTAGCTGCCGCCAAAATGATGGCATCTACCGACTGGGACCATTGCTCCAGTGTGCTCTGTCCTTTGGTGTGACCTAGATTTTACTTAGTTTCTTAGGAATTAGCTCCGTCAAATCCAGACACTTCCCAAGAGTGTTGAACTACCATGTCTGTAAGTACATTTGCAGGTAGCATCACCCAGGATAGTAGAAAGTACAGTTGGGTACACTTACCATAAATGTAGATGTTTTAGTATTTCTGCATCAGTTGCTGTCTCTTGAGGACCAACGTCAGGTCGTCAGTAGTATAAAGTAAGGCAGCAGGCGCCATTACATCAGTTTTTCTTGCCCTAACCTGGCTGAAGCCTCCAAGTAAGAGGTCAGGCTCTAGTGGAAGAACCCCACCAGTGGAAAATAAATACCAATATGTCCTTGTAAGGAAGGAGAACAACAAGTTAGAATGGTAATAAAAGGAGAAAGAGATGAAAGGGGGATGAAGGGAGGGAAACCAGGACTGCAACAGTGAACACACTTGAACATCTACATTTATGGTAAGTGTACACAACTGTACTATGTTCTTCGTGTTTCACTGTTGCAGTCATCACATTTGGGTTGATTCCCAAAGCTTTGGAAGAGAGTGGAGGCAGTCAAGGAACTAGGGCCTGGCTAGGATGCCCTACAAGACTGCAGAGGCAAACCCTGCCCTGAATTTGAAGAGGGGCAGGTGGTAATGCTTGGTAAAAGTATGAACAGATATCCAGGTGGCAGCCTCCAGGATGTCCCTGGCGGGGACTCCTCTGAGGAAAGCTGCAGAGATGGAGGCTGCTCTGCTGGAGTGTGTCTCGACCATCTTGGGGGAAGGTTTTCCCTGCTGTTTGTAGCAGAAATGGATGCAGTGTGCTATCCATTTGGAAATGGTTTGTTTGGAGATGGCATTGTCTTCTACCCCTGTAGCAAAGCTAACCAGCAATTGATCAGACTTTCTGAAGGATTTAGTCCTGTCTAGATGGAATCTGAGCAGTATGTGCACATCTAGAGAGTGAAGAATCCTTTCCCCCTTGTTCTGGGGATTAGGAAAAAAGGTGGGCAAATGAAAGGATTGGTTGAGCGACACAATAGATATCACCTTGGGCACGAAAGGTGGGTTAGTTCTGTGGGATACCCTGTCTGCATGGAAGATGATTAAGGGTTCCACAGCCATGAGTGCTTGCAGCTCAGAGACTCTTCTGACTGAAGTGATGGCCAGAAGGAATGCAGTCTTCCAGGAGAGAAATTTTAGCTCTGCAGAAGAAGTTGGTTCGAAAGGGGGCAGGGTAAGCTTT
This sequence comes from Protopterus annectens, assembly GCF_019279795.1. Classification (NCBI taxonomy): domain Eukaryota; kingdom Metazoa; phylum Chordata; order Ceratodontiformes; family Protopteridae; genus Protopterus; species Protopterus annectens. The sequence continues at coordinate 435,885,427 of NC_056749.1, forward strand.
TCCAATACAAAGTTAAGGTCCCAAGCTGGTGTTGGTGCCCTTCTGGGTGGCCTCCAGTTGCTAGCCCCTCTTACGAACGGTTTGATCAAAGGGTGTGATAAAAGGGGCTGCTCAGTGGAAAAATGAGCAGAAGTAGCAGAGGCATGAGTTTTTAAAGAGGAGAAAGAGAGGCCACTTTGTAGTAGGCCAGCTAAGTAATCCAGGATGAGAGGGAGGGAAGCCTGTGTTGTATTTGCTCTCTTAACCTGGATCCAGGTGCAGAAACGTTTCCATTTGTCAGCATAAGACTTTCTGGTGCTAGGACGTCTGGCCTCACGGATAACCATCCGGAACCTGTTTACTGAGGTTGGCAGATTGGTTTGGGGTTAGGGAATAAGCCAAGCTGCCAAACTGAGTGTCTGCAACTGAGGATGCATGAATTTCCCCTTCCCTCTGGGTCAGGTGGTTTGGAATCTAAGATGCCATGGAGGTAGTGGGGACAGGCTGCGCAGCAAAGGGTACCAGTGTTGCCGGGGACAGTCTGGAGCTATGAGAATGGTCCTTGTTTTTTTCTCCCTTATTCTGAGCAGTACCCTGGGGATGACAGACAAAGACTGATGGACTGACCCAGGGAAAGGACAGGGCATCCACTTTCCAAGCCATGCAGTGATGCTCCCTGGTGCAGACTTTGCTGAGCTGATGGTTGGAGTGGGAGGCAAAGAGGTCGACCTTCGTGGTTCCCCATTTCTGCATTATTAGGCTGAAGATACTTCTGTTGATTTGCCACTCATGTGGGTCCAGAAGATTTCTGCTTAATTGGTCTGCCAGAGAGTTGAGAGAGCCTGGTAAGAAATGTGCCAACAGGTGTAGGTGCATGTCAGAGGTTTTGTGCCAAAAGGCCATGGCCAGCCTGCATAGAGGGTAGGAATAAGTCCCTCCCTGCTTGTTGATTTACCACATCACAGTGGTGTTGTCTGTTTTGATCAGGAGATCCCCTGGAGAGAGAAGAGGCTTGAAAGCTTTCAAGGCGTGCTTGCACAACCATCATCTCTTTTTGATTGATGTGCAGAGGGATTTGCTCTGGGCCCCATTGGCCCTGTATGCACCTGCCGTCCAGGTGTGCACCCCAAGTGTAGTCTGATGCATCTGTGGTGAGGTTCTGGGCAACGGGGGGGGGGGGGTGGAGAAAGGCATTTCCTTGCTGTGGGAGCATGCTGTTACCCACCAAAGAAAATCTTTTCTGAGGCAAGGAATTATAGGTAGAAGAGTTTCCAGATCTTGAGAGTGTTGACACTAAAGGCTCTTTAGGTACCATTGAAGTTCCCTCATATGCAATGAGTAGTATGCAAGACGGCATGAACCCTAGAACTTTGCGGGATCTTCCTTTCAGAAAGCTGAGGCCTGGTGGCTAGTTGAGAGAAGTAGGCTGTCAGGAAAATTTGTTTTTCTGGAGTAAGGTATGCCACCTGGGATGCTGTGTCCAGACTTACTCCCAGGAAGATTATCCTTTGGGTGGGCACCAGTTTGGATTTCCTTTCGTTGATTGTGTACCTTTGGAGGTTAGTAGGGTCTTTACAAAGGCCAGGTGCTTGAGCAGCTTTTCCTGGTTGTTTGCCTAAATAAGGCAGTCATTAAGTATGAGTAAGTCTGAATATTTCTTTGTCTGCAAAAGGCAATGACCAGAGACAGACATTTTGTGAAAACTCTGGGAGCAGTAGATAAGCGCAGAGAACTGAAAGTGTTGAGATCCTGCCCTGAAGTGGAGAGATTTCCTGCATGATTCCCTGATAGGGATGTGGAGGTAGGCCTCTTAGATCTAGGGTGGGTAGCCAAGCGTCCTTGGAGAGCATGGGTAGCAGCTGCTGGAGGGTGAGCATTTTAAATTTTGTGATCACCAGGAAGGTGTCTAGAATGGACAGATCAAGGATGGGGCACCAGGTGCCCTCTTTTCTCGGCACCAGAAAAAGTCTGGAGTAGAAACCTTGGCCTATGTGTTATGCAGGAACATGCTCTACTGCCCTCAGAGAGCAGGGAAAGGATTTGCTTTTGAGCCTCTGCCCACTGATTTGGTGGCAAATCTGGGAACCCTTTTGGAGTTGGAAGGGTGTGGAAGGGAAATTTGTATCCCTGAGACACAATGTTCAGAACCCAGTGGTCCTTGGTAATAGTGGCCCAGGTGCTTGAGTGAAAGAAAAGTTTTCCTCCTAGGGGTAAGTGAAGGTGGGCAGCGGGTAGGGAGAGGAGGAGGCAACTCACTGTCAGTTCTTACCATAAGGGGGTGGCTTAGAACTCCCTGGGGTTGAAGTGGAGGTGGTCCACTGCTTAAATCTCTGCATTCCCTGGGGCTGCTGTCTGGGGGTGGTGGGGGGTGGGATCTGCTTCAATGGGGCCTAGGCTGGGCCGGTTTACTGGGAGCAGGAAAGGGCCAGTGTTTGGAGGGGCAATACCTGCTGGACCTGCAAGAAATCCTTAACTGTTTTCATAGAATTTGCTTTTTCTTCCATCTTTTTTAAGACCTCTTCTGCCTCTTAGTGCCAAATAAGTTACTTTGTGCAAGGGGGCATCCAACAATTTAGATTTGACATGGTTTGGCAGGGGCTGTTCCTTAAGCCATGCATGCCTTCTAATGACAGATCCAGTGACTGCTGCCCTGCAAGAAGCTTCTAGGGTGTCAAAACCACAGTGCAAGGTGTGTTTAGTTACTTGACTTGCAGAATGCATTAACTCTTGTAAATCTTTAGATTCTGCCCAAGTAGGAAAGGAAGACATTTTTGTTTAAGGAGTTCCAAGGTATGTTGCTGAAATTTCAGCATATAGAACTGACAACTTAGTGCCCTGATAGCAAGAGCAGCTGAAGTGTATGCTTTTTTACCCCATCTGTCCAATGCTCAGGAATCCCTGTCGGAGGGGGTGGGGTTCTTAGCAGAGGTTACTTTGATCCCTTTTGGCCTTTGAAAAATGACCTCTGGGTCAGCTGTAGGGTTTTTAAAAAGATATTCGTGAGTCAGGGACTCTATAGTACCTGTCTGGTTTTCTAGGATCAGGAGGAAGGGCATCAGGAGTCAAGCTGGATTCGAGGAAAACATCCTCCACAACATCCAAGACTGGGGGGTGGCAAAGGGTCTGTGTTGTGAAGATCTAGGAAGTCCCAGAGTCTCTTTTTAGACTGAGGGTAGTCCTCACTCTCCCATTAAAAATGTTCCCTTAAAGTATGCAGGGTTCCCTAAAGGAAAAATCCTCTGGGGGAGGCTGAAGCAATGGAATCCTCTGCATCAGACTCATCATAAGTGGAGAGGGGTTGCATGTCTTCATATTCAGATTCATCTGACTCTTGTTCAGACAAAACTACAGGGGACAGATATCTTTTCCTTTTGGAGGGGGTAGCTTGGCTTTCCCTGATCAGCATGATAAGGTCTTCCGCCATTTTAAGCATTGGAGACTGAGGTAAGGTAGCAGGTGCCTGAGAGTGGGTAGTCAGTTTCTTAGGTGTGGTTTGTACCCTGGGCCTAATAAACTCGGTAGTTTTAGAAAGAACAGTAGTCGCGAAAGATGTTGGTTTGTGTCGAGATTCGGTAGTGTGAAGGACTTCCTTGGAAGCCAGTGCCTGCTCAGCGGCTCCAGACTCATCCAAGGTACAGACGACCGTAGGATCCTTAGTTGAAGAGTTTTGTGGCATACTGGACTCCAAAAGGGTCTCAGTAATGGCCTGCGAATCAACAAAAGCGGGCTTCAGGGGCTGCGAAAGCACATCACTGAGTACCAGAGAACTGCCGACTAGCTTAATGGAAGCGTCGGTAGGTTTGGACCTGTGCAGTCTGTCTCTGTCTTTATCTTTACATTTTTTCAGAAGATCTGCTGTCAGATGGCTTAGCGAAGCCATATTGGAATTCGAGGACTGTAAGCGTAAATATCTGGCTACAATAAGAGCCTGACGACGGACAGTTCTGGCATTGGACAAAGCACAGAAGAGACGACGGACGTCGTGGTCTTGGCCTAAACAAGTGAAGCAGTAAGAGTAGAAGTCTAAGTGTGGCATTTGCTTTCCATAGGCGAGACAATTATTAACTTTTTCTGACATCCGTTAGTGCAAGAAAAAAGGATCCCCAAAGGGGTACTTAGCTTTAGAAGACTTTCAACTTCAATTCAATTCGGTAGACGAAAACTCAGGTAGCGTCTGACTGGCAGTAGTGCGAACTGCTTCTACTTCGGGCTGCATGGAAAGAAAGACTAATGTAATGGCGTGGGCTGCCTTACTTTATACTACTGATGACCTGACGTCAGTCCTAAAGCGACAGCAGCTGACGCAAAAATGCTAAGTTTCTGGTTTTCGGGCCAACCGAGGGCTACCCTGGCAGGGATAACCCAAATGTGACGACTGCAACAGTGAAACACAAAGAACATCATCCAGCGCCAAACACTTCCAGGAACACAGACTCCTCAAGGGAGGGTGTACCAATCCCCCCGTGGTTTCATCAATATCAAAATGTCACTGAAAATTGTGTCAAAGGAAATCTTTGGAATCCCTCCTAGTCTGTATCTAAATATCTCCTTTTACAAGCCTGTTTTTTGTGCCCCTGCCTTGCTGAGAGAGGGGGTCGTGGGCATTCCCAAAATGGAATGAAGTTGACCCTCCCCTGTTGCCTTGACATGCAGAGTCAGATACAATGTCCAAAAGGGGTTAGGATGGAGCAGAGCATGTGGAAAGCACCTCTTCTCTTGGCCTAGCAAGAACTTTTTTGAAAGCCTCAAATGCCAAGGCAGAGATCGATCCAAAGAGACCCCCATACCGCCAGAATGAGATGCAGGAACAGTGTCTCCCGAACATACCCACCCAAGATCTGAAGCTGGTAAATGAACCGAGCTACTGAGTGGTGAGGCGCTGAGGGAAAGAGTTGGTTCTGAAAGCTTTGGTGTTGAATCCATGCCTCAAGCCCCAGCAGGGATGCTTTGACTCATACCTATCTGAAGGCATCAGAACTGAAGTTAACAAGACTGTACTACAACATATATGCTCCTGGGAGGCTTTGGACAGACTGAAATAGAAGATATCAAGGGAGGGGATGTTGGAGCTGTTCTTGAACATCCTGTGTGGACAATAACAGAAGGATCCCTAGTCAAATGTTTGCCCAAAAGAACCTCTGCATCATCCTGTTGACATCTGCCTCAGTAAGGCTACTCAATGATCGAATCAACATGGAAGATAAAGCCTCTGAATGTAATCTCGATAAGGACCTCTCCTACAGATAAGGTGAACGGAGCTGAGGACTCACCGGCTCCAGCAAAAAATGAGGCGGCAGCATTGTTGATTGGATTCGAGAAGCAGTCAGATCCACTTGTCTAGTAATTTTTGGTGCTAGACAAAAGGGTTCTGATATGACTGGAGACAGCTTCCTGGTCTTGTCTGACCTCTTTTCTGATGATTTGTCGTTCTCTATTTTTCCTTAAGTTTGTCCTTTTCATTTGTCTAGGTTTTCCCCAATTTTAGCTGGAGATACAGAAGTAGCAACAGTGGAAGTAGAAAGATGGGTAGACGTACATGTATGTGGAGCAATAAGACCCTTTAAGACCAATTTATCTCTACGACCTTGAAAGGCTCTGGTACCAAAACCGGCACATGCCTTACATTCAACATTAAAATGAACTGCCCCCAGAGAGGAGACACAAAGGGGGTGCAGGTCCTACAGTGGAATCACGGCTAAAGACCATTTTTAAATCCTTGAAACTCTGACGGTGCAGTAGTAGTGTGATCGCCTCACAGCAAGAGGTTCTCTGGTTCGATTCTCGGCTGGGGTACTTTCTGTGTGGAGTCTGTATGTCCTCCTTGCATTCGTGTGGGTTTCCTCCGGGTGCTCCGGTTTCCTCCCACATTACAAAGACATGCATCTAGAGTGTTTCTCCCCCAGGCTTCTGCTGAAAATTGGCTTTGTTCCAAGTCAGACTTTCCCGGTTAACAAATGTTAAATAAATAAATAAAAATAAAACTAGTCTGCCATGGAAAAGCACACTATCAAAAAAATACACCACCACCCTATCACAAAGAAAAACTACATACTAGCCACCTGTATATAACACCAAGAAAATTATGCAGAGGTGATAGCTTTCAAGTTAGAAGATTTAAGGTATAGTAAGCAGAAACCAGAAGAAAAAGTTCTCATTTAAAAAAATGTATACAAATATTACGACAAGAGGTGAAAAGTGGGAAGAAACTGCCAGAGAGGACATTGACAAAAAACAACTCTGCAGAAAAATATCTGTCAGAGCCTTGAAAAACACATTCTTCTTGATCAGGCAGCAAATGAGATCTGAGGTATTTTGCAAAAAGAAAGGGATTACGGGTATGGGGGGAATCAGAGCCCTATGTCGAAGTTGGCTGGATCTGCTATAACAGAGGTTAAACTGGATGAAAAAAGGCAACATCAGAGCTGACTATAATGTTCTTCATATTCTCAAATGATGAAAGCAAAAACTAACGAGAGCTTGACAATTAAGAATTATATTTAGCAAGGCAAAAGTATACATTTTATTCCCAAATCTATCAAAGACTTTCCCATCCTTAGCAGAAGTGAAGGAATTAGCATTAAAGTACAGTTTTGTACCTACCATAAATGTAGATGTTCGAGTGCTCATACAGCTGCAGTCATTACAGATGGGTTATCCTGCCATCAGGCGGGTCCTCGGTCGGCCGAAATCCAAACTCTAGGTCCGGCGTCGGTTGTCGTCGCTTCTTCCCTGACGTCAGTGCGGCAGGGGTATAAAAGAGGCAGCAGACACCATCTTCTTCCGTTTTTCTTGCCCCAGATGTCAGGTGCCCCCAGAAGGAAGGCAAAACATAAATTTATGTAATCATGCAATAAAGAATAATCAGAAAACATTAGTTGCAAGCAAATACACCATAAAAGAGTACCCCAAATAGGTTGTATGAGAAGGTGTTTGTCATAAGGCCTGTCCTAAGAGGGGACGGAGGGGGGGTAACCTGGACTGCAGTTGTATGAGCACTCGAACATCTACATTTATGGTAGGTACAAAACTGTACTATGTTCATTGTGCATACAGCTGCAGTCATTACAGATGGGAAGAATCCCAAAGCTAAGTAGGGGTGGCAGGCACTAAGTGGAACTAGGAGGAGCGAGGATGCCCTGCAAGACTGCTGTGGCAAATCCCGCTCTAGATTTAGAGTATAGTGGAAAGTGATAGTGCTTGGAGAAGGTGTGCACTGAACTCCAAGTGGCTGCTTCCAAAATGTCCTTGGTAGGGACCCCCTCTGAGGAAAGCTGCCGAGGTAGCTGTGGCCCTAGTGGAGTGGGATCTGATGCATGTAGGCACAGTTTTTCCATGAAATGAGTAACAAAAGCGTATGCAGTGGGCTATCCATTTTGAGATTGTCGGTTTGGAAATAGCCTTTCCTTGAGCAACTGTAGCATAGGACACAGAGTTGCTCGGATTTCCTGAATGGCTTTGTCCTGTCCAAATAATAACTAAGTTGTCTGTGAATGTCCAAGGAATGTAGTAGTCTTTCCCGTTTGTTTTGTGGATTAGGATAAAAGGTAGGTAAGTGGATAGTCTGATTTAAAGCTACACTGGATACTACCTTTGGCATAAAGGTAGGGGTGGTTCATAAGGAAACTCTGTCCTGATGGAAAATGATGAAAGGTTGCACAACCATGATGGCCTGTAGCTCCGAAACCCTGAGTGCTGAGGTGATAGCCAGAAGGAAGGCTGTTTTCCATGACAAGTATTGTAGTTCTGTTGAAGAAGCTGGCTCGAAGGGAGGAAGGGTCAGCTTTTCCAATACGAAGTTGAGGTCCCAAGCAGGGACTGGTGGTTTCCTTGGGGGTTTTATATTCTTTGCCCCTCTGAGGAAGTGCCTTAAGAGAGGATGATAGAATAAAGGAGGATCTGTGTTGTATTGTGCAGAAATGGCTGAAGCGTGGATTTTTATGGAGGAGAAGGAAATTCCACTGTTTAACATCTCAGCTAGGTACTGTAAAATTTGAGGTAAATTTATTACCCAAGGATTCTGGCCCTTTTCTTGATTCCAGGCACAAAATCGTTTCCATTTGGCGGAGTAGGCTTTTCTAGAAGGTCTTCTGGCCTCCAAGATGACATCCTGCACCTCCTTGGAGAGGAGGGTCTGTTGAGAGATCAAGGAATTCTCCATGCAGCTAGATTTAGGGTTTTAAGCTGGCTGTGAAGGGTTTTGTAGTTGTGCTGTGACAACAGAAGAGGGACTAGAGGTAGGATCCATGGTGGGGAATGTGTCAGGCTCTTCAGGAGCAGATACCAGTGTTGTCTTGGCCAGTCTGGAGCAATGAGAATCATTTTTGGCCTCTCTGCTCTGGCTTTAAATAGAACTTTGGGCAGCAGAGGAAGAGGCGAGAAGGCATAGACTGTCAACGTTGTCCAATTGAAAGAAAGTGCGTCCACTTTCCAGGCCTGTGGATGATAGATCCTTGAACAAAATTTTTTCAACTGGTAATTTCTGTGGGTAGCAAAGAGATCTATGTCTGGCTGTCCCCATGCCAGAGTTATCTTTGTGAAAACTTGAGGATGCAACTTCCATTCGTGTGGATCGGTCATATTTCTGCTTAGGTTGTCTGCCAGTGTGTTTTCCTTCCCTGGCAGGAATTGTGCCTGTAGTTGAATTTGCAATTCCAGTGCTGTGTTCCATAGGGTCATGGCTTGCCTGCACAAGGGGTATGAATGAGTTCCTCCCTGTTTGTTTATGTACCACATCACTGTGGTGTTGTCCGTCCTTATCAATAGCTGGCCTGGATGCAGTAGGTATTTGAAGGTCATAATAGCATTTTGCACGGCTAGCATTTTCTTTTGGTTGATGTGCAGGTGCTTCTCTTTTTGGGACCATTTTCCCTGAATGCACTGATCTGCCATGTGTGCTCCCCAGGCGTAGTCCGAGGCGTCTGTTGTGATGATTTGAGTTGCTAGAGGTACACAGAAAGGGAGACCTGTGCTTCTTTGGCATGCTTGAGCCCACCACAGAAATTCCTTTTGAAGGCAAGGAATGAGTGGTATAATTGTTTCCAAGCTGCGACAGTGTTGAGACCATAAGTTTTTTTTAGGTACCAATGAAGTTTCTTCATATGCAGCTTTGCACATGGGATTAGTAGGATGCAAGATGCCATGAATCCCAGAGCCTGCAGGACTTTCCTTGCAGTCAGCCTGGTGAAAGTTGCCATTTTCCTGAAGTATTGAGACAGTTGCCCTTGTTTGTCTGGCGTGAGGTAGGCCATCTGGGTGGTTGTATTCAAGCTGGCACCCAGGAAAATAATTTGTTGAGAGGGTATTAGTTTTGATTTCTTTTGTTGACTGTGTATCCCAGGAAGTTCAACAGTTTTATTACAAACGCCAGGTGTTGCAGTAGTATGTCCTTGTTGTCCGCTTGGATCAGGCAGTCGTCCAGATATGGGTAGATTTGTATTCCTTGTAGTCTGCAGAAGGCGATTACTGATGCCAGGCATTTCGTAAACACTCTGGGCGCAGTAGATAAGCCAAAGGGCAATGCAGAGAATTGATAATGGGTTGAACCTGCAAGAAATCTGAGTTATCTTCTGCAATCTTGTCTGATAGGGACATGCAGGTATGCCTCCTTGAGGTCCAATGTTACCAGCCAAGACTCCTTGCCCAGCATGGGAAGAAGCTGCTGTAAAGTGAGCATCTTGAATTTTGGTACCTGTAGATATGCGTTTAGGATGGATTGGTCTAAGATAGGTCTCCAATCTTTGTCTTTCCTTGGTACCAGGAATAGTCTGGAATAAAACCCTTGACCTTGTTCTTTTGCAGGTACCTCTTGAACCGCTTTCATGTCCATGAGAGCTGAAATTTGTTTTTGTGCCTCTGCCCTTAGATTTTGTGGCAGGTTTGGCATGCCTCTCATTTTTGGAAGGGTGTGAAAGTGGAACCTGTTGCCTCCGTCTATAATGTCCAGAATCCATTTGTCTTTTGTAACAATATGCCAATTCTTTGAGAATAATGCCAGTTTTCCACCCAAAGGTGCTGCCATTAAAGCTTTGCTTGGCAGGTATAGGGGGAAGTCATTGTGTCTGTTTTCTAAATGAATGTGATCTATCTTCTCCACCTCTTGGGGTTGGTGTTTGTCACTGTCTGGCTATGAAGGATCCTTGAGGTTGCCCTCTACCCCTTGGGCGTCTGTATCTGCTCCTTTGAGGTCTGCCCGTGGCTGGAAAGGACCAATTTTTTGAAGGCCAGTTTCTGCTGAAACGTGGAGGTTGTACCTGCAGGAAATCTTTCACTGTTTGCATTGATTTCGCTTTTTTCCTCCATTTTCTTTAGTACCTCCTCAGCTTTAACACCCAACAATACATCTTTTTGAAGAGGTGCATCTAATAATTTAGCTTTGATATTATCTGGTAAGGTTTGATCTGAGCCAAGCATGCCTACGTATAACAGACCCCGTAACAGCAACTCTACATGAGGCCTCTAAAGCATCAAAACCACACTGCAAGGTATGTTTACCTACTTGCTCTGCACCATGCAACAAATCCTGCAACTCTTTTAAATCTGGTTGTTCTGGTTGTGTCATTTTGCTTTTCAACTGAGATAACAAAAACTGCTGATACTTTAACATATGGAACTGACAGTTTAATGCCCTCATGGTTAAAGTGGCCGAGGTGTACACCTTTTTCCCCCACCTTTCTAAAGCTCTGGAATCTCTCTCTGAAGGTAATGGGTTTTTAGCAGTAGAGGCCTTAATTCCCTTGGGACCCTGTGAAATAGTTTCTGGGTCAGCAGTATGGCTTTTGTATAGGAACTAGTGAGAATCAGGAACTCAGTAATACCTGTCTGGTTTAACAGGAGCTGGAGGCAAAGAATCTGGATTAAGGCTGGCTTTTGTGTACACATCATCCAATACATCTAAAACAGGAGGGATAGCCAGGGGCCTATGCTGGGGGAGCAAAAGAAATTCCCTGAGCCTTTTCTTGGAATCTGAGTAATCTTGGCCTTCCCAGTGAAAGTGTTCCCTCAATGTATGTAGGGTTTCCCCAAAAGAGTAGTCCTCAGGGGGGGAGACCGAGGGAATAGACTCCTCTGCATCAGAGTCTTCGAAAGGGGAATAGGTATAATCCTGGTCCTCAGAATGTTCTGAGGTAATGGAGGCTTGATCTGAGGAAGGGTAGTCTTCCTCTAATCTGGGCCTTTTGTCAGAGGGGGGTTGAGAAACCCTGATAAGAGTAATCAAATCCTCAGCCATTTTGAGCATCTGTTTTTTAGGCATGGGGCCTTGAGAGGGGGTCTGAGGGCCCTGTTTTTTGGTTTTCATGGCTGCTTTAGATTTAGTGAAAGCTTTAATAGAGAAGGAGGAAGGCCTGAAGACACCTTGAGAAATGGCAGGCATGTCTAAACTCCGAGTTTCCCCGCCAGGTGTGGCGTCGGTATCTGCAGTAGGAATGGGGACCGAGGAGCCTGCGACCTCGGGTACTGAAGACACCGGTATTGTAGTGTCATCGGTACTTAGGGGCTGCGTAGGCGCCTCGCTGAGCACCGGAGAACCGGTAGTCGGCCTTAGCATGGTCTCAGTAGTCTGTGCAGACCTCGTATGTCGGTCCTTATCTTTGTGTCTTTTACTTAAAACTGGAGTCGGAGTATCCAACGACATAATATAATTACATTTTTTGCCAAAATAGAGAAGGGCAAACTCCGCCTGGTGCTTAATAATGCACTTGTTGAATCTAGCACAAAAACAGCAGGCTGAGACGTCGTGGTCGGGGCCTAAGCAAGGTATAAAGAAAGAGTGAAAATCCTTATACGGTATTTGCTTCCCACATGAAATGCAATTATTAACTTTGTCTGACATCGGTCAGAGGAAAGAAAAGTTTCCCCAACGGGGTACTTAGCTTTCAAGAAGACTTCGGCTGAAATATTTTCGTAAATCTCAGGAGCTGGCCGACCGGCACTTGCGAACTGCTTCAGGCACCGCGCGGCAAGAAAAACTGAAGAAGATGGCGTCGGCTGTCTCTTTTATACCCCTGCCGCACTGACGTCAGGGAAGAAGCGATGACAACCGATGCCAGACCTAGACTTTGGAATTCGGCCGACCTAGGACCCGCCTGACGGCAGGATAACCCATCTGTAATGACTGCAGCTGTATGCATGATGAACATCAAGGAAATCACTGAAGGGTCAGATCTGGGATTAAGAAGAAAACCAAGACTGAGGAACCTTTACACAATCTATCTGCCATTTTTAGAGGTTGCAGGCTGGCTCTGTCAGGCAAGCTGCAGGCTGTAATTAAAAACATCCTCCAAAGCTGGAAGTGTAGGAGGAACAGGAGTCAAGTCAGGAAACTCCAGCTGCAATAAAGCACAAACTTCTTTCAACAATAGTGGAATATCACCATGTTCCCACTGAAACAACTGGCTCATTCTGGATATGTTTTCAGAAAGAAATTTTTCTAAAGGACTGTCAGAAGAAAACTCCCAAAGAGCCGCAATCAATTACCTGAGGACAGAAAGCAGCAGCTCCCCCCTGAAATTTTCATGATCGATATACTGGTAATCTTTAGAAAACGAAGAATTATTTTTTTCTTTATCAGTAACACCAGAATTAGAAGGGTCAAAGAGACTAAACTAAGCCCCGAGCTACACCTAATCCATTCCCATCTAAAAACAGAGATAGTGGAAGATAAATTATGAACTTTCTGCCTTTCTCTAACAATAATCCCCATAAAAGCAGACTCAGGTATATCATCCCACAGGAAACACACACCGTCTAGGCAAGACAGTTATTCCCTACTCCAAGGGCACTCCAACAGCCACAGAGGATGTGTCTAAACCCAGTCAATGGTGGCAAAGGGACTACACTAGATGGAGCTAAGGTCTGAAGAACCAGAAAAAAAAAAAGCTTTAACAACTGGTTTTCTACAAAAGTACACAGTTGCACTTCATTGTAAAAAGTGGCAGAAAGTCCCAGGACAGTCCAATAAATGTTTTTCCATGCTTAAAATTAAAAATGTTACAGAAAAATGTTATGTTTCTATTAAGTTAATATGAAAAGTCACCTCCCAAAAGGGAACTTATCTGCTCAGCAATGAAAAAATGCTAGCTGGACATAGGTCCTTGAAAGCCTACCAAGAAGAGCACTCTTCAGGAATAAGAAAGTTCTGTAGGGCTTACTGACCAGACTGCTAATTTTCTCCAAACCTGCGCAAGCTGTAAACAGTCTGGATGTGTGGATGGTGCCCCTTAAGCTCTGAAAGCTAGTCAACTGTTATATACTGTGTAGGATATAACCCATATAAGCCAAGGCGACTACACCAGTGATGAAATGAACATTCACAGGTAAAGTATAAAGACGGAACAAAGGTTATATGCACGCATGTACATATGTATATTACACAGACATGCACACGCGTGTGTATGTATGTATATATATATACATATATATATATATATATATATATATATATATATATATATATATATATACACATGCATACACATACACACATACACACAAACACACATATATATATATATATATATATATATATATATATATATATATATATATATATATATATATATATATATATATACATACATACACACACACATACACACACACACACACACACACACGTATACATTATATACAGATAGATAAATATACTTGCACATATTTAGGCTGGCCACGATGGTGCAGCGGTTAGCACTGTTGTCTCACAGCATGAGGTTCTCCGGTTCAATTCTCAGCTGGAGCACCTTCTGTGCGGAGTCTGTATGTCCTCCTTGTGATTACGTGGGTTTCCTCCAGGTGCTCTGGTTTCCTCCCACATTCCAAAGACATGCAGTAGGTGGATTGGACACTCTAAATTGGCTGTAGGTGAAACTGTGTGCAAGTGAGTAGCATGAATGAACTACCGCAGCAGGGCTAGCCACCCGACAATGCAAACCTTGGCTCAAGATGATTGTCACTGCTGAAATGACACCCTGACCCCATGTGCAAAATGGGAAAAGTTGAAGACAGATGCATATTTTTTTTCTTTTTTTTTTAAAGCCTAAGCAGCTATCCATTCTGCAAAAACAGAATAGAAGGGGAACAAAAGAATTAAGGTTGTACATGAACTGCTCCATGACTAGGCTTAAAATGGTCTTCAGGACGGTTAGCCTAGTATTCATGTAAGAATCTATTACAACAAGACTGCCTTCCAACATCCACATCTTCAGTATGTAATCTTGTTACCTATGAGACCCAAATGCCAACAAATGTAGCTGATGAAAGAGGTCTGCCTTTTGGGACACTATTTTAATATACAATTAAGAATCATGTCCCAAAGTTACTTATGATACATCTATAAACGACAGCATCTACTTCAGAAACACAGACTCAAGCAGGAATGACTACAAAGAAAAAAAAAATAAAAACATGTAAACATTCTTAAATCATTGAAATTGTTGGACTGCACTACATCTGAAACTCAAAAACAGCACAATGAACATCAATAAATTTCAAATTACAGCTGTTTTTTCATACAGTTTCCTACCTCAAAAGTAAGCAAAGGAACAACAATGGTCATCCAGCTTACTGCCATTGTGATGTGAGTTCTTCTCTGTTCAGCAATTACATCCATGGATCGCAAGAAAAGCACAGACCACACAATATAATACAGAACCACCAAACAAAGGAATGACATCAATATCCACAAAGGAACACAGACAACCTAAGGGAAAAGCAAAAATAAACTTATTCAGCTCAACTAGCAATAGAAACAAATCAGAAACTAAATACTATTAATGGCCAACTGAGGAAAACTATCAAATTTTGTAGTTGCTGCTACCAGCATAACAGTCAACATTTTCCTGAAAACATTCCTGTACACCTCAAGAAAATAAGCTATCAAACTTCAAGCACTTCCCTCCAATTAAAATCATCCAGCCTTTCCTTGAACACTTCCACAATGCTGAAATAAAAGTTATGTAATTACTAAAATGACAGGTATGCAAGAAGTGCATCCAACCTCCATGATCAGCAGGACTGATACTATACATACTAGGAACATCAACATTCCCAGTCAGTCAAGAACCTGCCTCCATCCCCCATCATACACCACATCACTCTCTCCAGTGCTTCAGACTGGCTGCATAAAAGTAAAAACAGACTGAAGAACTGAAGGAAGAGAGACTCCAGACCACAAACCAAGTTGAGGACAGAGGGAAGTTATGCTATGGAGGATGGCACATTCTTAAACCTATCACTGTGGTAAATGCATGCTTCTGTATCTAATAAGAAGTTTGTCATCTGTAACCAGAAAGACAAGAGCCCCTAGTTTAATTTTCCTCAGTTGTAATCCTCATGGGAAGAGGCCACAAATAACAGTGGCTCCAAATAGAGACATGGGCCTTCCAGTGTGTTAATGCTTTGCACAAGTATTACAGGAAGACAAAGTTGCAGTTGCAAAGACATCATCCATCGATGCATTACTGGGAGAAAGTAGGAGACACAACCACAGCTGTAGGAAAAAGGACCCTCGCGACTCCTGCTGAAGCCTTATGTTTTGTAGGACACTATCAACTTAGCTGGTTATTCAACATAGAAAGGGGTAAGCTTGGAAATACTTTGGCCAAATCACTACAAAGGAAAAGTACAGTTGTGTACACATCATAAATGTAGATGTTCGAGTGTATTCACTGTTGCAGTCATTACATTTGGGTTATCTGCCTGCAGGCAGCCCTCAGCCGGCATGAATACCAGAGTCTTGGATTCTTGCGTCGGAGGCTGTCTCTTCTTCCCTGATGTCAGGGGTATAAAACATGCAGCCAATGCCATTACATCAGTTTTTCTTGCCCCACATGTCAGGTGCCCCCACAAAGGGAAGCAATTATATGTTATGTTACACCTCCATCAAAAAGCAAAATAAACCAGAAAACTTAAAACAAGAAGCAAAGGTAGAGCTAAGAGAAGTCAAGGGGCTGGAGGGAGGGTAACCAGGAATGCAACAGTGAATACACTCCAACATCTACAATTATGGTAAGTGTACACAACTGGACTATGTTCTTTGTGTTTCACTGTTGCAGTCATTACATTTGGGTTGATTCCCAAAGCTAAGGAAGGGAGGAGGAAGTTAGAGAGCAATAGGCCAGCTATTAAGCCCTGCAAAACTGCAGTGGCAAAACCAGCTCTGGATTTAGAAAAAATAGGCATGTGGTAATGCTTGGTGAAGGTTATGTACAGAGCTCCAGGTAGCAGCTTCTAGGATGTACGTGGTAGGGACCCCTCTGAGAAAGGCTGTAGAGGTAGTTGCACAGCCCTGGTGGAATGTGATCTTATCCCCTGTGGGGTAAGCTTTCCATGGTGCTTATAGCAGAAATTAACGCAATGGGCTATCCATTTAGACATGGTTTGCTTTGAAATGGCCTTCCCCTCTGCCCCTACAGCAAAGCCAACTAGCAGCTGTTCAGATTTTCTGAGAGGCTTAGTCCTGTCCAAATAAAATCTAAGTTGTCTGTGCATGTCCAAAGAGAGCAGAATTTTCTCCTTTGTTTTATAGATTCGGGGAAAAAAGCAGGCAAATGAATGGACTGATTTAGGGCCACACTAGACACCACCTTGGGCATAAAGGAAGGATTGGTCCTCAGGGAAACCCTGTCTGCATGGAAGATAATGAAGGGCTCCACTGAGGGCCTGTAACACAGACACTCTTTGAATGGGAAAA